>NC_090023.1:84586365-84937865 GCF_037176765.1 Anolis sagrei | reverse complement strand
GTCAGAACATATGTTGCTCCATGATTAGAGTGGTGAAAAATAATTGAAAATATTTGAGATCTGGTAAAAATATGTGTAGCTCTGAGATGAGACTCCTGGGCTTACAAGAATCTTCTCAATTGCATGTTCTTCTTTGCTAAATTCAGATGCCATTATTTTGTGCAGAAAATAGCATTTTTCTGAACAAAAATACATTGTTTTCTGCACAGAAAACATGAGTTTTGTGTGTATTCTTTTCTGTACATAACAACCCATCAGTTTCTATGCAGCAAATGTTTTCTTCTTTGTTTACAGTACAATCACACACAATGTCTTTGAGAATAAGACTTAAAACTGTAAATAGTATTTGAAAATGGTTCATTTTTAAAGACTTTCTCACAGTGAGAAGGCAATTGCTAAAATTACTCATTGCTTCCTTTGAGAAAAAAATAGCGAGATTTACATCTTTGTCCCAGATAAACTTAGAAAGCAGTGCTCGAAGGGTCTTTAAAGGACAAGGAGTTTTGAATGAGAAGAAACAGTTTTTCATTTCATCCTAATTATTAACTGATAAGGGATTGCAGATAATGACTAACACCGTGAGTTATATTATAAATAATAAATGTGCATATTATTATTATTATTATTATTATTATTATTATTATTATTATTGCCAGAGTTGCATTCTTTCACAATGGTAGGCACATCAGAATCAAGGGAAGTATGTTTTAAAGGTAGACTTGGCTGGCAAATACATTGAACAGCATGACAAAGCATTCCCTTTTCAAACTGAACAACAGTTTGACACGTTTCCAATTGGAAATCTCTTAAGTCTCCCAGACAGTACTATAGAAATTTCACTGCATTTCCTGGCAGTTCTCCTTGTCAGAATTATGTGCTGGACAAAGCATTCCCAGTAGGCAGCTACTCCTTAAATCAATCACTCTTCTGTAATAGAAGTGGTCTGTTCTTAATTCTCTTCAGTAAAAACATGCAATTTAATCATAATATAAAGCAAATATATACCCAGAGGAAATTGTTAAGAGGAAACCTCAATATGTTTATAAATGTTAACCTTGAAACCATGATTTTTCTTCTCTAATCTCCAATTCCTAGTAGTATATACACAGCTGGAAAAAACTCTCTTTTAGATTATAATTCTTCAACTTCTACTTCCTATCTGCCTCAACTGCAGAGCTACAGGTCATAGCAGCTGGGGGATTGTGGGAACCATGTTTCACAAACGTACTGTTGTCAAGCTTTAATCCTATAAACTTGGCTCTGTATTTGATTTCTAATGGAAGCATTTTAAGAAGGCAATTTAAACAAATGGTTTTGAAATATTTAAAATGACATTGAATGTATGAGGTTTAAAATAAAAATCATTAAATATCCTTTATAACATTTTACCTACCTACCTATCTGTCGATCAATCAATCAATCTATCTATCTATGGGGTTTAAATGAAACCACAATTTAAATGAACATTTTAAAGATAACAGTTATAATCAGGGCTATCTCTCAACTGCATTGATTTAAATGTTAGTTGTCTATGTTAGAGAAAAGGGAGGAACAGGGAAACTTAATTTTGAGATCAAGCTTTATAAATAGTACTAATGGGTCAATCCAAAGGGGGCTTGGATTTGTTCTAAAGAAATAGATCAGTTCCAAGATCCATGAGGTCCAATCCAGCAGCAGACCAAGACGTGTAGGAAGCTTCAGGAGGCAGAAGGGCCTCTGCAAGTGAAATAGGTACACCAAGACTACTGCACTTTCCCCTCTGTCCTCAGTAGGACAATATAATGAGTTTGGCTTCAGTAAAACTTTACCTGGTTGGTTTCATTTTGCCAAAACAGGTGGAGAAACAGCATTCAAACAACAATATGACATAGAATTCTGTACCAGCAAAAAGAGGCTTGCAAGGGGATTCTTCTTCTCTACCAAATGACCTCTCTTTCCATGAATAGAGAGACTGAAATCTGTGCTATATTATGGACCCTAGAATGCTTTACTGGTGACCAGATGACTGCAACATTAGGCAGAATGGTGTGCATATTGGGCCTATGAACTATCAGAGGGCTGTTAGGGAGTGGGGTGAATATGGCAACTTATGTAGAAGTGACAGCTTACCAAACAGGTTACATGTAGAGAAATAAATACTTCAATAGAACAGGTGGTGGGCCCAGTGTTGTTCAATATCTTATGAATGACTTAGATAAGGGTTTAGAGGGCATGCTTATCAAGTCTGTAGATGATACTAAATTAGGAGGGATAGCTAATACTCCAGAGGACATGATCAGAATTCAAAATGACCTTAACAGATTAAAGAGCTGGGCCAAAACTAACAAAATGAATTTCAACAGGGACAAATGTAAAATACTACACTTAGGCAGAAAAAATGAAATGCAAAGCTATAGGATGGGTGATACTTGGCTCGGCAACAGTACATATGAAAAAGATATTGAAGTCTTTGTGGACAACAAGTTAAACATGAGCCAACAGTATGACGCAGAAGCTTAAAAAGCCAATGGGATTTTGGGTTGCATCATAAGGAGTATAGTGCCTAGATCCGTGTTTGTCAACCTGGGGGTCAGGACCCCTGGGGGGGGGGTCGCAAGGGGATGACAGAGGGATCAGTAAAGACCATCAGAAAACATGGTATTTTCTGTTGATAATGGGGGTTCTGTGTGGGAAGTTTGGCCCAATTCTATCATTGGTGAGTTCAGAATTCTCTTTGATTGTAGGTGAACTATAAATCCCAGAAACTACAACTCCCAAATGTCAAGGTCTATTTTCCCCATACTCTACCAGTGTTCATATTTGGGCATATTGAGTATTCATGCCAAGTTTGGTTCAGATCTATCATTGTTTGAGTCCACAGTGCTCTCTGGCTGTAGGTGAACTACAACCCCAAAACTCAATGCCCATCAAATTCTTCCAGTGCTTTCTGTTGATCATGGGATTTCTGATTGCCAAGATTGGTTCAGTGCCATTGTTGGTGGAGTTCAGAATGCTCTTTTATTGTAGATGACCTACAAATTCCAGCAACTACAACTCTCAAATGACAAAATAATCCCTCTCCCCCCAACATCACCAGTATTCAAATTTGGGCGCATCGGGTATTTGTGCCAAATTTGGTCCAGTGAATGAAAATACATCCCTCATATTGGATATTTACATTACGATTCATAACAGTAGCAAAATTACAGTTATGAAGTAGCAACAAAAATAATTTTATGGTTGGGGGTCACCACAACATGAGGAACTGTATTAAGGGATCATAGCATTAGGAAGGTTGAGAACCACTGATCTAGATTGAAGGAAGTCATGATGCCCCTCTATTCTGCTTTGATTATGCCTCACGTGGAATACTGTGTCCAGTTCTGAGCACCACAATTCAAAAGAGATTTTCACAAGCTGGAAGGTCAATGATCAAAGGTCTGGAGACCGTCCCCTATGAGGAGTGTCTCAAAGAACTGGATATGTTTTGCCTACAGAATAGAAGGTTAAGATGAGACATGATAACCATGTATAATATGTGAAAGGATGTCATAAGGAAGGGGGAGCAGACTTGTTTTCTGCTGCCCTGAAAAATAGGACTCAGAGCAATGGGTTCAAATTACAGGAAAGGAGATTCCACCTGAACATTAGGAAGAACTTCCTGACTCTAACAGCTGTTCTGCGGTGGAACTCTCTGCCTTAGAGTGTGGTGAAAGCTCCTACCTTGGATGCTTTTAAAAGGGGCTGGATGGCCATCTGTCAGCGATTTTTATTGTATTTTTCCTGCATAGCAGGGGGTTGGACTGGATGGCCCATGTGGTGTCTTCCAACTCTATTATGATATTATTCTATTCTAAGGTAGACAATTTAGGGTTCTCTAAACTTTATAGCTCCTCTTTGCTGCCATGCTTTTTACAATGCTATCCTATCCTCCTAACTGCCATGGTAGTTACAGCAGCTTCTACTCTTCACCACTATACCAACCTGAGACAATCTCCATCATCTCCCTCCATCTCTAACAGCTATTGATGCTGTTCCTAACTATCAGTGCTTGCATAGAACTGTCAGTTTCAAACATTATTTTTCAAAAGAACAGAAAGTTGGAAGTTCAGTGTGGCACTTCAAGATGGCAGCAACAGCAATAAAATCAAGAACAGTATGTAAGGATATTCCATGCTTGCAGACTTTTGGAAGTTTGCAAGACTTTCTTTTTCTTTTCCATCTTTCTCTTTTATCCATTCTAGCACATTTCTTCCAGATTGTGGAAGTGTAGAAAATTTATTTTGGAAAGTTCCCATTCTCTGTGGTTGTGTTTCTATCATGCCCTTCTGTAAAACAGTTAAACTACCCCAGAAGTTTTCTAGATAATACAATAAGTGTCCTTCAAACTACACAACAGATAGGTCCAAGGCAAATTCTTGTATAAACAGTGTTTTCAATAAATAACAGCAAACTGAGATTTCTCTGTCTCTCTTTTCCTAGCCATATCTCTTGCTGATTTTCTCTCTCACTGGACTTCTGATTAATAGATCCAGAAGAATATCCATTCAAACTTTTTTCTCCCCTTCTTGCTGTAGCCTACTGGAGAGAAGAAAAGGTCATAGGCCCTTCAGAATAGCATCTGTGTTATTGATGGGTGTCATGATTGACACTAATGGTTTCCTTTCAGGACTGTAATCAACTATCTAACTCCCCATATCTTTTCATGTAAAGACTAGTACTGTATCTCGAGGAGAAAAAACTTCTACAATGCAAAAAATTGCTTGTGTTGAGAAGCTGCTGCCTAGAAGGTACTATTCCTGCTGTGCAGTACATTTTTGTTCTTTCATTGTTGTACTTCAGAAAATATTGACCTCTCTCCTTCTCTCCAATCTTTCATCTTTGCTTAACTATTAGATGGCTCCTCATGGGTGTTCCTTAAGGTGAGATTGTTCCAACCTTCACTTACTCTGAGTAGTGCTTTCTTAAGAAAACAACTCCACTGACAATAGAACAGTATGCTTGGAAGATACTAAAGTGGAAACAAGAGAGGAATGAATCATCAATTCATTTTCTGCCTCCTTCCTTTGCATTATATTGGTTAGAGTCAAGGAACTGTATGTAGGTCATCCTTTAATTAATACTATCATATGAAATTTGTTTTATCTTACTGTGCACTGTCCTTTCTGTCTCCTACATTGTGCCCTTTAAAGTGTCAGACCATTGCGGTCATTAAAACATTCTCTTCCCAGTTATTCCAACTTATTGCTCAAAAGCTTGAACCCACAGCCAGGTTTAAAGTTGTTTTATGAAAGGTCAGGAGGGAAAGGACCAATCTAAAGTCGTTGGGGAGGGAGTTCCACAGCCAAGGAGCCACCACAGAGAAGACCCAGTCTCTTGTTCCCAACAGTTGTGCCTGTGAAGGTGGTAGGACCGAGAGCAGGTCCTCCACGAATGATCTAATTATCACTTTCTACTTATATATATGGAAATATGAACCATAACTGGGCCATTTTCCATTTTCTCTCCCCCCCCCCCTTCTCATCCTATTATGTGGAGCAAGCTACTTAGAGGCCTTTCACAATGCACAATTATAGAACTATGATTCTTCTTTAATTATCAAAGCAACCTCATACCGAATCCTGGGATTGGCAGTTAAGAGAAGAATATTTAAAATCTTCAGCCAAATTCTCCTCTTGTGCCTCATCAAAATTTCACAGAATATAGGAATTTCAGTGAATTTGGAATCATGGTGCTGTAACTATTTTGTGTGAGACTAAATGAGGATGTGTGATGGAGATATGAGATATGGCAAAAAAAAAGTCTCTAATTCGTGGCTCACATATGCACTCAGAGGAAAATGAAAAATCCAGAATGAAGCACTACTTGCACAACATAGTAGATACTCTTTCTTTCCCTCATGCATACTACAGTGAGTTAACAAAATACATTTGGTTGCTTTACTTCCTGTGT
This sequence comes from Anolis sagrei, assembly GCF_037176765.1. Lineage (NCBI taxonomy): Eukaryota > Metazoa > Chordata > Lepidosauria > Squamata > Anolidae > Anolis > Anolis sagrei. The sequence continues at coordinate 84,931,934 of NC_090023.1, read as the reverse complement.
GACACTACTAGCTGTGTAAAATAGGGCATTGAGAAATCTACATAGTCCTTTTGGTGATTTATATTTACAATAATATTCATTGACTTGGTTGTTAGTCACTACTGTTGTTTGTCACTACTGTGTCTGTAGTCACTGTTATTGCTGTCATTGTTTCATGCTTTCGATTCATTTCTGACATATGGTGACCCAAAGATGAACCTACTGTTTTGGCAAGATTTGTTCAGATGGGGAATTACCATTGCTTTCCTTTGAGGCTGAGAGGCTGTCATGTACTCAATGGATTCCCATGGCCAAGTACAGAATCAAGTCCTGATCTCCCAGAATCAAATCCATCATTAAACACTGTATTGCACTAGCTAAATCTCTCTAGACATATTGAAATTAATATTGATGTTGTCACCAAAGACATACTGGTGGGACACAAATAGGACACAAATACAAGAACCAATCTCCACAAGGAGATACATTTCTTACCACCTAAGAAGCTATAGGTTTTGATTTAAAAAATCCATCACTTTTGGATTGATCATCAAAAGATTAATCACAAAAGTTATAGTTGGCTTATTGCACTTGACCAGTCAAAGTGCTATGTCAGCATATCCACATGATTGACCATGTCAGAAGCGGGTGACAGGCAGGATATTTAACTTGGAGACATTACTGCAAGAAGGTCACTGCCCTTAGCAATTAACTTTGACTCTGAGTCATGAACTTATCCATGTCTTGCCACCAAAGGGCAGGATAACAATTCAAAACTTGAAAAAAAGGCCTTCCATGAATTTTCATAGAACGTCAAATTAAAGGATTGTGGAAAAATACTTTGTTGTGTTGGCTACACAGTGAAGGATTTTTTACCTCCATCATCAAAGCTAATAGTTGACATATACATTGTTATATTGTTCAGTCTAGCTTTGGCTACTGGATGGAAAATCAAGCCAGAACTGATGTCACCGATAGACATTGTTAGAAATGCTAAATGTTTCAATTCTTGCAAATGTGTTCATATGGAAGATAGAAAGAACACCATTAGAACATCCAAAAAAAAAAAAAAGGCAAACTGGAACTACTAAAACTGACAGATTTGTCCATCCAGGCCAAGGACTTTGAATGATTCTTAAAATGATAGCTTTGAATCCTTGGCTTTCAATCACATTGTTGCTAAATATAGCTTGCTACCTCTTTCCCTATGAATCTTATCATCTTTAAGACCTATATGTAGGGAAGTTATCTAACACGTGTTACATTTGGCTGGTGCAGCTATAAGAAAACTTCATTCTAGTTTGTTTGTGAAGACTTACCAAAATTCAGAAAATGTCTTCATCATTTGAGTGGGGAAAATTGGTGTTTACAACATTTTGATGTGGAAGACAGTAAATCTGACAATTTCTCCATCACTAATCATTGCTGGGCTCCCTGCTGTATCTGTTTCTTTTTCTTTGAACATACAAGCAGCAACAAGAGCAAGAAAATAAACCATGCTCTTTTATCTCCTTTTATAAAAAATAATTTTATTAGTTTTTTTTTGCTTGTACAGTGAAAGAGTGGGAACAATATTCTAGATAGAAAAGGTGGGAAAAATTAGAGCGGATATTGTATGGTGGGAAGAGTGAAGGATGGGTAAAAGGGCTGGGTGGGTAGGGAAGGGAGTTTGGGAAGGATGGGGATGGATAAGGGGGGTAGGAAAGAAGGGGAAGAAAAAGTGTTTGACTCCCGTTCAGTCCGCAGGGAAATAATCAACAGTTTTAATAATTCTTCTTATATTTGCATTAGTCTGAGTTCAATCCCATACGTAGCACCTCAAATATCCAGTTTAGCTTGTTTTCTTATGTATTCTCCCAAATATTTCCAGTTTGTTTGTTTCTCGCTGTTCTGTTCCTCTAATACTTGCGAGAGCTTATCTAAATCTCTAAATTCTATTATCTTTTTAATCCAGTCTTCATTTGATGGGGCTTCTTTGTTTTTCCACTTTTGCGCTATTAAAATTCTTGCCGCCGACGACATGTAGAGGAAGATCCTTTCTTCATTTTTTTTTAGATCTAGGTCTATTATATTCAATAAGTAATACTCGGGCTTCATATCAAACTTTGTTTGGATTATATTTTGGATGTGTTTATGTACCAACCGCCAAAATTTTTGAATTTTCCTTCATTCTCAGAATTGATGATAGTAGATTCCAGTCTCTTTCTTGCATTTCCAGCAGGTTCCGTTGTAGTTTTTGTTAAATTTAGAAAGTCTTGTCGGTGTCAAGTGCCATCTATAAAATACTTTATGCCAATTCTCAATTATATTTATGGCTTTCGTGAATCTTAACCGTGTTTTCCAAACCTGTTCCCAGTCTTTAAGTAATATAGAGTACCCAATACCTCTGGCCCACCTGGTCATATTCTCCTTTACAAGCTCCTTCTCGTTGTTCCATTCCAATAGTTTTTGGTATAATATTTTGATCAGCTTCTTTCCCTTTCTCATTATTATATCCCAGCACGTATCTTTCTCATTAAATCCTACCTTTCGATCTATTTTAAAGCACTCCTTTATTTGTAGGTAATTAAACCAACTTATTTCCTTGTCCTCTTGTTTAAGTTTTTCCAAGGGTCTCAAACGCCATTCATTGTTGGTTCTCACAAGTAATTGTTTATAATTGAGCCATCTACTTCTCGGGATCTCCCTCCTATGATATGCCTCCACTGGTGATATCCATGTTGGTGTTTTTTGGCAGAAAAAATTCTTGTATTTATTCCAGATCTTTAACAGGGATGATCTTACATAATGATTGGTAAAGTTTTTTCTATACTCTCTTTCCCATACCATAGGTAGGCATGCCATCCCCTTCGGATGTCATGCCCCTCCAAGGTTAAGATTTTTTTCTGTTCTAGTGTGGCCCACGCTCTCATCCATAACAAAGCACACGCTTCATAGTATATCTGCAGGTCTGGTAGAGCCAGTCCCCCTCTGCATTTTGCATCTGTGAGATTTTTAAATTTGATCCTGGGTTTTTTCCCATCCCATATAAAGTTTAAGATGTCTTTGTTCCACTTTCTAAAGCATTGACCTGTTTTTATTATTGGGATCATTTGAAATAGGAAATTCATTTGTGGCAGCACATTCATTTTGATGGTCGAGATTTTCCCTAGTAATGACAAATTTAAATATTTCCAGTTTTTAAATTTCTTTTGTATTTTATCCCATATTTTTTCATAATTATCTTTGAATAGATATCTGTTAGTTGATGAGATTGTTATCCCTAGAAGTTCGAACCACTTCTATCCCCGAATTTTCAGATATTTTATCTTTCCCTTCTTTATTTACATTTTTTGTTAATATTTTGGTTTTGTGTTTGTTTATTTTGAGTCCCGTGAACCTTCCAAAATTTTCTGTTTTAGTAATCCATTTTGTTATAGTCTGTGATGGATTTTCTAAAATGCATACCACATCATCGGCGAACGCTAGTATTTTATATTCCTCCGATCTAATTTTCAATCCTTTAAGTTCTTTGTCTGATCTAAGATCTTCTAATAAATTTTCCAATACTAATATAAACAGCAAGGGGGATAAAGGGCATTCTATTTATTCTATTTTAACATAACTCACAAAGTACTACTTGTTTTTAAATGTTTGCATTCACTTTGTTTTAAATGGGAACCAAAGTGTGTTGTTGTTAGTTGCTGTGAAGATGCAGTAATTATCACTGCCACCAAATTTTAGAAGTAGTCAGCAGAGGGGTAGCTAAATTACAAGTGCTGTTGTGTAACAGGAGAGTAGAGGGAGATTTATTATTTATTTCTCTGTATTTCTGCCACCAACGTGAGGTAAGATGTATTATTGTGAGAAATGGCACACTGGACGCAGAATTGATGGAGATGAGGCAGTCTTCAAACAAAAGTTAACAAATTTATTGAGCACAAAGCGTGTGGTTGCAAGTTGTAACTTTTCTTATAGAACTCAGAATAATACTTGGTTAGTTGAACGTTTCACTCTTTCAGGTTACACAGTATCTTCCTGAGGTGAAGCACTTATTTCTAAACAAAGTTTCAATACAGGGATATCTCCCTTATCTGATCCTCCCTTGATCAGATACTTAATAAGCTTATTCTTTAGCCTTTCCTTAGACTAAAAGAATACTGGCTATGTTTCCCTTATCAGCCTCTCTATCCTAAGAAACTTCCAGTAGCTTAATCTGGCTTTCCAAAGCCTTGAAACTTTGCTTCACAATTCACTCTCTTTCAGCTACAACCTCCTAATACTTTCCTCTACCAACTCCTCACCCTCCAATCTTAACTGACTCACTAACTGTCTGTTTTCAAAACTCTCCCCTCTAGGCTCCTCCCACTTCTCTCTCTGCCGGCCTGCCTTGGTCTCCATGGCAACGCAAATGGAGGATTCCTTTGAAATAGGCTGCTCCAGTGTTACTGCAGCCAACACAAACACATAAATACAGTTTAAATCATGCAAATTATTATTAACTTCCTCACAGTCGCTTTGAGTCCCCATGAGGAGAAAGGTAGGGTATAAAGTAAATAAATAAATAAATAAAAATCTTAAAGCCCATAATTGCACCTCCTTACAACTGTATTCATGCATTATAGAAAGAGGAGGAAATTCAAATACAAATCTTCCACCACTTTAACTACATTTACAGCTATTTGAGTATGACAGTTTGTTTTTCTGGCAGCAAAATAACTGTATTTGAGTTACACTGCCTTTCATTCCAGAGGGCAAGGATGTTTTAGATGCAGATGCTCAGCCCCATACTGATCCACCATATGAGAAAATGTTGCTTCATTTGTATATCTATTTCTGTGCAGTCTTCTGATCTGCATCATTCTCATCTCTCAAAGGTGAAAGCAAGTTCAGTATATAGAAGGTACTGTTTTTTTAAAAAGTCCTATCAGCAGGACCTTCTCGGCTGTGGCCCCTCGCCTATGGAACACACTCCCAAAGGAGGTAAGATCTGCTCCCTTGCTCCTGACCTGGGACCAGGCTTTTGGACAATAGATGTATGCAGCTTTTAATGGGACAAGGACTGGAGCAGTGACTCAACTGATGAGATTGTTTTATGGTTTTAATAACTGTTTTGATATTTGATGATGTATTGTTTTTAATATGATTTATGTTTAAAGTATGGTTTTAATATTGTAGTTGTAAGGCATTGAATTTTTGCCATTATCTATGTGAAAACCGCTTTGAGTCCCCCTAGGGGTGAGAAAAGCAGTATAAAAATGCTGTAAATAAATAAAAATAAATAAATTGTCTTTTGGATTTTTTTTTTTAAAAATGGTTAGAATATATAGATTGTATTTATCTCATTTGTTTAATAAGCTCACGTTAACGATGTCTGTTCACATTATTCAGAATATAAAAATAGAAAGCAGACTTACCATACATTTCAATTCATGACTAACCTATTACCATTTATTCTATTTTTTTTAAAAAAATCTATATCCTGTTTTTCCAATGCTTTTATAATTGTCAATTTTAAAATACACAATTAAAATAGTTCATTTTAAAATATATCATAGACTGTTAAAGAAATAATAAAATGATCCAAGAAGATTTTTAAAAATGAACTTAAGTATCAGGATGGAATGACTCATAGATAGAGGCTAATATATGTGGGTTGATTGGGTTCTACAGACATTGAATAACCTCTATGCAGCATTGCTGGTGATCCTGTTGAATCCTTGACTTTTTATTCAAACATGTAGAGGAAGGGGTAATCTAATAGTGTGATTCCCAAACGCTATCCCTCCAGGCATTTTATGCCCCTTCTACACTGCCATGTATTCCAGATTATCTGCTTTGAACTGGATTATGTTAGTCTACACTGCCATATAATCCAGTTCAAATCAGATAATGTGGATTTTATATGGCAGTGTAGAAGAAGCCTCAGTTTCTCCTAGATGTCTTTTCCTGCTGAATAGAATCCACTGTCTTTTTTAATATCCCAAGTGACTGGGGATGATGAGAAATAAAACAATGTAAGTGAAGACACAAGCTGATTCAAATCAAAGACAAGTTAAAAAGACAGGGTTTGAGCATCTTTTGAGATAGTGATGGCAACAAGGTAGCACATTCCTATCACTGCTGGGCCTTTTCAGTGTGCCTGGAATAGCCAGACCAGGTTGTGGTTGAGTAAACATTAAGTAGGAATGTCTGAAGGGAGACATCCATATCTCCCAGCATGGCTCATAAATAGAATCATATCAAGGATTACCAATATAAATCATACTTCCCTAGAAAGAATATTTTCTTCCTAGTTAAAACACAGAAATGAGAATTTTGCATTGTTTCACAAATTAATTTCCCAAAATACTTCGGCATGTGTAAATATTCTCTGAGAACTGTACAGAAACATTTGTTTTCTCCCACAGTGAGGAGAAAATTAAGGAAATTATAGGAAAAATACACAAAGATGTTTCCCTTTCTAACACTTACCTCAGCTGGGGATATCTCAATTGCTGTTAAACTATTTATAAAACTGTCCATGTAATTTTTTCCAGGCATCATGGGACACTCATTCTAATTCCACTGACAGCGTCTTTGTTGAGTCCTAGAAGGAGAGGCTTTCTAGTTTTAATTTTTGAGGAAGCTTATTGATGCTTGCCACATCAATCCCAATGATGCTGTAAGAAGGAGGGTTATCCGGAAACTGAATCTGGTGCAAAATGCAGCTGCTCGTCTTCTTGCCAAGGTGCCGGCGAAGTATCGTATCACCCCAATTCTACAACAGCTGCACTGGCTACCGATTGAGTACTGGATTACTTTCAAGGTGCTGGTACTAACCTTTAAGGCCTTATATGGTGTGGGGCTGGCATACCTGAGGGCCCGCTTATCCCCCTACCAACCCCAGAGATTACTTCCGAAGACCAAAATTTGCTTGAAGTCCCCAACATCCAGACTTATCATCTGTCCTCTACTAGGCAGAGAGCCTTCTCGATTGTAGCCCCTTATTTATGGAATGTCTTGCCAGTTGAAACCCGAACTATCCGAGACCTACTTGCTTTTTGGACAGTCTGTAAAACCTTTCTCTTCCGACAAGCTTTCAATGGGTGAATAACTCGGGACTATGTCTGTTTTTGTTTTACTGTATTTTAACGTTAATTGTATTATTTTAATTTACTGCTGTAAACTGCTCCGAGCCAAATTGGGAGTAGCGGTATACAAGTCAAATAAATAAATAAATAAATTGACATTTTAGTAGAATAATTTTCTGCCCTCTAAGTAGTAGCTGCATTGGGACACTGTTCAACACATCTGGAAGAACTGTAATGAGCAACAGAAATCATCTGTATTTTCCAGATCTTCTATTCACATGTGTATTAAAAAAAATCAACCAAAGCACCTTTGAATAATCAGTTGGCAAGATTTCCAGCAAAAATGCATACACAAAGCCTATAGCAGCAGCAAACATAGAAAGGAAAGACAAAAGTGAAGCACACAGCAGCCCAGAATCTTCACTGAAAAATATTCTTGCCCCTAAGAGCTTAAATGTATATGCACATAAAGAGATAGCTGAGCACTATCTTCATATTATCATGGTTAGTTCACTGTACTGTATGGTTCTTATTTAAATAATCTATGATTATTATCTGAGCTGCAGCAGTAACTCTGTTATATCAAACAAAGAAGACTTAAACATAATGGTAAAGAAAGCACAGGAGATAATAGTCAATTAGAGAAAATGTGTTGTGCTGAATTAATGGCATGATATATAGAATGGAAATAAATGTAACTCACCAAGCAAATTGGTGGTTTGTAACTTTAGTTCCTGCAGTAATCCAGTGCTTTTGTATTTATTCTGAATTTTCTATTGGACCCGCCTTATTTTCAACTCAGGAAAATACAAATTACATGACTCTGTATATGGCAATTAAACTGGTGTAAACATGCTATGATTGTGTAAAGTGGATACATTATAGGACAACTAGGAAGGATCCAAGGACCATCCTCATGGTGGGGAACAGCATTTAAATGAATAATTATATTTCTTTATTTACCTACTTATTTACTTCACTAGTGTACCACTTTTCTCTCCCCCCCCCCTCCCCAAGCAAAGGATTTAAATTATACTATCCGGGAACATTGTTCCCCCCCTCTTCTTTACCTAAGGAATTCAAGGGATGTGCTGCAAAGTACTTCTGAGAACCCAGTGGGTGTTCACCAATGCTTCCTCTTTATCCTGGAATGAAGCGATGAATGGAGTGCTGCAGGGTTCAGTCCTGGTCCTGTTCAACATCTTTATTAATGACTTAGATGAAGGGTTAGAAGGCATGATCATCAAGTTTGCAGATGACACCAAATTGGAAGGGAGAGCCAATACTCCAGAAGACAGGAGCAGAATTCAAAATGATCTTAACAGATTAGAGAGATGGGCCAAAACTAACAAAATGAAGTTCAAGAGTGACAAATGCAAGATACTCCACTTAGGCATAAAAATGGAATGCAAAGATACAGTATGGGGGACGTGTGGCTCAAGAGCAGTACATGTGAAAAAGATCTTGGAGTCCTTGTGGACAACAAACAAGAGCCAAAAATATGATGTGGCGGCAAAAAAAGCCAACAAGATTTAGGCCTGCATAAATAGGAATATAGGGTCTAGATCCAGGGAAGTCATGCTAAAATGACAGGCATCCCCAGAGGTCTGTGAGGTCTGACAACCTCTGAGGATGCCTGTCATAGATGCAGACAAAATGTCAGGAGAGGATGCTTCTGGAATGTAGCCATACAGCCCAAAAAATGTACAACAACCACTACAGAATGTATCTTGTTTGTAACTTGGGGACTACCTGTATATGCTTAAGAGGAGGGACAAATTTGCTAAGACTTGAACACGGATGTGGATGAGAAGGTCTCTTCTTTAAAGGGTGGCTGCTCTGATGTGACTTCAAACAAAACCTGGCTTTGGAAATCTTAGGCCAAAACCATCAGGAATTTCTTGGCCAGATTGTGTTGTCACAATTGCCTTCCTCTGAGGCTGAGAAAAAAAAGATCGGGGAGAAGGGGGAGTGGAACAGAAAGAAAGGGGTACAAGAGAGAAATGACTAGTCTCAAGTCTCAAGACCTTGGCCCAATAGTTATGACTTGACCTTGTACCCCATCCATTCCCCAGTTCCCTGTCATCTGATGGCACCTTTTCTTCCAGCCCAGACCTTTTTTTATAGTCCTTTAATTGACCCTAGAATTGAGTGGCCCCGGTCCCCTAGTGGTGCCATTTCTGAGACCAATCCTTGCACTGTAGCATTCAGACAGCCCCATTTTCCCCTTCTCCTTGCACCAGCTCTCTACGTGGGGTTGCCTTTTAAGACGGCTCGGAAGCTCCAATTAGTCCAACGGTCGGCAGCCATGATACTAACTGGAGCGGAGCGCAGGGAGCACACAACTCCTCTGCTGCACCAGCTCCACTGGCTGCCGATTTGCTACCGGGCTCAATTCAAAGTGCTGGCGTTGGCCTTTAAAGCCCTAAACGGTTCTGGCCCAACCTACCTATCCGAACGTATCTCGGCCTATCAGCCCACCAGGACCCTAAGATCTTCTGGGGAGGCCTTGCTCTCTATCCCGCCTGCTTCACAGGTGCGGCTGGTGGGGACGAGAGACAGGGCCTTTTCTGTGGTGGCCCCTCGGCTCTGGAACGCCCTTCCCATGGAGGTAAGATCAGCCTCCTCGCTGATGGTATTCTGAAGAAGACTAAAAACTTGGATGTTCAAGCAGGCATTTGGCTAATTCGGTGCAATGAATGTGTTGATTACGGATTGGTAATATGGATGATGCAATTGGACCACGATTTAAGTTAGGAGATGTATTGGATTGTGATTTCGTGTAATATTGTGTATTATGTTTTTTATGGTTTTAATTGTATACTGTGCACTGTATATTTTGTTGTAAACAGCGTTGAGTCGCCAATTAGGCTGAGAAACGGCGGTATACAAGGACAGTAAATAAATAAATAAATAAATAGCCTTGACCCAGCCCATTCCAAATAGTCCAGGCACCTTATTGAAATCTTTGCCCCTGGCAGATTACGTTGCATGAAGAAGAGAGAAGAACTGGTTTTAAATTTATTTTAATGTGTATGTTGTGTTAACAGTTTATTTTTTTGTTTTATATTGTATGTTTTTGTATTATTTTGCATATGTGGAAACCGCTCTGAGTCCCCTAGAGAAGATAGAGCAGTATATAAATAAAGTTTTATTATATAAACTATAAAAAGTAAGAGGGGAGGGGAAAAATGAGAGTTGGATAGAAAAAAAAGGGAAAGAGAGAAGGAGAACAGAAAAGGGAGGGTGACAGAATGAAAGAGAAAAAGGAATGGATAGAAAGAAAGACTCAAGGCCGCTTATAATAGCATAACATCGTGCCTCAACACAATTTTACAGTTTTAGTGCACATTTTATTTATTAAATAATGTTAATACATGTTTTATTTTATTTTAAATGTGGATTTTTAAAATGTGTTTAACTATATTATAATCATTTAATTTATAAGTAACCTTGGGTAACCTTGGGTATCAATCTGAGAGAAAGGCATGGTATAAATAAGATTTACCACTTGTTGTGTTGCTGCTGCTGCTGTTATTGCTGGTTTGTTTAGCTCTAACAATTCATTTGACCTATGACTGTCTTCCATAATGCTCATTTAATTATCTTGATGTAGAAGCAGACTTGTCAAAACAGTACCTTATAGAAGATACCCTAAAATTTATAGCTCAAAATTCAAGAATGACAGTATCACAAAAATCAATGGAAATGCCACCCCACACTGAAAGAAAATATGTGTAGCAGATCAATCACAGTATGTGTGTGTGTGCTGTCATTGGTGCTGAGGCCAGCAACAAAATGTTCAGCAACTCTGTGAGTGGGATTACACTGGATCCATTTCCATTGATGAGTACTGCGGATTTGAACAAGCTGCTAGGGATGGTAAGGATGACAACTTATTTTCTTCATCCCTGTCCCTCTTGGCTGGTCGCCCAGAGAGAAGATGCAATTCAATCTCAAATACAAAATGGGATCTGGGAATTCTGGCAGTTCTGGAAACCGAACCTCCAGAAATGGGATAGACAAAGGGGCTTGAATTGACTAAGCCAAAATTGACGATGTTGTTCATTCGTTCAGTCATCTCCGACTTTTCGTGACCTCACGGACCAGCCCACGCCAGAGCTCCCTGTCAGCCGTCACCACCCCCAGCTCCTTCAAGGTCAGTCCAGTCACTTCAAGGATGCCATTCATTCATCTTGCCCTTGGTCAGCCCCTCTTCCTTTTACCTTCCACTTTCCCCAGCATCATTGTCTTCTCTGGGCTTTGCTGTCTCCTCATGATGTGGCCAAAGTACTTCAGCTTTGTCTCTAGTATCCTTCCCTCCAATGAGCAATCGGTCTTTATTTCCTGGAGGATGGACTGGTTGGATCTTCTCGCAGTCCAAGGCACTCTCAGAACTTTCCTCCAGCACCACAGTTCAAAGGCATCTATCTTCCTTCACTCAGCCTTCCCTAAGGTCCAGCTCTCACATCCATAGGTTACTACAGGGAATACCATGGCTTTGACTATGCGGATCTTTCTTGCCAGTGTGATGTCTCTACTCTTTACTATTTTGTCGAGACTGGACATTGCTCTCCTCCCAAGAAGTAAGCGTCTTCTGATTTCCTGGCCACAGTCTGCATCTGCAGTAATCTTTGCACCTAGAAATACAAAATCTGTCACGGCCTCCACTTTTTCTCCCTCTATTTTCCAGTTGTCAATCATTCTTGTTGCCATTATCTTGGTTTTTTTTATGTTTAGCTGCAACCCAGCTTTTGCGCTTTCTTCTTTCACCTTGATTAGAAGGCTCCTCAGCTCCTCCTCGCTTTCGGCAATCAGAGTGGTGTCATCTGCATATCTGAGGTTGTTAATGTTTCTTCCAGCAATTTTCACCCCAGCTTTGCATTCATCAAGCCCCGCACATCGCATGATGTGTTCTGCATACAAGTTAAAAAGGTTGGGTGAGAGTATGCAGTCTTGCCGTACGCCTTTCCCAATCTTGAACCAGTCTGTTGTTCCATGGTCAGTTCTGACTGTTGCTACTTGGTCCTTGTACAGATTCCTCAGGAGAGAGACAAGGTGGCTTGGGATGCCCATCCCACCAAGGACTTGCCACAATTTATTATAATCCACACAGTCAAAGGCTTTAGAATAGTCAATGAAGCAGAAGTAGATGTTTTTCTGAAACTCCCTGCCTTTCTCCATTATCCAGCGGATATTGGCAATCTGGTCTCTCGTTCCTCTGCCTTTTCTAAACCCAGCTTGAACATCTGGCAACTCTCACTCCATGTATTGCTGGAGTCTTCCTTGCAGGATCTTGAGCATTACCTTACTGGCATGAGAAATAAGGGCCACTGTACAGAAGTTTGAGCAGTCTTTCACATTTCCCTTTTTTGGTATGGGGATATAAGTTGATTTTTTCCAGTCTGATGGCCATTCTTGTGTTTTCCATATTTGCTGGCATATGGCATGCATCACCTTGACAGCATCATCTTTTAAGATTTTAAACAGTTCAGCTGGGATCCCGTCATCTCCTGCTACCTTGTTGTTAGCATTGCTTCTTAAGGCCCATTCCACCTCACTCCTCAGGATGTCTGGTTCTAATTCATTCACCACACCGTCAAAACTATCCTCGATATTATTATCCTTCCTATACAGATCTTCTGTATAGTCCTGCCACCTTCTCTTGATCTCTTCAGCTTCTGTTAGGTCCCTGCCATCTTTGTTTCTTATCATACCAATTTTTGCCTGAAATTTACCTCCAATGTTTCTAATTTTCTGGAAGAGGTCTCTTGTCCTTCCTATTCTGTTGTCTTCTTCCACTTCCATGCATTGCTTATTTAAAAATAGTTCCTTATCTCTTCTGGCTAACCTCTGGAATTGTGCATTTAATTGACGATGTGGTAGTCAAAAATGGCTGCTTTCAGTTGCTGCACATGAAGGTGGGGTTTTTCCCCCTTAGCCAATCAGAGTTTATTTATTTATTTATTATTTAAACTTATATGCTGCCACTCCCCTGGGGCTCGGAGTGGCTTACAAGAATAGCTAAAATCTAACAAAGTTTAAAAGCAATTTAAAACAATTTAAAAACAACAGTATCAAACATTAAAAGCCTGTCGAAACAGGTATGTCTTACATGCCCTGCAGAAAGCTGGTAAGTCCCACAGGGCACGAACCTCAGGTGGCAGAGCATTCCAGACTGATGGCGCCACTGCTGTGAAGGCTCTGCGTCTGGTTGCCGCTAGACGCAAGGTCTTGACACTGGGGACCTCCAATAGATCTTGGTCCTCAGAACGGAGGGATCTCTGGGGTTGGTAGGGGGTGAGACGATCCCTCAGATACATTGGCCCCAGACCATGCAAGGCCTTAAAGGTGAGTACCATCACTTTGAAAGTGATCCGGTGCTCAATTGGTAACCAATGCAGCTGTAGTAAGATTGGTGTTATGTGGCATCTCATCGGAATTCCCGCAAGAAGCCGAGCAGCTGCGTTTTGTACCAACTTGAGCTTCCGAATCACCGACAGAGGAAGGCCAATGTAGAGGGCGTTACAGTAGTCCAGTCTTGAGATGACCTTGGCCTGGATCACCGTAGCTAGGTCGTCCCTGGACAGGTAGGGGGCCAGCCGTCTAGCCTGCTGTAGGTGAAAGAAGGCGGTTCTGCTCACGGCAGAGACCTGGGCCTCCATTGTCAGCAGAGGGTCCAAAAGGACTCCCAGACTCTTTACCAATGATGACGGGCTTAACACCTCGCCATCCAGGGTGGGCAGATGGATGTCCCTACTGCCTGATCCACTTGATAAATGGATGGTGTACTATAAGATGTACCTGCTTCAGCACAAGGTAAAATGCATCCAATGTTTATGGAAGATATAATGAAGGTTGAAGGCCTGGTCGACGAAACTTGCCAGATGTTCAAGCTGGGTTTAGAAAAGGCAGAGGAACGAGAGACCAGATTGCCAATATCCGCTGGATAATGGAGAAAGGCAGGGAGTTTCAGAAAAACATCTACTTCTGCTTCATTGACCATCAGGTCTGCTGGCTTTGTTATTTTTTGTTGGCTGATGGTGTTGCTAACTTCCTCCAAACTAGACAGTGCTGTGAGCTCATCCCTGGTTTGTTGTTATGGGGTTTGTGAGAGAACCTCTTCAGCCACATTGGAGCTGTGATTCAGGAGAATTGTGGTAGTGCTCTTTCCAATGTAGTGCAATTGTTTTGTCCTTCAGAAGTTCCTTTTCATCTGATGAGCGTAGAGGGTGTATGACATGGTTTCTTGGTCCATAGATGACTTTTGTGGCTTTAAAAAATCACTGAGGAGATGTTGGAACAGGAAGGTAATTCCTCAGTTGGGAGAACAGAGGACTCTGTGTGAAAAAGAAACTGTTTTGCAGAATGACAGGCTGGAAGAAAGATTAGAAAGAGAGGCGAGACTGCTTTTCTATGGGAAGAATTCCAGGTGCAAGTCAGGAGATGGGAAAAAGTGGCTGAAGGGCCAAAGGAATGCTTTCATGCATTGCTGTCCTTATTAAAGGGGAAAACTGCTTTCACTTTTTCAGATCAAGCAACTTTGCAATTAGAGCAAGGAATTTTTGCCTTGGTTCTCGCTTCAAGTCATGTCCTGGTCAAGTTTTGTTTTAAGTCTTGGGGATTTTGCAGTGAACTCAAGCTAATGTGTTGTTCTTTGATTCTTGGATCACTTAAGTGGATGTTTTATTCCTCATCTTTGGGTCATTCAAGCTCATGAGTTTACCCCGTTTCTTGGATTTATATTCATGTTTTAACCTTTGTATTGGAGTTGCATTGTGAGACTCTTTTTATCTTACCTATTTGGATTTTTTACTCTTTTACTGTGTTAATTTTTAAATAAACTGTTTATTTCCACATTGGGCTTCCTGGTGAGTGCTTGAGTAAGGTGTACCCCAGCTGAGGTGCAAAAGCTGTGATGATGGATGTCTTCAGTTTGTTCCAATATTTCTCAGTATTTTCATGGTATTCTATGACTAGATGATCCTTTAGTATTGTCTGGAGAAGGGCTCATTTGGAGGGCCCTTAAAAGGCTTAGTTGTTCATTTTTCACCTTGTCTTTCTTTTTTTCATTTGGGGGTGATCTTGATGGCCATCATGGTTTGGATTAACCTGTGGTCTGTCCAGCAGACATCAGCACCTGTCATGGCTCTTGTGAGAAGGACATTGTGGCAGTCACTGACATGTAATTAGTATTACATAATCTAAGAGGTGTCAATTCTCTGACCGGGGGTGCTTCCATGATGTCTTGAACTTGTTTTTCTGGTGGAAGAGCATGTTGGTGATGACAAGGTTGTGTTTTGCACATTTGGTGGGAAGCAGGATGCCATTTGAGTTGCTGTTTCCTCCCCCATCTTTTCCTATGGTTCCTGGTCATAGGTCGAAGCCTCATCTGACTCTTGCATTAAAATCCCCCTGGGAGATGATTTTGCCCTCCTTGGGTGTCTTTGATAGGATGCTATCCAGTTGATGGTAAAACATCAGCATCTAGTGTTGGTGCATAGGCACTTCTTATGGTTGCCTACTGGTTTTTGGCAAGGTTAATGTGGAAGGTTGAGAGTCATTTGTTATTTGGGAATTGTCATAGTTTATCCTTCTTTACTAATATTGGATAAACAGCCTTTTAGATTTCTTCCAAAACCATTGTTTTTTTAATTTATAATAATATTAAATTTCAGGAAGGAGAGTCTTATCTAATGCTTTTACTATAATTTATGAAACTGTATAATTTGAATCAGCTATGAATCAGCTATGAGAAAAATAATTGACCAAGGGTAATTGGGATCCAATATTACATTTACGCAAGGTTCAAGGAATTCAATTGGACTGGTGTTGTACAGTAAAAATAGAATTCTTATTCTGTGCTATTTTACAAGGGTACAAATACTATATTCTTAGTATTGCACAAAAAGAAGAATCCTAAAATGTAAGGAGAAAAATCATCTTTAGTACCAATGACTTGATAAATGGATGGTGTACTATAAGATGTACCTGCTTCAGCACAAGGTAAAATGCATCCAATGTTTATGGAAGATATAATGAAGGTTGAAGGCCTGGTCGACGAAACTTGAAGGACATCAAAAATGATAATATAAGACCAGTATCTATAATTATATTAAAGAAAATTATTGCATAGTAGCCTGCCACTTACTCAGCTATTAAGGAGCTAGCTGCATCTGAAAACCTTTTTGACATTGGTGGCAAGATCAGATAAAGAAAACAGAAAGCATAATGTGCACTTATAGCAGTTAAAATAAACAGATTCAAAGGTCACTTATATCACTGCAGTTTCACAGAGAGATATTATAGATAGAAAATGTAGTGGAAAGTTGCCAAGGGAAAATAATGTTGTTTCTATATTTACAAATTACAAATAAGGAAAACATTGAAATAAAATATTAAACTACAAAAGCAAAGCTAGAGGGACAATCAGCTGTGTCTTTGTTTTTGCAGAGACATATTTTCATGGCTTCATTGTATTCCAGATAGTACATATTTGTGTCTCTTGTCTTTGACTGTAAATAAGAGGGACTGGTTTTCATCTCTGTTAATTCTTGTAAGACTTTCTTGGAGTTGAGGCTGAAGAATTTCGGGGGGGGGGGGGTATTTGAACAAATAAATAATACAATAGTGTTTTGTTGTTTCTTTTTAAGTGTGTTGACAGCAGGTAACATTTAAAGCACATAGCTCTGAAAAAAGTCTGAGAGAGCAAATCAATTATGAAACACATTCTAATCACCTTAAATACTGAACAGTTGAATGCTAAGTAGAGAGTGTGACTCACTAGATTTTTTCCTGGGTGTGTCTCTCTAAATAAAAAAGTATCTGCAATGTACATTTTCACACTGTTCTTGTGAGTCAGAACAAAGTTTGCAGGCAAGTTTCATATTACCTCTTCCCAGGTTGCTCCACCAATATCCATGTTTTAATATCCTAAACTGGCAGGCACGGATAATTCAAATTTGTGGCACTTTAAAGTAGCACAGAAATGAATGAGCATCATTTAGCACTTGGCAATGAAAAAAACTCACATCTGACTAAGTACTTTAAATTACTCCAGCTTTCCTGTTGAAGATAGTTTATTAAAGATACAGATAAAAGATGTCAGAGAAGACATTTTATTCAACTGAAAAACAATTTTAGCCTCACTGCTGTGCAACTGGACTTTGTTTGTCCTGAGACAGCAGAGCAGGAAACGTATCATGACACTAAGTGTTGCAGTGGTCGACAAAGAGGGAAGAAAAAAAAGGCTAATATATATGTTGGCACCATCCCAGTTCCAGCCACTCTTGATTTGGCTCAAGGCTTTATCTACTTGCTTTGTGATTGGACAGGAATTTTTAGTGCACCTGTTAAAGACATGTCTCAGATTAAATGTCTTCTCCTCCACCTACTTTGTGCAGAAAACACATATTTTGAGTTATTTATTTATCGTGTCATCAGCAACCATTGTATTACAATTCTAACAGAGCAAAACAAACACACAGATTAAAAAGAAAAAGGAAAAAAACACACAGATTTTGCAAATTTGGTATTTGGTTAAATGTCCTTTGACCAGTATCTGGCCACTTGGAGTGCCTCTGGTGTTGCTGCAAGAAGGTCCTCCATTGTGCATGTGGCAGGGCTCAGAGTGCATTGCAGCAGGTGGTCAGTGGTTTGTTCTTCTCCGCACTCGCATGCCGAGGATTCCACCCTGTAGCCCCATTTCTTAAGTTTGGCTCTGCATCTCGTGGTGCCAGAGCACAGTCTGTTCCGCGCCTTCCAAGTCGCCCAGTCTTCTAAGTGCCCAGGGGGGAGTCTCTCATCTGGTATCACCCATGAATTGAGGTGCTGGGTTTGGGCCTGCCACTTTTGGACTCTCACTTGCTGGGGTGTTCCAGCGAGTGTCTCTGTAGATCTAAGAAAACTATGTCTTGATTTAAGTCGTTGATGTGCTGGCTGATACCCAAACAGGGGATGAGCTGGAGCTGTCTCTGTCTTGGTCCTTTCACTATTGGCTGCTACTTCCCGGTGGATGTCAGGTGGTGAAATACCGGCTAAGCAGTGTAATTTCTCCAGTTGTGTGGGGCGCAGACACCCTGTGATAATGCGGCATGTCTCATTAAGAGCCACATCTACTGTTTTAGTGTGGTAAGATGTGTTCCACACTGGGCATGCATACTCAGCAGCAGAGTAGCATAGCGCAAGGGCAGATGTCTTCACTGTGTCTGGTTGTGATCCCAAGGTTGTGCCAGTCAGCTTTCATATGATGTTGTTTCTAGCGCCCACCTTTTGTTTGATGTTCAGATATTTTGGGTGATCTTTGGGTTCTTTGGCTCAGGAGTGGAGACTGGATCAACCTTTGGGACTTACCAAAACACATACCCCTTTTGAGTGTCAGGATTTTAGAAGGCAGTATTTACATTGGATGGTCTTCCGTCCTTGATATAGATGGCTGATGACAACTTACAAGATAAAGATTGATAGCAGTGACAAGTCAAGAAGGTAAATCTACTCCACAATCCAGTTCAAAATTCAAAGGAGCTATCCAAAGTACTGAGTTTAACTTGGGGGATAGGGGGCTGTCACTTTGGATAGAATCATAAAGTTGGAAGAAAGCACAATGGTCCAATCTCCTGCTATGCAGGTATACACAGTCAAAGCACTTAGATTGGCATCTTGACTCTGTTTTAAAAGCTCTAGAGAAAGAGACGCCATCATGCTCTAAGGCAGCATATTTCACTGTCAAACAGCTTTTATCATCAGGAAGTTTTTCCTAATGCTTAGGTAGAATATCTTTTCCTGTAGCTTGAATTCATTGTTGTGTGCTTTAAGTCTCTAGAGCAGGGGTCCTCAAACTTTTTAAACCGGGGGCCAGTTCACTGTCCCTCAGACCGTTGGAGGGCCGGACTATAGTTTTTTTTAAAAAAAAATCAATAAAAATTCCTATGCACATTGCACATATCTTATTTTGCTGTGTGGAAGGGCCCTTAGAGGGGGTTCTTTCTAGCCCTCTTTAGGCAGTAATTCCAGGAGCAGAGAATGAGAAATCTTCCTATTTCTAGTCTGAACAAAATCTGGCTACCAGTATTTTAAAAACTCTAAAATTATAACTGTAAATAAAGAACAACACTCAAACACAGGGAAACTCCAGACAAGAAACAATCAGGGCCAGCTAATCACCTCTCAACAAAGGATTCTCCCTAAAAACTGTCAGGCTATGAAATGGTAATCAAGGTGGCCAATTGAAACATTCATACCTACCTCCAATAGACAAGAGTTCTTTCTCCCACCCTGGATCTGCCACAATTTTCCTAGTTAAAGGTTTTCCTCTGACATGAAACCCAGTCGTGTCTGACACTGGGGTGTGGTGCTCATCTGCATTTCTAAGTCGAAGAGCCAGCGTTGTCCGTAGACATCTCCAAGGTCATGTGGCTGACATGACTGCATGGAGCGCCGGGGCAGCCTCCCTTGGCTGGCTCACAAGGTGCTTTACTTGCGAGTAGGCCACGCGGAGCAGCTGCCCTTGGCTGGCTCACGCTGCCCATTGGGCCTGACGGAGAGCGTGAGCCTGCCAAGGGAGGAGCAGCCCCGTGCGGCCTACTTGCGAGTAAAGCACCTCGTGAGGTGCTTTACTCGTGAGTAGGCCATGTGGAGCAGCTGTCCTTGACTGGCTCACGCTGCCCATCAGGCCTGACGGATAGCGTGAGCAGCCCCGCGTGGCCTACTTGCGAGTAAAGCACCTAGTGAGGTGCTTTACATGCAAGTAGGCCGCGTGGAGCAGCTGCCCTTGGCTGGCTCATGCTGCCCATCGGGCCTGACGGATAGCGTGAGCCTGCCAAGGGAGGAGCAGCCCCGCACGGCCTACTTGCGAGTAAAGCACCTAGTGAGGTGATTTACATGCAAGTAGGCCACGTGGAACAGCTGCCCTTGGCTGGCTCATGCTTCCCATCGGGCCTGACGGATAGCGTGAGCCTGCCAAGGGAGGAGCAGCCCCGCACGGCCTACTTGCGAGTAAAGCACCTAGTGAGGTGCTTTACATGCAAGTAGGCCGCGTGGAGCAGCTGCCCTTGGCTGGCTCATGCTTCCCATTGGGCCTGATGGATAGCGTGAGCCAGCCAAGGGAGGGCACTGTGTGTGTGTGTGGGGGGGCGCTCCTCCTCTGCGGGCCGGATAAGTGCCCTTGGCCGGGCTGTAGTATGGGGACCGCTGCTCTAAAGCATCTGAAAACAAGATTGTTTTCTCCTAAGTTTAGCAGAAAAATTGCATTAGGCTTTAAAAAATGACCTAAAGAAGAAATATTAGTTAGATGTGTCTCAGAAGAGGAAAGGAGAAATTTTCACAGATGTCCATTGTCCATCAAGCCTCAAATATGGTGTAAAGATTCCCATTTATACAGTCTAATACCCCGTGATGTCTTCACAAGAAAGCTTCCTCATGTATAGAGTTACTCAACAAATAACAGTATAGAGCATCTTCTGGGATTTCTGCAATTGTTTTTACCGATTGTATATTACCTTAGGAGCCCTTGTGGATTTGGATATGGCGAATAAACAAACAAACAAATGATCTTCTCTTTGTTATGGTGCCACGGGTGGCATTTTTCTCTCACTGGAATTTACTCTTTTTGTAACTCTGAAAATGTAAAGCCCTATCACTCTTTAACCTTCATTTTCCCGCTTACACCTCCTTTTTTGTAGATCATAAACAAGCTTCACTGAAATACTGCTTTAAGCTGTTTAATTGTGATTTTCTATGGGTCATTGTGTTTTTAAATCAGCCATGAGCAGAGGCTTTCAGGGTGAGGGACTCTTGAAAAGAATATATCTTTCTCTAATTTAATCAGTGAAAAATCTAAACAGAGAAAGTGGAGGTGTGTGTCTCAGAGGAGAAATGGCAGACATAAAAATACATTACTTGGCACAAACATCTACAACAGAGAACACAAGAGACTTGACTCTTGGATCCTTTCCCAGATACTGAGGGAAGGTTATAGTCATTCTAACAGAGAGATGACCTTGAGATAGACCTATCAGGAATTCAAATTCAAATACAAATATGGCTTTATTCTGGATTTTAGAATAATTTAAAATATGTTTCCTTACATAAAAAGCTTTTATAGTAAAAATAGCCCCTTGATTATATTTAATGCTTTTGATTTAACAGCATTAATATACAGTTTGACATCAAGAAAAATGTTTTAGGTCAAACACATGAGGGCTCTTCTCCCTAAATATAAATTTTATATGTAAATAATAAAGTAGCTATGGATTAACTTCCAATACAGAGAATTACAAAGAGCAACACTAAGATAATTAGGACATTCCACAACAGACCAATTAGTCCTTCCAAAACCTATTGGGTCCTTCTCATTGACTTTAAAGGCCAAAAGGAGTTCAATGGCTCCTATTTGGAACAGCCATTTTTAAATTTATTATGCATCCTCCTCCCCAATATTTGCAATAAATGCATACTGAGGCTGTGGCTCTGGTTGTTATTTATATTCAGCAACTGTAGTGTAGCAATTTTTTTTGGTAATATATTTTCATATTGAGTTTATCATTGCTTCCTTTTAAGGCTGAGAATGATTTGCCCAAGTTCACCAGTAGAGTTCCATGGCTAATAGAGGATTTTAATCCCAGTCTCCTGATCTCCTAGGATGAATCTACACTGTAGAATTAATGTAGTTTGACACCATTTGGACTGCCATGGCTCAATACTATGGAATCATGGGAGGTAGAGTTTTACACGGTCTTTAGCCGTCTTTGTCAGAGTGCTGGTTCTTCACCAAATGATGAGTCCCATGATTACATAGGATTGAGCTGAGGAAATGTTCAACAATTTAATGAGTTCATAACATCTTGTGGCATGGACTGATTGGATTGCCTTGGAATAAGCACAAACTGTGGGTGAGTAATGTCTGGAAAGCTTATTGGGTTTATAGCATAGATTATTAATCCGGATATAACAAGGCTTTTGAGTGAAATGCACCACCAGCATTCTCATTAGTTATACAAATATAATATGTTTCCTTGTTTCCCACCAGCTTGTACTAAATGAGGTACAACTTGTAGAATTTTATTCATATCATTTTCTAGCTTTTGTTTTCATGTGACTTTTGTATGAATAATAATAATAATAATGTAGTGTTTTTTTGCAATGCTAATGTATTTTAATTATTGTGTAACCTGCCTTGAGCCACAAGGAGAGGTGGGTAAGAAATAATAATAATAATAATAATAATAATAATAATAATAATAATAATAATTTTATTTCTTATTCACCTCTCCTCATGGCTCGAGGCAGGTTACAGAATAATTACAACACATATACATTGCAAAAACGGTTCTGGCCCAACCTACCTGTTCGAACGCATCTCCTCCTATGAACCAGCTAGGACATTAAAATTGTCTGGGGAGGCCCTGCTCTCGATCCCGCCTGTGTCACAAACACGTTTGCAGGGACGAGAGACAGGGCCTTCTCCATGGTGACCCCTTGGCTATGGAATGCCCTTCCTACAGACATCAGATCAGTCCCGTCCTTGTTAGCATTTTGAAGGAAAGTGAAAACCTGATTGTTTGAGCAGCCACTTGAAAAGGCAATGTAATGAACATAGGAATATGGAACAATTAGATGATAAGATTGGATCTTGATTTAAACTAAGAGATGCTAATGCGATGTTTTATTGTTTTATTGATTTTGTAATGATTGTTTATTATGCTATTGTTTTAATTGTTTTAACTGTTCTATGATGTTTTGAGCATTGAATTTTGCTATTGTAAACTGCTTTGAGTCGCCCAAGGGCTGAGAAAAGCAGTATATAAATATAGTAAATAAATAAATTTTAAAAAAACACTACAAATGCACATATTAAAATGTATTTCTATGAAATACGTATTAACATACACAAAGCAGAGATTGAACAAAGGACACACATTTAAAATACATGCTTAACTACTGTCTGGGTCATATTAATGGTTGCATGTGCTTGTAGTAGTATAGGTGGTGGGCCCCACTTTAATTAGGCTGTGTGAGAAAGTCCAGCATCCCCCATAGGCAGGGGAACATCATAAGCACATTCATCCATTCTGTTGGTTTGCTTACAATAAACAAGTCTCAAGCAGACATTTGAGGTTCTCTCAGCAACTCCTTTATTTCAAACATACCAGCAACTCAAATCCAATGGAGTGTCTTGCTCCTCTTCCCCTCTCTCTCTTATCTACTCCTTCATTCCCCCCTCCCTCCTTCCAATTAGTCCACCTGTGCCTTCTTGTTTGCTTTGATTCGGCATCCTTGCATCTTGCAGGTGTTTTAAAGGAACAGCTTCTTTCCAACTCTAGGGCGGGACCTTCAACTGTCTCTCCTTTACACACTGTTTATTTCCTGTTAAGTATATTTTCCTCTTTAGGAACATAAAATAGGACTGAAGTCTGTTCCTCCAAATGATGGCCCTGGACATGTAAGCAAAAATATACAGTATATACAGTGTGTGAACACACGGAAAAAAAAGGGGGGGGGGAATACAACTGTAAAACATTTTCATCACATTTTAAACAATGCGGCGGGGGGGGGGGGGAGTCTTTGAAAGATCTGATTAAATTTCACATTTTTCAAGAACATGTTAAAATTGACATCACATTTACGATTAGTACATCAGAATACCCCCAAAATGGGCAATTTGACAGAAAAGTTAATATTGTAATCATCATTACAATTCATACTACTATTGTTATCACTATTCTGGTTATTATTAGTATTAGCAAAAGTAGTAGTAGCAGTGTCATTATTGTTATAAAAGTTTTTGATACTGCTTTTGCCATTATTACTGTCTATTAATGTTATTACTGTTCTGCTAGCATTACTATTATTATTAACAATTCTTGATACTATTATTTTAAATGTGTATGCAATCATATAATCAAAATATTATATTGTAATAGGAATGTGTACATTGAAAATGAACTTATATCCCCTTCTCTCTAAGTTTGAAGGACCTTCATGAGAACATTCAGTGTAGTGTCTTAAATCTTGAGTTAGGCCTTGGGGATTCACAACCACAAAATGTATTTAAAAGGGGGTCTATGGTGAAGAAAAGGTTGAAAACCACTGTCTTATTCTATATATTATTACTTTGGATTATATTTTTACTGACAAACTCTTATTTTTAAATACAATATTGTTACCTACATAATGACTGCTTGTTATTAAAATTATAATATTTTAGGGATTGTCTAAAATAGTTACATGTATTGTTATGGGATGTGGCTTCATTTAATGATGGTAGAGAATTTCATATGCCTCTATTGCTGGCTTATATGATGCAACCTCTTGTTTCCTCCCTTGCAATGTGGACATTATATTATTTGATTTTCATCACTCTGAAAACTAGGGGGAGGGAATCATGCTGTGGTTTTACAGCTGTCTCCCATAAAACACTGCAAAAGAATACAACAAATGAAGAGTAATAATTCATTCTACATTTCTAGATATGCTGTAGACATTTTGAGATATCTCAATCCATATATAAAATGCAATGAATCTGTGAATCAATAAAAGTAATCATATATTGAGAAATACAAGGAGGATTAGAGTCTGTACATTCAAAGACTATTGAGAATATACGTGCAAAGTTATCTCCATAACTGTTTGAAAAGCAAACAATTTTGTCCCTTACCCAAAATGTTTAAAAAGAGCTAAGTTTATAATGTGTAGACTGCATACATTAAATTTCTACTTTCCAAAAGTGTATCCAGGGCCTTGAAACCTAGCTACCAATTGCATTGCATGCCAGCAGTCATTCTTTGAAAAGAACAAAGGAGGCCTTTCCAATTACAGTAAATACCAAGTTAAATTAAATCTGAATTTCCAGAATTTCAGTTAATGAGTACCACAGAAGAAGCTTCCAGGAATGGTCTGCAAAAGATTTGTACTTCTTTTGTGATGCAGCTCATTTTACAATTTAAAAGTTTTCAAAAAGCAGGACAATGAATGGCTTGTAAATAAATAGTTCAGGATGGAAAACTGGAATGAAGCCATTTACTAGTTCCAAACAAAACAGTTCAACTTAGCTGCATCCTGTTAAGTGTTAATCACAAATGTAAGAATCAGTCTTAGTATCATAAATCACCTCATATTGATCTGATGTAGATCACCCCAAATCTGATACAGAGGAGTCAGATATAGAAACCCCTCTAGTTGTGGATAATGCAACAGTTAAAGAACATCAGCCGATTTGGGCTTCATCTCAGCAAAAGTTGATGAACACTGAAGAAACACCTCCATAGTTTAAGGAAATAATGCAAAGTCAATGAACAGTGATTAAGGAGCCAATGCCTCTTAAATAAGAAACACAGAGCAACGAAGCACCTAGTGTTAAGCAACCATAAATCCCATGGAAACTGGTGTGAATTTTGGTTGTTCACAGCTCTTTGTTCTCTCTGGGTTTTGTATCCCACTTTTTGACCTCTGGACTGGCTTACAGTACACGTCTCTTTGTATATCTTTTGGGGATTCAGTTATCATTACTATTGGCATCTTGTGTTGAATTCTGGAACAGTTAAGTCCTGAAGTTATTTCCAATTTCTGTATGCTCCCTTAATGACCTGGACTGGTTTGAGTTACCTATAGGCAATTCTACACTGGCGAATAACATGGGCCAGAATGGGTGCTCAAAGCAGCCATTCTGGCTTGCATTACTGCTCAACAGGAATGCCCTGAGCTGCCTTGGCAGCAGGTGGTTACCCTTACTGCCCAGTTTGGCACTGTTGGTCAGGAACTGAACTTCTATCCCCCAGCCCCCCCCCCCAATGTTACTGTTATCTTCTGCTGGGGTCTCCACTAAGCTTCTTCACTATCTTTTGATTCACAAAGAATGATGGGAAGGATGGAAAGATTGTGGGGTGGACACCCCTTCCCTCCTCACATCCTCTGTCACATCAGGCACTTTCCCAAAGTTAATCAGGATCAGCTCATATATGTTTTATGACTACTCACTAGCTGATCCACCCCCACAGGCCAATCCATCCCCACACAACCTAAATGGTTAGTGTAGGGGCCTATAACATCTCCTTATTATGGCTTAACCCTCTTGGCATGAAACAGTTACACTTGTGGCTTGACTATACTGATGAAAAACATTGTACTTACCTTGGAGACACAACAGTTCTGGCACAGCACATTCTTGACATTTTTCTTGCAATACAGTTCTTTAGTATTCCATCTGGTTCAAAAAGCCTTGTTTTTTACCCCATAGTTTTCAAGAAAATCCAGATTTTTTGTCATGTGGCTGGCCCTAACCTCCTGTTAAATTGTGGGAGGAAGATTTAATAGTCGGTGGAACCAGTTTGTTGGAAGTGAGCATTCCTGCCGGGAAGTGGTTCTTTTCAAGATTTAATTTTAAATTTTAAGTCAACAATTTTAAGTTTTTAAATTAGATGCATATGTGTGACGACCTCTGTATCATGATATCAGTATTAGTATATTTCTACAAAATATGTACATTTGTTCATGCATGGAGGGGAAAGCCTCCCAAAAGCGGAGAGACCACAGCAGTGTCGCTTATTTTATTTTATTTATCGTGTCATCTGCAACCAGAACATTGTATTACATTTGTAACAGAACAAAACAAACAAACAGATAAAAAAACAACACAAATTTTTGCAAACTTGGTAGCTGATTAAATGTCCTTTGACCAGTATCTGGCCACTTGTAGTGCCTCTGGTGTTGCCGTAAGAAGGTCCTCCATCGTGCATGTGGCAGTGTAGCTAAAAATGACATAAAGGACAGAAAATGTGGAGAACCACTTAAGCATGAGTTGAGTTTGCCAGAGAAAAATGTATGACCAACTATGACAATCTCATGATAATGTTTGTGGTGTGTGTGCTATTAATAGGGTCACTGCAGAACCAGATGCCAAGCAAGATTCTTCTTTAACAGTGTAGATATGCCCTGAGTCAGTTCACCAGTTTATGATGCCTCTTTTTCCTTTGTGGTTCTTTCTACAATATAAATCTTTGTTTTGTTCATTCTCGCACACAACAGCAAATAACGTTATTTCTCCCCAATGGACAAACACAAAAAATGTGTGCAGTTTCAATGTTTAAATTGTACTTTCTAACTCTACTTTAAAATGAATTTCCGCAGAGATGCTCAGACAATATGGTGTGTGCAGAAAACAACATTTCTCCACAGGTTACACTGTAAAAAAATATTTGAAACTAAAAATGGTTATATACAGAGTATCGCTGCTAGGTTTACTCAGCAGAGCATAATGAATATTGATGCTCCTTTTAAAATTCTGCATAAGAAAATCCATAAATATTCTTTACATCTTTATAAGTAGTGGCCCTTCATGTGATAAAATGACACCAAACAAGTAAACAATCCACTTTTTTTTTGTTGAGCACAGTTCAAGCAATGGAACAAAGCATACTGTGTAACAAACTGGTTTAGAATAGTTGATCTACTAGAGTTGCTAGATACTGGTTTTTAATACTGAAAGCAAAATTGATATAGTATGTCCACTTGAAAACCATTTACCAAAGCACATTGCATATTTCATAAGTGTCTTATTTCTCTTTTGTGATCTATTACTCAAAACATTTTTTCTTCCAGGAAACTTAAATGTCCGCACATTCCAGTGCTCAGTCATCCAATGCAGGAACCTTTGTACACAGACCTATAGGGATTCAGTTTCTGGACCCTTAGTGGATGGCGAAAATTTGGATGCTAGTTGTGCCCCATATTATGAAATGATGATATTCATGTTTCTATTTGATCTCATCCATGTGCATGTTGTCACGAGTTTAGGTATTGGGTGCAATGATCTATGGTCAGTGGAAACTGCAGATAAGGAGCCTGTGGATTGGGTGGTTTTTATATCTTAAAATATATATTTTCTTGAAAGGTTTTATATTATGATAACTCAAAATTGCCATTGTTTCATTTCTTTCACCCACAGTAAGGTATTCTGCGAGTGTTAGGGATGTTAGACTGACAAATTAGTTTTGGCTGTACACATCTCTAAGAATGATTTTAATTGGCCTTGACAAATTAGGGTGATTTTTCATATTGTTTAGGAATCCACTTACTTAGAAACAAATTATGCCTACATGTAATCTGAAACAAAAAAAGAAATGATGTAAACCAGAATATTGGAAAACCCACATTCATCAATTTGATTGATGATTAAAAGGAATATACATTGCTCTTGTATCCTGTTTACTTCCTTCATGTCCTCATTGTGGCACATCCTGAAATGAGAAGAGGAACAAAATAAAATCCAAACAAAGTAAAGAGCTAAAATTTGCTTGTATTTTGTTTTATCGCGAGCTCCAAAGAGCAGGTGTTTGGCAGGCATCCTCAATTTGTCCAAATCTGTTTTTTTCCACATTTTGCAACATATAAAGCAACATCATTCATTATTTTATGGACTCCCCCAAAGCCTTTTGGAGGACCAACAAGAAAACAAACAAAAATGTTCCAAGAGTGAAACAGTCCAGCAAGTGTCACATAATTTTATGCAATAGAAGTACATCCTGCTTAAGATTTGATTTGTGTCCATTAAGGTACTGCAATTTGAAATCTACTGCAATGTATAACATTGTTGTATGCTGAATATATGGTTCTATTTCAAATCAGCAATGGTTGAACTTAGAAACAAAGCATATATCACAAGCTGAAACATCATATTTTGCATTTTGACATGAATAGATTTGAATAGTTGATCCATGGGTTTCTGAGGCAACCAACTCCCACTCATATGCTCAATACAATATTCATTTTTGTCTCATCAAAAAATCTAGTTTTCCTCTTAGAGAAGCAAGTTAATTTAGGATAGTGCTTTATTTATCATGTCAGGGGCAGACCAAACAGTTGCATTGCATTTTAACAAACAAACAAACAAAACACAAAGTTTGCAAGCTTGGTAGTTGATTAAATGTCCTTTGACCAGTAGCTGGCCACTTGGAGTGCCTCTGGTGTTGCTGCAAGAAGGTCCTCCATTGTGCATGTGGCAGGGCTCAGGTTGCATTGCAGCAGGTGGTCTGTAGTTTGCTCTTCTCCACACTTGCATGTCGTGGATTCCACTTTGTAGCCCCATTTCTTAAGATTGGCTCTGCATCTCATGGTGCCAGAGCACAGTCTGTTCAGCACCTTCCAACTCATCCAGTTTTCTGTGTGCACAGGAGGGAGTCTCTCATTTGGTATCAGCCATTGATTGAGGTTCTGGGTTAGAGCCTGCCACTTTTGGACTCTCACTTGCTGAGGTGTTCCAGCGAGTGTCTCTGTAGACCTTAGAAAACTATGATTGTTGCACTATAGTCCTGGAACACTTTCTCACCCAACACCACAAAATAGGTAAAAGTTTATCAGTGAAGGAAAAAGGAAAGTCAAAAAAGAAGCAGCAAAAGTACAAAAAGTAAATCCCAATGAGATCATGAGTTCATCAGCTTGGGAACCAAGGCATTAAAATCAAACCACAGAGACTTGGGTTAACACAAAACAAAAGAATCCTTAAATGGGGTATTGTTCAAAAGCTATATCCATAAACATGAAAACGGGAAAATAAGAAAAGCAAAACCTCCAAGAACATGAAGTCATAAACAGGAATCAAACCAAGAATCTTGAAATACAGAAACCAGAAACTTAGGTCTATAAACAGGGAGTTGTTTCCCCTTTTTAGAATGTTTTTCCTACTAGAGGCCCGAGAGCCCAGAAATCAGTTAAACGGCCTCAGCCCCTCCCATGACATCGCTTCGCACACACCTGATTTATCTCTCCTTATCTCTAAGCCTCTGAGAAAAAATAGTTTGTCTTTGTTTTACATTCTACCTCCTAATTTAAAGTTGACTTGATCTGGAAAAACCTTTGTCTCCCACATTCTCCTCCAAAGTCCACTTTAGCCTTTTCTCATGGGAACGGATATCACTTTCTCCTGTTGCCTGAGAATGGCCTGGAGATTCCAAAACATCTCTCTCCAGGCCCCTGTTTCTGAGGAGTCTTCCACAGACTCCTCAGAAATTGCAGGTTACAATCTATCATCCCCTTCCTCATCTTCTGAGCACTCAAAAAACTCAATATGAACTCTGAACAGCAGCTATGAAGATCATTGAGACTTTATACTATTGGAAAAAGAAGTTACAACCCTATTTCAAACTTAACCTTCATGCTTTATATGAAAATCCTCAAAGAACTAGGCAATTAGATGTAGCATTTTAAACTATATTCCCAAATTTGAACTGTGTGCTATCTATTATTGTTTTGCAGACAAATACAGCTAGAATAAAAATTGTCATAGCAACTGTGATTGCTTGAATGAGAAACAACCTCTTCCCTTGTTGAATGGTTGAAGAGCAGCCAGTTCATGCTAACTTGATTCTTTCCAAGATGGACACACAGAGATAATGAAGTCTTGAGAGGCAGGGATAGGACCTCCATGGAGATCACAATGTAGATCTCATTCACCCCCCCCCCCCCAAGTGTTACAGACAAAACTGGTTCTAGACCCCTTTGAACCACCCCTCATAAAAAAAAACCCTCTCTGTACCACCATCAACTCTCAGGAGGGTTTGGTGGGAACATGGGAGAGAGCCTTTTCAGTGGCTGCTCCCAGACTGTGGAACTCCCTCCCAAGAGAAACCAGGATCTTGACAAGCAGGTCAAGATCTTCCTCTGCCAGCAGGTGTTATGGAAGAACTAAGAAGCAAGCTGCTCCTGCTGGGTATGTGTGGGTGGTATTTTGAAAATGTATTCCTCATTTGCTAAATTATTATATTTTGGCAAAGTCTGTTGGGAAAATGTCACTCCACAAGCGTTCTGAATTGTGACATTGTTTAATTTTCTACTAGGAAGATCAGGAAAAAAGACTTCTGTTTGCTCCAGCAGTAATCAAAGTATAAATGCACTAGGGAGCATGTCTGCAAAAGACATGAAAATATTCCAAACTCATCAGCAAACAAAAAAGAAATAAAAATGCATTTCACTGGGTCAACATTCCTACAGCATAGAGCAGGCAAAACCATTCAGTTTCTGCCTTTTTACACAAGAACAACTAAATTGATGTTGAAAATCCCAATGTGGAATATTTAGGAATGCTTAAAGTGGTTAAGCTCTTGGCAGCTGGAAACTGGTAGCATACTGCTTGGCAGTGTCTCTCATCTGATTGCCCAGCTTCTCCTCCAAAACAAGTCCAAGCATTAAAATGATGCAATACTAATTCACATGCAAAGAGTTTCAAAATACTTTTTTTGAATCCATAATGCAGGATAATCATACTTCTCATGCAGTTCCATGGAGTGACATTTTCATTTTAGCACATGATAGAGAAGAATTAAGTAATGTTTGCAAATTTATTTCTACTGAGGATAGAAAGAAGTATAAACTTTTAAAATCTGAAAGCACAAGAAAGCAAAACTTAGTCTGAGAAACCAAGACATTTGCCCACCCAAGATCATTCAATAGCTTTGAGTTATTTGGATTTAAAATAGATCAATTAATTTTAGTTAATTCAAATCTGTTTGTAGCCAGTAGCATATTTGAAGCTCACAATATAATCTTTTGATACTAAGCCTTGCATGAGGGAAGCTGAAGACAGGTCTGAGATATTCATTTTTCCAGGGTGCCCGTAGATTGCTTACCTTTCTTCTTTGAGGTCTCCATGAAATGCTCACATATGGTCCTTCTACTTGAACTTGTGCAGTAGCTTGGAATCATTTGAAAAGCTTTTAAGGGCTATAGCCCTGTCCACCCTTCAAGGATACATATAGGCTGTGGGCAGGCCTGTAGCCAGGATTTTGATTTGGGGGGGGGGGGGGGCTGAGTCTGAGTGAAAGAGGGTCTACCCTAGTAAAACCTTTTGTATCCTTACCCCAATACCCCCATGCATATGAGATATATTGAGTATGGTGATCAGATCATGATATGAATAAACATAACAGTTTAAATAATGTACCAGTAAGGCCTTTTCGCAGACCACCATGAGAATTTTGAGGGGGGGACTGAAGGCCCCAAAGCCACCCCCCCCCCCGGCTACATGCCTGGCTGTGGGAGAGGCTATAGCCTCAGTCCTTTTTGCCACCGCCAGAGCAGCAGCTTGTAATCGCTCTCGCTATTGCTAGTTACTCTTGCTAGTTGAATACTTCGTGTTTGACCTCAGACTGCCTCACTACTTTTTATCAACTACTCCAACTTACTGTATTTAGATCTTGGACTATTTTCTGACTGTTGCCCTCTCCGTTCCTTGATCTAGATCATTCTCGGGCCAGTAATGCCTTCCCTTAAATGCTCCAGGTGTGGGGAAAGCCTGCATTCAGGAGACAGGCATACTAAATGTCTCCTGTGTTTGGGGCAGAGCAGCCTGAGCTTGCAGGCTCAGCTGCTCTCCCAGCTGGAGCTGGAGCTGCATTGAGCCAGTCATTGCAGTCTGTGAAGTCCAAGTTGGTGAAGTCTGCTCAAGCCTCCCTTGCTGGGAGTGCTGGAGGAGAAAAGAAGAAAGCAAAGAAGGGCCATGCTGTCCCTTCTGGGTAGGCTGACACAGCCCCGCCCCAGGACAGGTCAACAGCGGGCTTCTACTGTGTCCCTTCTCATGATGGAGAAAGTGAGTACACGCCCTTCTGGGGATGCCAATATGCCACATATTTTTACCAAATGCTGGGGCATTTGTCTCCCCAATGGTGATCCAGCCGCCACTTGAGTCAGTGTGGCCAGTGTCTGCCTTGCCCTCAGTGCCAGCCCAGGGGCTACAGAGCCACAAACAGGGCTTAAAAGATGCAATGGCAACTGAGCCAGTGGTGCTGCCTTCAGAACCCACACCTATGGTTCCATTGCAAGGGCATGATGTGAGAGGGGATTGGTCCCAATCCACCCCCAGGCATCTATTGTGAATGGCACATGATGATGAGGGACATAGACCCAAAACTTTTTCATCAGATGTTTATTCCTGGTCATTACAGGCAATTAGGCTCGTCTGAGCAGGGTGCCCCATATTACCTTGGTCATGGCTATTACCATACTTCTCCAGGAGTGCACTCTTACTATTTTGGGCCACCAGCTGTGTTTCGTTATGAGCATCACCAGGTGCAGCCAGTGCCAGTATTGCCACCACAACTGGTGCAGCAAACTTTCACACAGTCTCTTTCAACGATGCTACACTTTCCTAGACCTGCTCCACTTTTTCCTGAGAGAGAGCCATCGGACTCTGGGTCTGAGTCTTCAGCTATTGCTTTTTTTCCAAATATTTTTATTGGTTTTCTTAGAATACATCAATACATCAATACCTTCAATAATCTTATATTCCATCCTCAATTCATTACATCAACCAAAGTGTATATATATCTTGTATACTTCCCCCCCCCACCTCTGTGCCCTCCCCCGCCCTTCCGAGTCACTTCAATTTGCATTCTCTTTCCAAAATACCATTTCTACTTGTGGAGGTAATTTCCCATCTACTTCTTTTAAGCCATTCTCAATAAATTTTCCCTAAACTTTATCAAAATCATTTTCCTTCCATACCCCTTTCCTGACTCTTAACCTACATGTCAATTTATCATTTATTACTATTTTCCATAATTCTTTATACCATTCTTCAATTGATATGTTTATTTTACCTTTCCAATTCTTTACTATCAGTAATCTTGCTGCAGTTAACATGTTATCTTTTGCATCTTTCTCTGTTTTTTTTAATTTCTTAACATTATATAGTGACAACAATGCAATACTTGCACTTTTCCCTATCTTCATATCCATTATAGTTTATATCTCTCCAAATACCTTCCCCCAAAATTCATTTACATATTTACATTGCCACCACATATGTATATATGTACCCACCTCCTGGCAACCTCTCCAACAATTTTTTGTGGAATTCCTATGCCACACTTCCCTAGACGTGCTCCACTTTTTCCTGTGAGAGAGGCATCAAACTCTGCGTCGGAGTCTTCAGCTATTGCTGTAGACGTGTCTGATGCTACTGCAGCTGCTGAGCCACTTACAATGTATGAGTTCAACCAATTCTTCACTCTGATGGTAAGGCTTGTAAGGGCCTTGGATCTGCCAACAGCAGCACCGCCTCCATTGGTGTAAGACCCACTATTTTCATCAGAACAACAGCCGGTGGCACCTTCAACAATCCTACAAGCGTATTTTGTGAAATTTATTTAGATCTCAGACTTGGCACCAGGTGTGTTCCCAAGCATTTTGGTAGCATGTATCGAGTAGACATGACTTCAGCTCCACATGTGACAAAACCACTTCAGCCAAACACTGTAGTGGTGGATGTTGCCAAGGCCAGACATTTGCAAAAGCCCCACGCAGCAGCATCAATCAAGGAAAGCAACATATTGATGCTATGGTCAAGAAGGTGTACTTTTCTGCAGGCCTTTTCAATTGCTTAGCCAATTATGGGGCCTACCTGGCAGTGTATCAGTCTCACCTTTGGAATGAGATAGGCCCATACTCAGGCACTCTTCCAGCAGATGTTGGAAAAGGCATTCCAGCAGGAAGCAGATATAGTTGAAACAATGCAGAACTTGGTGAAGCACGCTGCAATCAGGAATCTTTTTGCATGCGCCATCTCCATTCATCGGCATGGTTGGCTTTGTGCCTCCACCCCTCTCTGAGGAAGGAAGGGCCATAGCTGAGGACTTGCCCATGCATCATACTGGTGCACAGCTGAAAATTACTCACAAGACACGGCAAGCATCTCATAAGTTTGGATTTCCCTCGCAACCATCTTATCACTATAGGCCTCATTGGCAGCCATATTTCCCTGCCTCTCACATACCATGGAAAACAACATCAGGTGCATTTTGCTATAGCTCCCACTCTAGAGCCACATCCTCAAGGGAACAGAGCCAATTTTTAAGGAAGCGCCAACAGGGTAAGGGGTGGTAGCAAACTAACTCTAAACCACAGAACTTTCTTTTTCCTCACTCAGATGTTACTTGTCCACAATCTCATTCTACAGAAGAATACAGGGTCTGCCATCCTGCTTCATTAACCCACTGGTGTGGGCATTCCTTAGGGGCTAGAGCAACTTGCACTCTCCTGTCACTCCACTGCTTCCCTTTGAACGATATTTGCCAACTGTCTTGGAAGATGGCCTTCTTGGTCACAGTTACTTTGGTCAGAAGGGCCAGTGAGTTGTGTGCCCTATGGGTAGATCCACCGTACCTTCATTTCCACAAAGACAAAGTGGTACTCTGTACAGATATCACTTTCTTGCCTAAAGTAGCATCAAAATTACATATGACACAAAAATAGTTTTACCATCCTTCTTTAAGAATCCTTTGAGTGTTCCCTACATCTCTTGGATGTCAGGAAGGCCCTTGCTTTTTATGTTCAAAGGACAGCAGAATTTAGGAAATCACCACAGTAGTTTCTGAAGTATTGAAAGGATACATTTGGCCTTCCTGTGTACACTCAGTGTTTTCCTTCTTGGATAGTATTGGCAATTAAACTTGCCTATGAGATGGAACATCAAGAGTTGCCTCAAAATATCAGAGGCCATTCTGCCAGAGCAGTGGTGACCACAGCAGGATATCTGCTGAGCAGCCATCTGCTGATGTTTTAACCCATTACAAGGTTGATTCTACTTAAAGGAAGGATGCAGTATTCTCCTTGGTGGTGTGACACCCACCTACTCTGGTAAGTAGCTTGCCAATCTACCATATGTGCACATTTCACAGGGATCACAAAGAAGAAAGAATTGTTGCTTACCTGTAACCATGTTTCTTCAAGTGGTCACCCATGGAATTCACACAGCCTCACTTATTCTCCCCACTATATGTCATGCCTCAGTTTTTTAGCTGCCATCTAGTGGCTAAAGGACTGAGGCTACAGCCTCTCCCACAGCCTACATGTATCCTGGGCGGGTGGGCAGGGCTCAAATGATTCTGAGCTACTGCGCAAGTGAAAAAAGAAATACTGTATGTGTGAATTTCATGTGTGACCATTCGAAGAAACACGGTTACAGGTAAGCAACCATTCCTTCTACAATGTCTGACTCTTCAAAGAGAAAGGAAGAAAAGAAATTTTGCTGCTGCTCAAGAGAGAGGGGGGGAAGAAAGAGTAGGCTGTATCAAAGTCTAAATAGGCACTAGGATGAATAGAAAGATAAGTGGAAAAGGTAAAAATAATAATTATAACAACACTTTATTTATACTGTATTTTACCGTATCTCTCCAAGGGGACTCAGGGCAGATCACAGTTCACACACACGGCAAACATTCAATGCCATTTTGGATAGACAGTACAGAGACAGACAGAAGGAGGTATGTTGTGTCAATGTCCAGCTGCTTTTTTTTTTGCAAGTTGTGCTCGAATCCAGCTACATGGGAGTGGTGTCAATCCATCCTCTATTACATAGAGCCATCAGGACTTCTTCCTTCCTTTTGATTGCTGGGCATTTTCTGATCTTTTTCTTTATGGTGTAAAGTACCTCTCCTGCTTGTTTTAGTGGTACCTAATTTCTCTATTTACAGCTAAAGCTGTTTTCGAACTGCTTAGGTTAACAGTAAGCTAGGCTGACAGTTGGAAGCTCAGGCTGACCCGGGGCTTCGAACTGGCAACCTTTCAGTTAGTACATACTATCATTGCTGGTGGTTAACTAGCTTGTGCTAAAGCCTAGTCCCAGATAAAGAAGGGTGGGAGTGAAGGAGAAAATGGAAATTTGAAAGAGCATAAGAATAAGAGTGGGAGTTTCCAATCTTACAAAGTTAGATACTTCTTCTAATATTAAGTACAATGAGATGGTAATAATAATAATAATAATAATAATCTATATATATAAATTTGTTAGGGGCATCCAACGAGGAAACAAAACTCAAAAACCCCCCAACGAAACTTAACCAAAATTCCCATGCCCATAACACAACCCACAAGGTACAAACATATCTACTCAAAATGAAAAACAACACAACAACACACTCACAAAACGGCAAAACAACAAAACTCAAAAAACCCCCAATGAAACTTAACCAAAATCCCTGTGCCCATAACACAACCCACAAGGTACAAACATATCTACTCAAAATGAAAAACAACACAACAACACACTCACAAAACGGCAAAACAACAAAACTCAAAAATCCCCCAACGAAACTTAACTAAAATCCCCGTGCCCATAACACAACCCACAAGGTACAAACATATCTACTCAAAATGAAAAACAACACAACAACACACTCACAAAACGGCAAAACAACAAAACTCAAAAATCCCCCCAACAAAACTTAACTAAAATCCCCGTGCCCATAACACAACCCACAAGGTACAAACATATCTACTCAAAATGAAAAACAACACAGCAACACACTCACAAAACGGCAAAAGAACAAAACTCAAAAAAACCCCAACGAAACTTAACCAAAATTCCCATACCCATAACACAACCCACAAGGTACAAACATATCTACTCAAAATGAAAAACAACACAACAACCCACTCACAAAACGGCAAAACAACTGAGCATGCGCATTGGCGCCCAGCCGCAAGTTCCCTGGCGCGCGCACATGGCCTTCGGGCCAACGTTCCCTCTGCGGAAACCATGCCCACTCCAAGCCCCGCCGCACCACTTCCCGCACACACACACACCCTGCCGCACACACACACGCAACCCCACGCTCCATCACTCCCCCCGCCGCCGCATACACACACACAACCCCACTCCCCCCACCGCCACACACACATGCAACCCCACACTCCATCACTCCCCCCACCGCCGCACACACACGCAACCCCACTCCCCCCCGCCGCCGCACACACACACGCAACCCCACGCTCCATCACTCCCCCCGCTGCCGCACACACACACGCAACCCCACGCTCCATCACTCCCCTGCCCCAATCTTACCTCCTTTTACTTCACGCCACCTCCAAACCTCACCCCGCCCCATCCCGCCCTGTCAAAATCTAGGAAAGACAGGAAGGAAGGAATTAAGGAAGAAAGAGAAAGGGAGGTAAAGAAAAAGGGGGAAGGAAGGAAAGTTAGAGGAAGAAGAAAAGGAAAGAAAAGGAAAGATGGAAGGAAAGAAAAGAGAGACAGCAGAAGAGAAAGAAAAAGGGGGAAGGAAGGAAAGAGAGAAAGAAGAGGAGAAGGAAAGATGGGAAGGAAGGAAGGAAGGAAGGAAGGAAGGAGGGAGGGAAAGAAGGAGAGAAAGAGGGAAGATTGGCCACAGCAACACGTGGCGGGTAAAGGTTATTTCTATTATTATTATTATGCTATTGTTCCTATGAGACCCTTTTAGGGGGAATGGGAGAGGTGTCAGGTCCCGGAGGCAATGCAATGCATTATTGTTATTGTTATGATGGTGGTGAAATAAAAGGAAATAAAAAGTGAAAGAAGGAAGCAAACAGGGAGGGAAGAAAGGCAAAGGAAGAAAGGGGGAGGGAATGAAGGAAAGAGAGAAGGATGAAACCAAGTAGTGAAAGAAGGAAAGAAAGAAAGAGGTAGAGAAGGAAGAAAGGAGAGAAAGGGGGAGGAAAAGGGGGAAGGAATAGGTAGGGACCTCTCTTTCATAATAGTCCAGATATCTACCTCAACTTTGATAAGTTTTACTATAGGCCACAGCAACGCGTGGCAGGGCACAGCTAGTAATAATAATAATAATACTTTATTTATATTCCGCTCTATCTTCCCAAAGGGACTCAGGGCAAATTCCAAACATAAAAGGCAAACATTCAATGCCTGAATACAACAACAGTACATCCATGCTAACAAAATTTATACAACCCAACATATAAATATGAATTATAACTTAACAAACTAAAATTTAAATAAAAAGCACTGCCTGTTGTAGCAGATATAAGACAACACACATCCAACATCAAATGGAAACACTGATTTCCCTTTCTTTGGGGCAAATCGATTAATCATTGCTCAAGATATCTATTGAACTGATGGGTTGAGCAGGGCACGGATACAGATGGCAGCTATTAATCAGAGGTACTTACTTACTTACTTACTTACTTACTTACTTACTTAGGTGATACCTTGTAGTCCGAGGATGATGGTCCTCCAAGAGTGGTATCTTGGGGTTGGGTCCGTAGGTGACTGTGGAGCCCTATTCTTGATCTGCATCTTCTCCCACAGTGAGGGCATCGGTTTCCAGGTGGAAGGTGGTCCCGGTTGGGGTTGGGTTGATACGCCTTCCTCTTGGCAATCTCTTCCTTATAAGCCAGAGAGCAAAGTTATGTCTTCAGCTGTTTTTTGAAAGCGGGGAGGGAGGGGACCATCTTTAACACCTTAGAAAGGGAGTTCATTCCCACCAGCCACGCTTGGGGCGAGGGTGGAACTGAGAGGAGGACCTCCTCCTATGACTGCAGTGTCCGAGTTGGTCTGTAGAGGAGATGCAATTTATCAAATAGTCTAGACCTAAGCCGTTTAGGGCTTTAAAGGTAAGAACCAGCACTTTGTATTTAGCTCGGAAGCAGACTGGCAGTCAGTGGAGCTGCCGCAACATGGGAGTGGTTCTATCCCTGAACAGCACTCCAGTTAGGGTTTTAAAGATTTGTGATAGTGAAAAATTCTAATTATAGCATTAAAGAAAAGAGAAAAGTTAAGGAGAAAATCCTGTATATTTATTATTGTTCTTTCATGACTTGGGTCCTATCCTGGTTGTGTACTGGAAGATAAAGAAGAGTATTAAAGTATGGAAATGAATTTTCTATATACAATATAGCCAGGGTACAACTTTATAAAAACTGCAAGAAGCCTATAAATAAGGCAAGGATACCATCACATACCAGCCATGTGTGGAATCTCCTAGAGTTCTGCTATCTAAACAGTTCTAGTAAGGTGACATCCTAAAAATCTAGGCAGAATTTTGACAGAAATAGGTTTCATATACAACTCTAGAAATAACAGGAGTACCTTAGGTCAGACTTAACATTCTTGATACCCAGAGCCACCATTTTTTTTTAAAAAAAAACATACATATTAAACTGACACAGCAAATATCATCCTAGGTACTAGACTGTAATTTAGCCCCTCTGTTTCTCACTCTAAAGCCAAGATCCTAAGAGCATAATGTAATAATTTTGTATGGAACTATGCTAACACATAGAAAAGCTACTAAGGGGCCTCCTC
This sequence comes from Anolis sagrei, assembly GCF_037176765.1. Lineage (NCBI taxonomy): Eukaryota > Metazoa > Chordata > Lepidosauria > Squamata > Anolidae > Anolis > Anolis sagrei. Next base: position 84,891,842 of record NC_090023.1, on the reverse strand, counting down.
GTGACTATTACATAAGTTGTGGAGAGCAGAGGGGTTGGAGAAGCATCCAGCAATGTCCTCAGAGCCATATGTAAAATAATTATGTTATCCAATGAAATGATGTTTAGATGATGTTTATACAATGTCGTAGATACTAATGCTGATGTTTTATTGTGATAATTGTTTTAATTATATTTTGTATATCGCTTTTTTATATTTTTATATTTTGTACACTATGTATTATTATGTATAGGCATCGAATTCTGCCTTTTTTGTAAGCCGCACTGAGTCCCCCTCCGGGGGTTGAGAAGGGCGGGGTAAAAGCACCAGTAATAAATAAATAAATAATAAATCCATGGGGGTCCTCTGAAGGTCTCTGTGGATTACATAGGGCATTGTTGCCTGAGACTTTTAAGCTGCATTGGAGGCTCCCTAGTCACAAAGACTATCATTGTAAACTCACTACAAACCAGTCTTCAAGTTGTGTTGAAGCAGTACTTTATAAAAAGATCCAAATCCTATTTTAGGGCTGCTCAGCAAATGTGTGACCAATCTTCCAAAGCACTTTCAGCCACACAGTAATTGAAGCCAGTTCTGTAGCAACTTTGGGGCCAGTGACATGCTGCACAGTTTAAGATACAAGACCGATCTCTTCTAGCAGGCCTATCCAATCAGTTTTAGCTATGACTTCTAAATCACATTATGTATTTATTGTGTTTTAACTTTTGTATCAGGTATTTATATGTGTATGTTTTAACATATGCTTTTATGGTTGCATTTTAACTGTGTGCCTCACCACAAGCTGAAAGAAGAGGTGGATAATACATTAAAATTATTGTTGTTATTACTAGTATTGTTATTATGTATAATGGGTGTGTTTTGGTTGTTCCTTCTATCTACTGCTATTCCCTGCTCTGACTTTGATGCCATTGCCACTTCTGGTAGGCAGACAAGACATGTCTGGCTGCACAGTCAAAAGTTTTTTTTTCCCTTTCTCCCTGATTGCTTCTTTTTTGAAAAATAAAATAAAATAAAATAAAATAAAAATCAAGTAACTATACATCTTTCACAAAGACAAAAAGTGAGAATCTGTGAAAGATGGGAGGACATACATCTTTTCATCTGCAAAAAGCTAATTGTGCACTGAGTTTCCCAAAGTGCTTTCAAAAAGATGGTGCGATAAGAAGGGCTAGGCAGCCATATTCCAGTTTCAAAATGGGTTGCAATGGCAGAATCTGTTTTAGGAGCCTCCTGGGATAACATCCATAACCATGATGTGTCTGGGGGAATTTAGCTGGATGCTTTTCCATCTTTCCACATCATATTGATACAAAATGGTTGGTATGCCTCTGCACACAGAGGATCAGTGGTAAGTTAGGGAGGCACTGTCATTGCAGAAAAGGGGAAATACCAACCTCCAAAACAACATAACAAAATACATAAACAAATGTAAATTATGATTATGCCTGCATATGCCACTATCAAGTTACAAGCTTCCACATTTAGATCTTACCTGAAGATGTGTGTCCCAAAGTTATTCAGGTGATTTTTTAAATGAAAAATGGGAGGATTATTCATTAATCAACAACCCTTGTATATATACAGACAAATCTAAGCACTAGGAAGTGTTCTTACTACTTTATAATTAAAGTCTTATCATTATTCAGGAATGTGCAAGTAATTATACTTAAGGGCTTTGTATGTTAAATGACTCCTATGATCAATTGTCCTTTTGATTACTAAAAGCTTCTATTGATTCAAGTAGGCTTGTTTTTTGTACTTCTCTTTCATGTAGGATGTGATTCCATAAAGAACTTGAATTTCTCAGTACACAGTTATTACCTACAATCAATTGTTATATAGAAAAGAAAGGTAGGGAAATCAGACTCTTTTTGCTGAGCCTAGGAATAGCAGTCAAGAGGTAAAGTTACTTAATTGTCTGATAGAACCTGCTTTTAGTTTGGTTAGAGAGGGAACTAGTGGAGCCCATATGTATCATTCATCATCTTTGAATGATTCAGACTCAGATTTAAACCTTGAGCATTATATATCTCAGCAGTCTAGTAGGCTTGAGTGAAAAAGTCATATCCCATCGTAAGTCAGATCTATTTAGTTATTTTTCTACTTACGACGTGATATTCAACACACATGTGTGGTCTGCGCCAAAAACTTAAGATGCCTTCTTTTATTAAGTTTTGATTTCTTCATAAGGCCTTCGTGTCACAGGTAAAATTTACAGGTCAACCAAGCTCTGCTGAGAGGTGAAGCCAAACTGTTGGCATGCATCTCAGTCAATTAGGGTTGTCAGAGGAGGGAGGGAAAGTCAGAGCAGCAGTTCTTCAGATTGCTGGATGGCTGGTAAATGTTGCTTTTGTGCAAAGGGGCTAGTGGGCGGCTACTTTAATACTTTGAAATTGTTTTGTGATTATTTTTATAGCATTAATAGCTATCTGGCTGCTCCAGTGCCCACAGTCTGGATGCTGGGAAGTGCTTACTGCTACCAGCCTGCTGCATTTTTTGACATTGAAATAGAAATTATTTTGAGTTTTCTAGCAAGCAAGAAGCAATCCCGAAATCGATATTAAGCTGCTGCACCACACTGACACTTGCAGAGCTGCCATAAGTGGCCTCTTGCCAGTGTCTCACTGTCTTAGATTAGAGTAGCAACCCAATATATTATAGTTTGTTTAACATGAAAATTACTGCTGCAAAAGGCAAGCTGAGGGAGAAAGGAGCTCCAACCCCCCCCCCCCCCCACACACACACATATACACACACGTTCACAATTACTGTAACAAAATAATAAAGAAATTTCATTACTCTAGTTATAGTAGTAACATTTTCACCAACTTTACTTTAGAAACACTTTAGAAATGTTGTGGCAGTGCCCCCCCCCCCCCCAGTTTTGTAATGACATTTTTGTATGTATTGCACAACCCTAGTAGCTAGGGATAACTGGAGGCATCTGTGTCTGGGGTGAATTGGCTGCTCTGAAATTTCATGTTTTCTGTGATAATCTTCAGACTGTTGAATTATATTAGGCAAGCTTTTATTTTATTCTCCATTTTTACATTTGCAACAAAGGAAGAACTATGCCTCATTTAGATCCCATTAACTACTCTCTCCCATCTTCTATCCCTCCCTTCCCCCCGCCCCCCCTCACATACACACACACAACCAAAGTCAGAAGTCTTACAGGAAACTGTCAAAATGCAGCATCTTTTTGAAGCACATAAGGACAAACCTCAGCCCCTGTACAACCCACATTTACCTTCTATGCTCTTTGCGATACTCAGTGTATTTGCTTACATTTCTCTGTGTCCCAGATGATCAACAATCAGGTTGATGATGGAGAACATATTGTGCTAATGTATTATTGCTCAGTGAAACATCAATCTCCTTTGGGGATTGCTAGAAGAGAATGTTTTAACCTAAGACTTCAAACATCTGGAAACCATGTCCTATGAGAATCAGCTTGAGGAGCTACATATGCTTAGCCTGGAGAAGATAAGGTTAAGAGGAGACATGATAGCCATGCTTAACATTTGAAAGGATTGAATATGGAACAAATTTGCTTTCAGTGCTCCAGATATTAGTAGGAAAAATGGATTCAAACAACAGGAAAAGAGACTCCACCTAATGTTAGGAAAAACTTCTTGATAGTAAGACCTATTCGACAGTAAAATATGCTGTTTAGTAGAATCTTCTTTGAAGATTTTTAAACAAAGAATAGATGACCATCTCTCAGAGGTACTTTAGATGGAGGTGGACTGGATGGCCATTGTGATTTCTTCCAACTCTCCAATGCACTTACAAATATCTTCACCTCTAATTACCATGGAATCCTAAGTAGATTTTCTCCTTTTCCATTATTAATATTTGTAGGGAAACAGTGACCATTCTGCATTGGAAATAGCAGAGAATATTAGAAACATGGAATTGGAAAGGGCCCCACAGACAACCCCATATTCATTGCAGGATCTCCAGCTTGAGCATCCTCAGGAGATAGCTTTTCATGTTGAGAAAGAAACAAATCTGAAAAATGACTCTGCAAATGAAGAACATCTCATTAGATATTGTGAGGTTGGAAATGACTGAAATGAAGACAGATTGTGTGCAGAGAGAGGCATCTAGTTGTAATCGTTTGAAACTCTATGTCCTACACTTTTAAGTTGTGGCTTGTGGTTTCGGAGATATAGCTATTTCAAATCAGGGCCATTTCTTTGAAACATCCTGTATTTGTACCAGGAAAAAAACTCAACTAAAAGTAGACTAATTGCCAAACTTTCTGAGTTACACTTGCATGCTTTTGCACAAAATCATTCATATTTTCAGATATGCTATAACTGGATATTTTTCCCAGTGGCACATTATCCCAAATATAAACATCTTCAACCTGTTATTTCAACAGAACTCATAAAACTTGTTATAACCTTCAAACTGCTTTAATTGCCGGTCTGAGTCCCTCTACGGAAGTAAGAAGATCGGGATATAAAAGTTTTAAATAAATGGTAACATTGCTGTAACATTGGTCAGAGCCAGAATAATGATAATACAATTAATTACATAACACATGTTTCAATGTCAATTCACCACTGCCACAATAGTAAATGTGACTTGAGTGTAAATGAGTCTGTGGGTTCCATCCATGGCACATTTATACCTATTTCACTCAATAGAGTAAGTTAGTGCAAATTTTCACAATTTTCACAATTCACATGCTTCACATTTTTTTGGATTCTCATGTTTCTAAGGACTAATTAGGCTCGAAATATACCTCTTTTAGCTAACAAAGATTTTGGAAGTTATGGCTATGTTCGGTCTCTTTGATCTCCCTCCAAGTTAATTGTTTCATGTTGTGGGGATTTATATAACAACTTAATAAGTTCCTTTTCTGAAAAATGGGCAGAGGAAAGGGTTACATTTTCTAAGTAGTCTAAATAAGAGAAGAAATTAGCGGTCTTTCTCCAAAGGCTGATAGACACTTCCCTAAGGATGTGCTTTTTTATCTATCTGTTTATTTATTGGGGAAGGGGGTATACCAACTGATTTGTCAGCCCAAATCATTGTTTTTACAAATGTCAGAATGTTTTTATTCAAGTCTTAGGTTTAGATTTTGAAATAATAATTGTTTCCTGTCACTTGGGGCACATCTACACTGAAAACTTTGCAATAGAAAAATGGTCCAAGAAGAACATCCTGGCAGCTCTGAATAATGTGAAGCAAAGTCACCTTAATGCAGCCATGCCCCACTTTAACGAAAGACAGAACCAGCCAAAATAGTTTTAACTGCCATCATGGGTTTCTTGATCTCCAGAGGAACTGCTGGACAGCCACCCTTACTGCTCCTATCATTCCTCATGTTGTGGAACGAAGAGCCATTCTAATTATGTGATTATAGTACTACAAGATCCAATAAAATTGATAGTACCCTTAGAACAATATGGAGATGTTGCGGGTTTTAAACTGAACAAGCAGAAGACAAAGATGATGAAAACTTGACAAATGAACATTATTTGAAATTCAAGGAAATATTAGAGGTTAAAGTTGAAAAATATTGTGAAATACCCAGGAATACCTTTGACAGATAAGAATACAAAATAATTATGATCTGGGCTTGCTGAAGGGAAAAGCACTGATTTTGCAAGCCCTGCAGGATTTTAGTTACATCAGGCACTGTTGACCTGGTATAAAGATTGTCTGATCAGCACTGTTGCCATGTTTGAGGTGGTGTGTGGATTGTAATCCCAAAAAAAACCTCTAACTCATTTTGACCCAACAGAAAAACAACTGGGAGCTGAAATTTGCTGTGAGACAAACTGCGGGATTGGTGATTCCCCACAGAAAGATTGTGTTACATAGCCAGAGTTGTATAAGGATGAGGGAGTACCCCTCTTGGAAAAGGGAAATGTGCTGTTTGTTATGACTTAAAAAGAGGGGATACAGGGTTTGCAAGTAGGAATGTGCAATCCATAAAAAATGGTTATAAAGTATTTCAACAACAACAACAATTTTTATTGATTAGCCAGTTGGCCTTGTCAAAAACAGATAGTGCAGACATGACATACAACATACAAACATACAACATACATCTTACAATTAAATACAAATATACAGGTAGCCATAGATATATGCATCAATTATCCTCCTCTCCCCTACACTGCACCCCAATCTGTTCTATGTACTCCGATCTCCTTTTAGCAGCTTTAAACAAATAAAGGGCAACTTTTGTTGTCAGAATGGGGTTGTAACCAGCCAACAAAAATGAGGTTTTGGCCTCTGTGTCCCAATTTGTTTTATTGCAAATAAAAGGCCATAAGTATGGTTTCCTTTCTTTTTCATATAGATTGTAGTGATGTAAAGTGTGGTTCAGATTTTCGACTTTGGGAGTACTACAGATACATAGTCTTTCTTCATGTGGGATATGATTGAATCTGACGTGTATCTCCATGGATTCAATTTGTTCAAATCTTGCCCTGGTAAAAGCGGTTCTTAGGTGTCTTGGTATATCAGCTTTTAGGTACGGCATCCTCTGGAAATTATGTTTAAAGCGCCCTAACCACTTCAAGGATCCTGTGTTTGACAGGGTGGCTATATCTTTCTGGGCTTCAATATCTAGGATCCTTTGAGTTACTGTCCTTTTTTCAGCATCCCTATTCTGGCCTAAGGAGGCAATTTGTAATCCGCAGGTGCAGAGGAATCTTGTTAATTGTTCTGACCAGGAAGCTTGGTTTTGACTATTAGATTGTTCTAAAAAGCACAATTTTGGAAGTCTATTATTTTCAAGGTTTCTTATTTTAGATCAGTAATTAAAGGCCCTGATTTTAGCAAGTCCTTCGATAGAATATATTTCTAGCTCTGATCTGACCGCAGCAGCGGTGGTCTTGATGTCAGCACCAAGTATCTGTCTTAGAAATTTTGATGGTGCTTGTTCCAGTATTTGTAGTTAGCTTAGGCCCCAGATTTCAGCTCCATATAATATCATGAGGATAATTTTTGCTTTCTAAACTTTGATTATCAGCGATAAAGATCCAGGATATCTATGGGATAACAATCTTGCCAGTGTGTTAGAACATGCCCTAGTTTTGACCACACAAGATTGAAAGTGTGCAAGCCATGAGCCTGTCTCTGAGTATACCAAGCCTAGGCATGTTCGCTCTGCATTTAGAACCCATTTGTGTCTAGAAGGGTGATTTCCAAACACCATTATTTTTTACTTAGATTTGTTTACTGTCAGCTTGTTTTTGTGGGCATAGGTGTTAAGTTTGCTCAGTAATCTTTGTAATCCTATTTGTGTATTTGACATCAAAATCATGTCATCTGTGTATAAAAGAGTATTTACATGTCTGTTACCAATTTTTGGCACGTGAACATCCGAGCTGCTGAGGGAATCTGGAAGGTCATTGATATAAATGTTGAAAAGTCAAGGGGCCAATAAGCAGCACTGATTCCCATTCTTACCTGAATATGGTTGGTGGAGTACAGATATATGATCAGGAGCAGTAATCTGCGGTCTATTCCATGGACTGTTAATTTTTGCCAGAGTATTTCTCTATTGATGCTGTCAAACGCTGCTTTTAAATCGATGAAAGCAACATATAACCTGCTCTTTCTTTTTAGATGTCTATTAATTAGGTGATTAATACAGAACAGTTATCCATGGTGGATCTTCCTGATCTGAAGCCGGCTTGTTCTTCTGCTAAGATTTTGTTTTTATATTCCCATAATTCTAATTTGGAGAGAAGTACTTTTGAATAAATTTTGGCCACTATATCAATGAGACTAATCCGTTTCTAAAGTACTTACAAGACTACGGGATGCTAGTGCTTCTAATCACTTCTAATGTTTCAGAGGGGAAAATTTCAGAACTCTAACTAGACTAACAAATTTTCATAATCATTTCATTAATGGTGATGCGCATTTATTTATTTATTTATTTATTTGATGCACTTATTAACCGCCATTCTCAGCCCATTAGGGCGACTCATGGCGGTGTACAATACATGTAAAAGACAGTTACAAAGAAGCCAATTACAACAACATATAAACTATACAACAATTACAGACTACACTAAAAATCCGCTTCGTCTCATAGTGGAATCATAACCAGTCTCATATTCCTTGTTCCATTCCAGTCTTCTTTACCACATAGTTGTAGCACTTAATTAAATGCCCTCTCGAACAGCCATGTCTTAAGGCTTTTTCGAAAGGACATGAGGGAGGGCGCCTGTCTGATGTCTGCAGGGAGAGTGTTCCATAGCCGGGGGGCCACCACTGAGAAGGCCCTCTCCCTCGTCCCCGCCAGCCGTGCCTGTGAGGCAGGCGGGATCGAGAGAAGGGCCTCCCCAGACGATCTCAAGGTCCTCGTGGGCTCGTAGGCCAAGATGCGGTCCGAAAGGTATTTTGGGCCGGAACCATTTAGGGCTTTGTAGGCCAAAACCAGCACCTTGAATTGGGTCCGGTAGCAAATCGGCAGCCAGTGGAGCTGGGACAACAAGGGCGTTGTGTGCTCCCTGCCACCCGCTCCAGTTAGTAACATGGCTGCCGCACGCTGAACCAGCTGAAGCTTCCGGGCCGTCTTCAAGGGCAGCCCCACGTAGAGAGCGTTGCAGTAGTCAAGGCGGGATGTAACAAGAGCGTGTACCACCGTGGCCAAGTCAGACTTCCCGAGATACGGGCGCAGCTGGCGCACGAGCCTGAGCTGTGCAAATGCTCCGCTGGTCACCGCTGAAACCTGGGGATCCAGGCTCAACGATGAGTCCAGAGTTACACCCAAGCTGTGAACCTGCGCCTTCAAGGGGAGTGCGACCCCATCCAGCACAGGCTGTAACCCTATACCCCGTTCGGCCTTGTGACTGACCAGGAGTACCTCTGTCTTGTCTGGATTTAATTTCAGTTTGTTCGCCCTCATCCAGACCGTTACAGCGGCCAGGCACCGGTTCAGGACCTCGACAGCCTCCTTAGTAGCAGGTGGAAAGGAGTGACAGAGTTGGACATCATCTGCGTACAGATGACACCGCACCCCGAAACTCCGGATGATCTCACCCAGCGGCTTCATGTAGATATTAAACAGCATGGGGGACAGTATGGAACCCTGTGGCACCCCACAAGTCAAAGGTTGTGGTGCGGAACAGGAGTCCCCCAATAACACCTTCTGGGTGCGGCCCTCCAGGAATGACTGGAGCCACTGCAAAGCAATGCCTCCAAGGCCCATTTCCGCAAGGCGCCCCAGAAGGATACCGTGGTCGACGGTATCGAAGGCCGCTGAGAGGTCCAGGAGCACCAACAGGGACACACTCCCCCTGTCTAGCTCCCGGCGCAGATCATCCACTAAGGCGACCAAGACCGTCTCGGTACCATGTCCCGGTCTGAAACCAGACTGTGCCGGATCCAGATAATCCGTGTCTCTCAAGAATACCTGGAGTTGTGAGGCCACCACGCTTTCCATGACTTTGCCCAAGAAGGGGAGATTGGAAACAGGCCGAAAGTTGTCCAATTTAGTGGGGTCCAGTGATGGTTTCTTCAACAGCGGCTTTATGATAGCCTGTTTTAGGCTCGCTGGAATCTTGCCTTCCTGAAGGGAGGCATTCACCACCACTGTTACCCACTCAGCCAATCCCCCTCTGGCCTCTCTCAGAAGCCAGGATGGGCAGGGGTCTAGGATGGACATGGTGGGCCTCATTCCTCCAAGTATCTTGTCCACATCCTCGGGTTTCACAAACTGAAAAGAATCCATCAAAATAGGACAAGCAGGTGCTCTTGTTACATCCTCGGAGACTGCATTTAACGCGGCGTCCAGCCCAGAACGGATCAAGGCGACTTTGTCTGCAAAGAACCGAGCAAATGCTTCACAGCGCGCGACCGAATTGTCAGGGCTCCCACCTGCAGTGGTGGGAGTTAAAAGACCTCTGACAATCCGAAACAACTCCGCCGGACGGTTCTTTGCAGACGCAATAGTGGCCGCAAAGAAAGTTTTCGCGGCATATGCCCTAAGAAAGGACACAAACCGTGCTCGATTTGACTCGTTCGGATCCAAGCACCACACGCTCTCTAGTTCCCTCTTCCTTCGCTTCATCACTGCCAGCTCCTCAGTAAACCAAGGGGCTGGTTTAGCTCGGCTACTTGAGAGGGGACGTTCCGGAGCAATCATGTCAATAGCCCTGGCCATCTCCCCATTCCAGAGAGCCACCAAGGCTTCGACATGGTCACCTACCGAGGTGGCGGGAAAATCCCCAAGAGCCTTCAGGAATCCATTCGGATCCATCAGCCTCCTGGGGTGGACCATCTTAATGGGTCCTCCACCTTTGCAGAGGTTAGGGCATGTGCAATAAGTTAAATATCATGGTCAGTGGGGAAACATCAGGGGCTCCTATCTCCCTCAGTTTTAAAGCTATTGGGATGAAATTTGCTACCATGGTAGAACACATTTACCACTCTTTGCCCCTCGAGTTTAATACATGGAGAAGTGAGAGCAACCACTTCCATCCTAGACCCCTGCCCATCCTGGTGGATAAAGGAAGCCAGAGGGGGTTTGGCAGGGTGGATTAAGGTGGCAATATTCCAGCGAGCTTAAAACAAGCTGCAATAAAACTTCTGTTGAAAAAATCATCACTGCTCCCCACTCAATTTATCAACTATCGGCCAGTTTCCAAACTCCCCTTCTTGGGTAAAATCCTGGAATGTGTGGTGGCCTCACAACTCCAGGTATTATTGGAAGACACTGATTATTTGGATCCAGCACAGTCCGGCTTTAGGTTGGGAAATGAAATTGAGATAGCCTTGGTCACCTTAGTGGATGATCTACACCGGGAGCTAGACAGGGGAAGTGTGTCCCTGTTGGTTCTGCTGAACATCTCAGTGTTGTGACTCAGCTGGAACCACAGACACAGACTGATAGTGTTGTGACTCAGATGGGGTCTCAGAGTAACTCTGACAAGGATGATGGGATTCAGGTTCACAATCAGGTTGAAAATGTTCCTGTTGTGGACAATGAGGAACAGGGTGCAGTAGTTCAGTTTCCCACAGCAGGGAATTATGTTTCTGATACTGAAACTAGCTGATAAAACTGTGTATCCAGCTGGATGGGGTTTTTACAACTCAGCAGCAAATGAACCATTCTTTGACCGAGCCATTGGGACCGCGGCAACCGGTGACAATGATTCCGCAGACAACGGACAAGAAGGAGCCCATGCAGCTGGGCTCAACCAGTCCCAGGATCGACTCTGCGGAAAAGGTGAGGTGGCAGCGGCTGAATTTGTGTTGGTATTTTGGGATAAGCGGACATTTTTCATGGGAGTGCTCTGCAAAGAGAAAGCTGGGGCCTCAGTTGGCGGTGGTTTTGGGAGCCCGGGGACCAGTGAAGAACCAGGCTGGTATGAGAGCCATGCGGAGGAGACAGTCGGTGAAGGGAGTGGCCGAGTTTAGACTGGCTCTCTAATTCGGTCTCCTCGCCACCCCCGGAGCTCGTGACAGGAATGTTGTTCTTCATTTTGGTCTTGTTTTGTGTGGCACAGAAGGCTCCAATTTTATCGATCACAGCACATGCGTTGGTGGACTGTGGAGCGACCAACAATTTTATCGATCACCGCTTTGCCAAGTTCTTGGGATTACAAAGTTGGAATTTACAACCTCCTCGGGATGTACAAAATTTTGATGGGCACCTTTTGAAAGCGGGACCTGTGGCTTGTTACTCTGCACCCATACAAATGAGAGTAGGGGGTCATGTGGAAGAAATCTCCTTTCTGATCACAGAGATCCCCCACTCGGTTGTGTTGGGAATCCCATGGTTGGTGAAACACAACCCTACGATTGTGTGGTCTCAGTTTGAACTGCGTATTACGTCCTCAGGCAGGGGTGTCAGGTACAGGAGATATCGGGACAATCCTCAGACGCCCTCCCTCGGAAGTACCAGGATTTTTGGAATATGTTCAGCGAGAAGGAAGCGGAACGATTGCCTCCTCACTGGCCTTATAACTAAGCTATTGACTTGGTACTGGGTGCCCCAATTCCACATGGGTAGTTATATTCTCTCTCGTAACCAGAGCTTGCTGCTCTCCGGGAATTTTTGGATACCAACCTACTGAAGGGGTTCCCTTCATCCATCACAGTCACTGGCTGGGGCTCCAGTCCTATTTGTTAAAAAAAATCTGGGGAGCTGTGGCTGTGCAACGAATACCAGGTGCTAAACATGATAAAGAACCATTACCCCCTGCCACTGATTCTGGAGCTACTCGACCGGCTATGGAGTGTGCAAGTCTTCACGAAACTGGGCTTGCGGGGAGCTTACAACTTGGTCTGCATCTGGCAGGGGGGTCGAGTGGAAGACAGCTTTCCAGACCCGCTTTGGTAGTTTCGAGTACCAGGTCATGCCATTTTATATTTTATAATGCGCCTGCCACATTCCAGCACTTTGTCAATGACGTCTTCTGTGATTTTTGGACTGCTTTTTAATCATATACTTGGATGATTTTTTCATTTTCTCTGCCAATCAATAGGTGCATGACCAACAGGTGCGTGTTTTGCTCCAGCGTCTATGAGATCATGGACTCTATGCCAAATTGGAGAAATGTGCTTTTGATTTGAAGGAGGTGGACTTGGATACCATATCTCTGCTAAAGGGATTTCCATGGACCCCGCCAAGGTTTTGGCGGTATTGGACTGGAAGTCTCCAATGAGCAAAAAGGATGTGCAACATTTCATGGGTTTTGCCAACTACTACCACAAGTTCATCCCCGATTTTGCCAGATGGGCAGATTCCATTACCTAGTATCTGAGGGGAAAGAAACCTTTCCAGTGGACTGGGGAGGCCGAAGAGGGTTTCCAAAAGCTCAAGAGACTATTCATCACCCAGCCAATCTTGGAGCATCCCAACCCATCCACTCAGTTTTTGGTTCAGGATGACACTTCAGATGTGGCAGTCAGGGTGGTTACAACTAGTGGGTGAGCATTTACAACCCTGTGCATATTTTTCCCGGCAGCTGACTGCGCTGGAGCAGAATTATACCATTTGGGAAAAGGAGCTGTTGGCCATCAAGTTGGCATTCAAAACTTAGAGACATTGGCTGGAAGGAGCCCATCACCCTTTGAAAGTACACACCGATCATCGTAACTTGGAATATCTCCGTACTTCCCGTAAGCTGAACCAGCGGCAACAACGTTGGGCTTTGTTTTTTGAACACTTTAACTTCTGAGTTAGTTATTAGGCCTGCGTAACAACAGAAACATTTGTTTCTAAAATCGATTCATTTTTTGGGGGTTTTTGCGTTTCGTTATTTAAAATAATTACAAAATTTTCCTTTTAAAAAGTTCGATATTTACAAAATTTCGTAAATGTGAAAAAAATACAAAATATTAACGAATCGATTTCCGAAACAATAACGAATCGATTCGTTAATGGCGGACGCTACCGCGAAATACGCTAAAAAACCTCCAAAAACTTCTGAAGCTTCCCTCTCCCTCTGTTGTTGACTGTTGGTGTGATATTATAATTCTTTTTCGCTAATTAAACAAAAAACAACCATAAAACTTGCCCCAGAAATGCGGAAGTAATAACTAAACGACCTCAAAACAATAACGAAACGAATACAATAACAAAATACGAAGCATTTACAAAACTATTTAAAAATTCGTTTTTTTAAAAAATTGCTCCAGAATGGTTCATTATCGTTTTGTAATTAAAAAAAATTAACGAATTATTAACGAATTACGAATTAACGAAACGAAACCACCCAGCCCTATTAGTTATGTATTTTGCGCCCTGAGAACTTTGCTTGCGGCGGCTGCTGCGGAGATGGACCCTGCCAATGCACCTGTGGACTCAGAGCAGCTACCACCACCTCAACCTGTCGTGAGTGATTGCTTGGCTGACCAAGTCTGGGTGTGTCAGGAAGAAGACTTGTGGATCCAGGAACAGTTGATTGCAGGACTAACTTTTCCATTCCATATAGTCGATGGGCTGCTTTGCCACTGCTCTTGGGTATACATGCCGCCTGGGCTGGAGCATGTGGAAATCATAAAATTATGCCACAACACGTGACCGGCTGGACATTTCGGAATCTTTAAGACTATGCAACTGGTGCTGTGGGATTTCTGGTGACCTAAGACCCAGCGTGAGGTGGAGAAATATGTGACCAGTTGCCCAGTATGCCAACGTTCCAAAAACTCTGTGGGTAAGCCAACCAGTTTGCTACAGCCATTGCCCACCCTGGCCTGACCGTGGGAGATAGTCTCAGCTGACTTCATCATGGATTTGCCTTTGTCACAAGGATTTACCACGATCTTATTTATTTATTTATTTATTTCACTTACTTATACCCCGCCCTTCTCACCCCGGGGGGGACTCAGGGCGGCTTACAGGAAGAGGCACAATTAGATGCCCAAATCAATTGACAAACAATACAAAATACCAAAACAATCAACAGTTAAATTAAAACATCAATACATAATAAAATAATAAGACAATCTCATGTTCAGGGTTCAGAGTCCATATATCCATTCCATTCCATTTGTCCTTATCTATCGTCAGATCCTTAAATTAGTTGTCAGAATGACCAAAGGCTTGGTCTCACACCCAGGTCTTCAGTTTTTTCCTAAACCCTAGAAGGGAAGTCACCGATCTAATCTCCCCGGGGAGTGAGTTCCACAGGTGGGGGCCACCACTGAGAAGGCCCTGCTCCTCATCCCCGCCAGCCTCACTTGTGACAGTGGCGGGGTCGAGAGCAGGGCCTCCCCAGAGGATCTTAAACTTCGAGGTGGGATGTAGAGGGAGATCCGTTCGGACAAATACACTGGGCCGGAACCGTATAGGGTTTTGTAGGTCAAAACCAGCACTTTGAATTGTGCTCAGAATTGGATCGGCAGCCAGTGGAGCTGACGCAACAAGGGGGTGGTATGCTCCCTGTACGCCGCTCCGGTGAGCAACCTGGCTGCTTCTTGCTGGACTAGTTGGAGTTTCCGAGCAGTCTTCAAAGGCAACCCCACGTAGAGTGCGTTGCAGTAATCCAACCGGGATGTGACAAGAGCGTGGACCACCGTGGCCAGATCTGACTTCCCAAGGTATGGGCGCAGCCGGCGCACAAGTTTTAATTGTGCAAAAGCTCTCCCGGCCACCGCTGAGACCTGGGGTTCCAGGCTCAACGATGACTCCAGGATCACTCCCAAGCTGCGAACCTGCGTCTTCAGGGGGAGTGTAACCCCGTCTAACATAGGCTGTAACCCTATACCCTGTTTGGCCTTCCGACTGACCAGTAGGACCTCTGTCTTGTCTGGATTCAATTTCAATTTGTTAGCTCTCATCCAGTCCGATACAGCAGCTAAACACCGGTTCAAGGTCTGGACAGCCTCCTTGGTGACAGGTGAGAAGGAGTGACAGATTTGGACGTCATCTGCATAGAGGTAACATCTTAGTCCGAAACTCCGAATGATCTCTCCCAGCGGCTTCATGTAGATGTTAAATAACATCGGGGACCGGATTGAACCCTGTGGGACTCCACACAGCAACGGTTGCGGAGCCGAAAAGGTGTCACCCAATAACACCTTCTGGGTCCGTCCCTCAAGGAAGGATCGGAGCCACCGCAGAGCAGTGCCTCCGAGCCCCATGTCCATGAGGCGCCCCAGAAGGATACTGTGATCGATGGTATCGAAGGCCGCTGAGAGGTCCAGCAGAACTAACAGGGACACACTCCCCCTGTCTAGCTCCCTGCGTAGATCATCTACCAAGGCGACCAAGGCTGTCTCAGTTCCATGTCCCAGCCTAAAGCCAGACTGTGCCGAGTCTAGATAATCAGTGTCTACCAGAAACCCCTGGAGTTGTGTTGCCACCACACGTTCCATGACCTTGCCCAAATAGGGGAGATTGGAAACTGGCCGATAGTTGTCGAACTGAGTGGGATCCAGTGATCGTTTCTTCAACAGCGGTTTTATAATAGCTTGTTTTAAGCTCGCTGGAAATTCTCCTTCCTGTAAGGAGGTATTAACCATCACCTTCACCCACTCTGCCAAACCCCCTCTGGCTTCCTTGATCAGCCAGGAAGGGCAGGGGTCTAGGATGCATGTGGTGGGTCGCACCTCTCCAAGGATCCTGTCCACATCCTCAAGCTGAACCAATTGAAAAGAATCCAATAAAGCTGGACAAGCAGATGCTCTCGTTACATCCCCAGAGACTGCAGTTAACATGATGTCGAAACCTGACCGAATCCGCTCAATTTTATCCGCGAAGAAACGAGCAAATGCTTCACAGCGAGCCACCGAGTTATCCGAGGCCTTGCTTTTTGGCGGATTTAACAGGCCCCTGACAACTCGAAAAAGCTCCGCTGGACGATTCTTCGCTGATGCAATATTGGCTGTGATGAATGTTTTCTGAGCCGCCTCTATTGCCACACTGTAGGACAGGCATGGGGAACCTTCGGCCCTCCAGGTGTGGTGGACTTCAACTCCCACAATTCCTTGAAGCCAAGGTAAGCCTTTGGGGCGAATGCCGAGCCTCAAGGAATTGTGGGAGTTGAAGTCCACCACACCTGGAGGGCCGAAGGTTCCTGACCCCTGCTGTAGGACCTTAAAAAGGCATTCAGGTGTGTTTGGGCTGGATTGGTGGGATTCTGGCGCCACACGCACTCTAACCTCCTCTTCTTTCGCTTCATTGCTGCCAGCTCCTCAGTGAACCAAGAGGCTGGTTTAGCTCGGTTACTCGAGAGGGGGCGTTCCGGCGCGATGGTGTCGATTGCCCTGGTCAGCTCACTATTCCAGCCAGAGACCAGAGCATCGACAGTGTCGCTAGCCAAGGAGGTGGAAAAATCCCCAAGAGCCATCAGGAAACCATTTGGATCCATAAGTCTTCTGGGGCGGACCATTCTAATGGGTCCACCACCCCTGCGAAGGTTAGAAGGCACAGTTAGTCTAAAACTGATCAGGTGGTGATCGGTCCATGGCAAAGGGGCGATGGTCGGCTCTTCCATCCCGTCACCCTCATCCCATCCCTGAGAGAAGACCAAATCCAAGGTGTGTCCGGCACTATGGGTGGGACCCGATATTAACTGGGACAGGCCCATGGTTGCCATGGCAGCCATGAAGTCCTGAGCCACACTGGAGAGAGAGGCCTCGGCATGGATGTTGAAATCTCCCAGGACCAAAAGCCACTGGGAGTTCAACGCCATGTCCGAGACCACTGCCGCTAGCTCAGGTAAGGAGACTGTAGTGCAGCGGGGTGGTCGGAACACTAACAGAATCCCTATCCTGTCCCGGTCACCTATCCTAAAGCCAGCACACTCAAAGGAAGATGATTGTGGGATGAGACACCTGATCAGTGGAATGAAGTCCTTATAGACCACTGCGACTCCGCCTCCCCGCCCTCCAAGCCTTGGTTGGTGCTGAACAGAATAGCCAGGTGGACAGAGTTGGGAGAGATTAACCTCTCCCCCCTCGTCCAACCAGGTTTCCGTTATACAAGCCATGTCGGCTCGTTCTTCTTGGATTAGATCTTGGATAATGGAAGTTTTTCCGTTTAGCGACCTGGCATTAACAGCACCACCTTTAGCTTGGAGGGGCCACCGTCCTGGCACCTCAGCTGTATTTTGTCGGGAGTAGGTTTTGGAATTGCCAATCTATTTTTATTAATTTCGGGCCGAATAATAGCATTTATTTTTGGAATTGCCAATGTCCTGTTGAAAATTTTGGGCCGAATTTGCTTCTGTCTTTGGTTTCTAACATCTTTGGGAGTTGCCAAATTATTACTATAAATTTTGGGTTGAAATGGAAATTTTATTCTCCCTTTCCCGTATCTCCCTCTGCCAGTCACCACCTCTATGGCGGCTCCCCCACCCGTGGTCCCCCCCCCCCCCGTGGATGTTCCCTCCGATTCCAGGAGTTGTAATCTCAGTGATAGGCACATGCTTACAATTATGGTTATCTGTCTCTGGGTCCCGATAATCCCACCCCTTAATGCTATCTATTCCCTCCAGTGTATCAAAGGCTGTAAAATGCACTTGTGCTAAAGTTGGTATAAAGTGCACTTGTGCTAAGGTTGTTATAAAGTGCACTTGTGCTGGAGATTGGAGGGATATCAGTAGCAGCAAAGGTAGCGTAAACATTGACATAAAGATAATATACTGATGTTAACAATAAGTATGCTTACTCCAATTAATAGTGTGGGAACCCAGAGTACAGAACAGAGTGCAATTGTTATAACCACTTGACCGTTTAGTAATGGTATGGGTTCTGGTAGAAGGACCTAAAGTGCTTAGATTAAAGTGACTTTGTGCTGAGGTAGTTCTAACGTTCTAAAGTGCAACTCATGCAGAAATTACTGACTTCTAAGAGTGAGATCACTTTCCTACCACTAAGTCAAGACAAACAATTCACACCAAGGAAACCCAGCTCCTTGGGCCCGTGGAACAACAAGCCGGCACCCAGGGTCAGGTCTCTGGTTCTTCTTGACTGTCTTGGGTGGGGATAACCCAGCAGAACAGATGGTAATCTGCGTAATGAAGGCAGTATATACAATTATTGCTAGTTAGCAGCACAGTTTGCAGGTTGTCCGTTGTATGATAGATGTTATTTGCACTTTTATCTTGGCCACAGAGGGCAGTATGGGAGGAATGAATGTCTAGATCTTTGGTATGGAGCTCTGCAGGTTACATTAAAAGCCCTGAGTCATGAGCGGACAGAACTTCCGGATTTCCATTTAGGCTCAACTGTCCGTGATGTAAAGTCTTACTTTTGAGCCCAACGACAACAATATGATGTTAATTATTGTTATCGCACTGTTATTACACTATTGTTACAATAATGACACAGTTCACAAAGAATCCTATACACACTGTCAGCGATAACGCGGTGGATGGTGTTCCAAAGATGGTAAGGACAGGAGGCAAGAGCGCGGAGGAGCCTCAGCAATAGGCGCGCAGAAGATCACAGCCAGTAGCGCGCCTAAGCCTCCGTCTCCGCCAATTGAGCTCCTGGGGCCCTCCGGCGTGTAAAGGCCGGAGCTTTGGGAAGGCAGGCCGGGGTGCTGGAAGAGCAGGCCAAGTCCCAAAAATGGCACCGCAGGCCGCCAGATGGCAGCGCAGCCGAAGCAACAGGAGCTGAGATCTACTGGTCAGACGACAGGAAACACTGTGGCGGAGGCTCGCTGCTACCGCGCCGCCATCGGATCCTCAGCCCAGCTTCTCTGCAGCACAGCACACTCACCAAGCGCAGGACGACACAGGGGGGTGCCAGCCAAGCCCAACGCCAATGGAGCGCCGAATAGCCACCCGCGGTGAGGAGATGAGAAACGGCGCGAGGATGGGCCCCAATCTGAGGATGGGGCGGCGAGGTGGAACAATGGGGTCTGCAGCGTCCAAGCACCGGGAGGCGGGGCGCACACAGCAGAGGCCTGGCAGGCTTCGCAGCCCGAAGGAATTTGGGCCCACAATGGCTGGATAGGTCCTCCTCTCCTCCCCTGGGACAGCGGGAGGAGAGGGCGCAGCGATGGGGGAGCCTGGTGGCCTTTTTTCCCCCGCTCCCCAGCCCTGGGCGGCGGGTGGGGGGGCCTCACAGCCCTTCGCAGCTGGAATGCTGAATAACCAGTTGTCCGAGGCAGCGGGCGCAGGCAGCGGGCACCCAGCAACACGCCAGGCGGTGCAGCCACGGAGCGGCGGCGGCAACGGCGCGCTTTGCAGAACGCCGAGCGAGGCAGCCGGAGCAGTGTCCCGACGGGCCCTCCGGCCCTCCAGCAGCAATGGCGTCTGCGACGGTGACAGGTCGGGTAAGGTCCTGCTTCCCCGATGGCATGAGGGGACGGGCAGGCGCTCCGATAGCCGCGGTCAGGCTCGGGGGGAACGCTCTTCCTAGGCCCTGAATGGAAAAGGCCTCGGCGTTCTACCTCTCCTCCCTCTCTTCCCTCTTCCTCTTCCTCTTAACTCCCCTCCTTCAGCTGGAAACTCACCAAAAAGCCTCCCAGAGGGTTCCTTCAAACCTCTGGGTGCCAATGGTGGCGGTTAGTAACTGGGGAGGGTCTGGATGAGGGGGATTGGGTTCAGATAGATAATTTCACCAGCCCCGTTCTGCAAGTCAGCTGTTAGCTGTCCGCCATCTTACCGGAAGTCTTGGTGGTGGTGGACTTGTTCACCAAGATGAGTCACTTCATTCCTTGTTCTGGTTTGCCTATGGCCCAAGAGACAACAGATTTGTTCCTCCGACACGTTTTCCGCTTACATGGACTACCTAAGAGCCTCGTCACAGATCGGGTGCTCAATTCACCTCGCATTTCTGGAAGAAACTGCAACAATTCACCTCACATTTCTGGAAGGAACTGCAATGTCAACTGGGCATTGAAGGACGGATCACAACTACTTATGAGGAAATTAAAACTTAAGATTCGAAGCAAGGAAAAGGTTCAATTTTTTAAAATTTGCATGTGCAGTGCATGTGTGTGGAATACACATAGCAAGTCTAAAACATAAAAAAAATCTGACTTACAACAATTTTTGAAAGAAATGCACATGCCTACTTACTAGCCAGCCTCGTGAGAAATAGGGACTAGGACTACATGCATTATTACCCAATTAAACAACATTAAGCCAAAATGTGGGAGAAATCAGGACAAATCAGGTTAAAGGTTGAAAAAAAACTTTTTAAATGCTTCCCTTTAAACTTGATTCCTCTTGAGAAACACACACTTTCCCATGCTGTGTAAACCTGCAGGCATGGAAAATGCATGCCTTCCTTTCCTCCCACCTCTGCCATCCTGCCCCATTTCCCTCTCAACCTCCATTAAGGTCTGAAGCCCTTGCCTCTTTGCCTGGAAGATCCAACAGGGAGCCTTGAAGGAGAAATCCCCACTCCCTTGCCCAAAGACTTCCTTCTGCTATTTCAAGAAAGGGGGAGGGAGGGAGGCTTCAGGTCTTGTCTGAGTCTTCTCCCGGTAAGTACAGGGGGAAATGAGGGGAAGGGAGGGGGAGACTGGCAGTGCCAATGCCCACCCCAATTGATCTCAGTTCAGCAGGAACAAGTATCTGGACACCACCAGGGTTTAGGCCAGTTGTGGGACCTCCATCCCAGGAGGAAGTGGGATGGTCATCAGTTGGGAGCCCCTCCCTCCAGCACCAACTGCTGCTCTGGTACCAAAGTGAAGCAAGGGGCCAGGAAGACAGTTCCACCTTGTCTCCTGCACTGTGCTAATAATAGAATCATAGAATCATAGAGTTGGAAGAGACCTCATGGGCCATCCAGTCCAACTCCTTGCCAAGAAGCAGGAAAAATAGAATACAATAGAATATGTTGTGTATACAATGTGTATTGTTGTTGTTCATTCGTTCAGCCGTCTCCGACTCTTCATGACCTCATGGACCAGCCCACACCAGAGCTCCCTGTCGCCCGTCACCACCCCCAGCTCCTTCAAGGTCAGTCCAGTACATTTATGATATTATAATGTGATACAATATAATACTAATAATACGATATTATAATTACATATTTTATATTACATGTAATATTACTAATAATATTACAGTATAATGGTATAGTACAATATAGTAATATATACTAATACTGTGCTATGGTAATAATATAATATATTGTATTTACATATTACTTGTAAGCTGCTCTGAGTCCCCTTTGGGGTGAGAAAGGCGACATATAAATGTTGCAAATAAATAAATAAAGAAATAATCCCAATTCCTCTTGGATTTTTGGCCTGTCTGGAAGGGCTCTAGGTGGACAACTGCCCCTTTCAGTTGCACCGAAGAGGTGAAATAGTCCCAGTTGGCACCGCAGTGTTTGACTCCCATAACAGTTTCTACAAGTTTTGAGGGACAGGGGCTTGCAATAAAAGGCTACTCTTAGGCTAGATTGAGGGTTCACACCCTTCAAAAATTATGAGGTTTGGGAGGGAGTGCACTCAGGAAGGACTTCCAGTGATGATTACAAAAAGATGCAGCCAAAGAAATGTGCTTAGCCTTCAGAATCTTAGTGCTTGTATGTCCTTGGGAATAATCATAGGGAGTGACATCCAGCCCAAGGACAGTTATCACTAGGTAGCTAATAACACAGGAGCTAAGTCTTTACAGGTTAATTCTCCTTAATGGGTTCTGTTTACAGGTTGTTCCAAAAGTTATAAATAAATAGGTCAGAAAATGGCTCTTTAGATCTATTTTCCTGTGTCTGGTTGGAATTCAATATAGAACATACAATTTCCGTTCCTGGGATCAAACTGTGGAATTCCTGCTTGGGATGCTAATCTGGGACTTTCACAACTTTCAATGTCTTTTTAAAATTTCTGCAACATTTCTATTATATGATTATGATTGCTTTTCATTGCATTTTTATTGTTATTTAATGTGTCTTTCTCACTTTGTTTTGAAGCTTTGAAGATTTTATGAGCAGAAATCAGGCCAATACAATTAGTCCTTTTTATAGATGGATTCAATGATCTGATGTTTGAAAATGTTCCCGTCCTCAATAAGTCTGGAAAACTAAACCTTGATTTTGTCATTTTATATAAGGGACACCATATTACATCACCATCATATATAATAGGACTTAAACATCCATAGATTTTGCTATCTCTTAATTTCATGGTGGGAGTTCAATATAGAACAGAGTTCAATATAAACCAGAGTGGATATCAAGGGCCCACTAAATATTTCAATAAAACAAGCCAAGAAATGACATGATGGGATTACACATCTCATTGACAGTAAAAAGATGTTGGACACCCTCAACTTCAGTAGTGTTCTTGACAAGAGTATAGTGGTTTATGATCTTACCTCTTCAAAAAAAATGCTGAACTTTTAGATAGTAGTAGAGAGGAATGGTTAAGGAAGGAATGAAGGAAATGGACAATGTTTCAGTTCTTTTCTACCCTCGTGAGATGTTCTTATCTCAAGCATTCCAATTATCTTCTAGCACTTTTGGTTCAGATTTGAATATCTTGCACATGCCAAAGCAGAAGAATCAGATTCAGAAAAAAAATTGAGATATTCAATTTGACATTTAAATCTAAGCACTTTAGAAAATGCAATAACTGTAACTTCAATGAAACAAAATCAGAATATGTTATCAAAAATATTGTCTATGTAAGGAAAACATCTGTGAGTTGCATGGCAGAAATACTATCTAGTCTATAATCTCAATAAATTGTTTAAACAGGGCTCTCAAAGCCAACTTCTTTGACGGAAGAACACTAAAGCAATATATCACAGGTCTGATTCATTGTTCATTGTTTTTCTAGTTCTTTTTTCCAAAAGTGAAAGATGAATAGAAATTCAAAACTGCCTAAAGTATTTTGGATACTTGTAGGCTGTAGCATTGGTCAATTGTTTGAAAAACATTGGATGTTCAAGTCTTTCTGTCTCTGCCATGTTAAGGTCAATTCCACATCCATCATTCAGCAGTATCCTATTGTGCATTCTGTAATTTTGGTGCCAGTAAGGAAGTCTAAAACTGCATTTCATTCATCATAACCAAGGTGCTGTACCTATCTTTCTGAACTTTTTAATTTAATCTGGCTTGTTGTTGCCTGTGAACACATCTATGCCCTGTTCTGTTTCAACATTGCCAGAAGGGGGGGGGGATGGGTGGGTGGGGATTAAGAGAAAGCAAATCACACTCTTTCCAATTTTGAATAACACCCTTCTTCTCCACAGTATACACATCTCATTAGGGTTGTGCACGGATCTGTTTTCAAAATCGGTCTTTGGCTGGTTCAGCTGGTTTGGATGTCGCCCTATTTTTTTCAGCCACAACAGAACAGTGCCTGATGAAAAATGACTGCTTTCAGTTTTTTTTAGCAATATTTGTAGTGTGTGGAGGGAGATAGCCAGGAGAAGGAGAAGGATCCCAGGAAGAGTGGTTTCTTAAGCCTTTCCCTTAAACCCAGATATCCTTGAAAGAGAGAATGGAAAGGATCCCAGGAAGGTGGTTTCTTAAGCCCTTGCTTTAAATATAGGTCTCATTGAAAAACAGAAGGGAAATGATCCCAGGATGGGTGATTTCTTAAGTCTGATGCTGGAAAGGGGAGCCTCATAAGTTACCCATTACCATCAATGGGCTGGATCTTCCTGGATCTTCTGGTTGCCAAGGTGAAAATGGCTTTTTTCCATTAGCCTATTTTGGGAGGCTCCCTAAAAAAGGATCTGGGTACCCACCAAAATTCAGACACCGAAAACAGATAGCTGTCCAGCTGAATTGCACAACCCTACTGATAATTCCAAAAACCTGCAGTTTTAAATAAGTAATCTCTATTCTAAGTTTCTTTCTAAAACCATATTTAGGCGATATAAAGATTATATTAGGATAATGACAGCACTATCTAATTTTATTTGGAGAGAGGCAAAAAAGCTCTCTTCCAATGAAGATTATAAAATGTAATGGTATGGATATTCTGTAGGGCTGGGCGGTTTCGTTTCGTTAATTCGTAATTCGTTAAAAATTCATTTATTTTTTTGTTAACTAAGCGATAACGAACCATTCTGGAGCAACTTAAAAACGAAACGAATTTTTCAATTCGTTTCATAAATGCTTCGTATTTTGTTATGTATTCGTTTCGTTATTGGTTTGAGGTCGTTTCGTTATTATTTCCGCATGTCTGGGGCAAGTTTTATAGTTGTTTTTTGTTTAATTAGTGAAAAAAAATTATAATATCACACCAACAGTCATCAACAGAGGGAGAGGGAAGCTTCAGAAGTTTTTTTAGCGTATTGCGCGATCGCGGCCGCCATTAACGAATCGATTCGTTATTGTTTCGTTATTGTTTTGTAATTTTTTTACCATTTACGAAATTTCGTAAATATCGAACTTTTTTTAAGGAAAATTTCAGAATTCTTTTAAATATCGAAACGCAAAAACCCCCAAAAAACGAATCGATTTTAGAAACAAATTTTTCCGTTGTTACCCAGGCCTAATATTCTGGGCAGGCTAAGGTATTTAATAGAGGTGTTACCTGAAAGAATGTTGGCTTTATTCAATTAAATCATTTAAAAAATGTAAAGAGGAGGATGGACTTTTCATTAAAAAAAACATATGTAGGCAGGTGCTTCTGCTTCCTGCATGAAAGCATTTCACATATTTTCAATAGATTAATGATGAAGAAATGGAATAATGATGATGAACTAGGTATTGTTTACTCTCCCTGCAGATGCTTCCATCTTCCACTTTAAAGCTTCTATTGGGATAAGGCAACAATTAAATGTTGGTTGGGCAAATTGGAAATTATAGACTGCTGCAAAATCTAAGACAGCCAGATGGATTAAATTTTTAAAAAGAACAGAAAAGAGTACAAAACTGAATCCCTTTGGTGTTTTCTTACTATAGACTGAGTCTAAAAATGCCATACTGTTCAGTTACCCTCAGACCTAAAAACACTACCAATATTTTTAAAAAGCGATTGTTATGTTAATTCCCCAACTGTCTACACCATGCCTCATTTCCATCTGAAAAAGATATTATATTTAGAAAACAGAAGGAGTTTGTAGCAAAAGCCTCAGCATAAGACTATAGTCTGAGCATGGCTTCAGCTATATTGTTTTTGGTCCAATATAGCTGAACTTTAGACCAGTCATCTGATAACAGCCTTTCCACCTAAACACATTGGGAAATTTCCCAGTTGTAGGATACTCCAGCCTTTTTTCAAGCATGGAGAGGCACTGAGCTCATCAAATGGGTTAAACTACTTCTGGCAGTCATGCGTAGCCTTCCGTGGTTGAACAGAGATAGAAGTGTCCTGAAAGGAGGGAACTCTGGAAATCAACCTAATCACATTGAGAAATTTTCCCCTCTAGGACACTTCAGACTCTTTTCAAGCATGGGGAGGCACAAAACTTATCACATGTTCTAGGACTGAAAAGAAGCAGAAATGTTGTGAAAGGAAGGAACTCTGAACACAGGCCAGCCATTGTGTTCAGAGTTCCTACCTCTTTATAACACCTCACTCTTATGTTTACAACTGAAAAACAGGTGAGATGGGAACCATCAAAGTTTCCTGTCATGTTTCATTGCTCAACCATCAGCCACTCTTGTATCCTATAGGGTTTGATGCAGAACAATATGATTCCATAGAAAGTAATGGTTTAAACCTTGATCACTCTCTTGTATCCTATGAGGTTTGATGCAAAACAATAGCATCCCATGGAGAGCAATGATTTTATTCTGGATCGCTCTTGTATCCTATGTTTTTTTATGCAGAACAACAGGATCCCATGGAAAGTAATGTTTTCAACATGCATCACTGTCTCTTGGACCTTATGGGGTTTGATGCAGACCAAAAGGATCCCATGAAAGCAATGGTTTTAACTTGGATCACTGTCTTTTCTAGGAGCCTCCGGTGGCACAGTGGGTTAAACCCCTGTGCCAGCAGGACTAAAGACCGACAGGTCGCAGGTTCGAATTCGGGGAGAGGTGGATGAGCTCCCTCTATCAGCTCCAGCTCCTCATGCCTCCCACAAGGATGATAAAACATCAAATCATCCGGGCGTCCCCTGGCCAACGTCCTTGCAGACGGCCAATTCTCTCACACCAGAAGCGACTTGCAGTTTCTCAGGTCGCTCCTGACACGACAAAAAAAAAAAACACTGTCTTTTCTATCCTATGGGGTTTGGGGCAGGATAATTTTATCCCATGTAAAGAAGTGGTTTTAAACTGATGTCAGTCTCCTTTAATGTAAGGTGCTTTGGACAGCGTGACGGATCTCTTGGTTTTTGGATATTGTTTCTCATGATTAAGAACAAAAAAACTAAAAAAACTAATAGCTTTTAAGTTTTCACGTGTGAGTGTAAAGGGAGGCTCAAAATGAGACTGCTGATGATATAAGAAGTATGATTCTCTACTTTTAAAGGGACGGTCACCCATGCTTTTCCCTCTCAATGTGATGAGGTCATTTGTGTAATGAATTACCCAACCCGAGTCACAAAGGTGAAGCCTTTGGCAAGGGGAGGCTTTTGAAGGCCCACACGAAGGAGGCCAGATGGGGCTTGGCTGATTAAAGGATTGGCTGATTTAAGCCTTCCCCTTGCATATGACAAGGGGTGGAGGAACATATAAATAGGCTCCGCCTCTCACAATGTCCTTTTTTTAAACTTACATGAAGTTGTCAGCAGCATTTGCTGTTACCTGAGGCAACAGGATTAATTGAGGGAAATGCAGCCCTCTTTGGGTCTTTTCTCCTTTTAATCCTTCAGTTATTGTTTAGTCTCACCCTGTGAGACCTTTTTTTTTTGGGGGGGGGGTGGATGGATGGGCATCTCCCTTTTATTTTGTTCAGTTACCTGGGGTAATGGGGATGGGGTGGCAGCTGGCTCCACATCATTTGGCAGTTCAAGTGCGGCCTGTCAGGCCTGTTTGTGGGTCTCCATAGGCCTCATTTAGGCCTTGCTGAGAAGTAGCAGTTCTTTTCTTTAATGTGCCCAAGTACTGCACATCAATCTGTGTGCTTGGCACAGGCCAGCATTAACTGGGTGCTTCTCTCCCCTTCAGGGTGATTGATTAGCTGATTAGCCCAGTGTCAGGATATTGCTGGTTGCTACTGGAAATAACTAGAATTCCAAGGGACAAAGGCTAGTGGGGTGAATTGGATGAGATAGCGAAATTCATTTTTATGTTAGGTAGGTAAATTGAGTGAAATAGCCAACAAATGTGTGTGGATCTAGAGTCAGTTTTCCATCTGAGGTCTCTGCCAGGTAGTTTCCAAGTTTTAGTTAATTGGCTATTTTGGATCCTTGTCAGTTAGTTTAAACTGACTTTGTAGGGTGGCCATTGTTTCCTTGTCTTTTAGACTTGAAATACTAAGGGTGGCCGTTTTGTTTGGTTTGTTTGTTTGTTTTCTTGGCAGTTATTTATTAATAGCAAGATGGGGGCCATTTTGTTTCAGTTCTTGTCAGTACTTACTAAGACAAAAGGCATCAACCAATTTGTTTTACTTCTTGTCAGTTACTACCAAAGACTAAGGCCCATACAAAGGGTCCCTTTTTACATATGTTTGCTGTCTGGCCTCTTTATTTTGTGGTGGGGGTTCAAAACAAGTGTCCTCTCATCTCCTCTACAATGTACATGCTGGATAAATGCATTCAGCAAAGAACACTACATTAAAATTCTCACACTTTGAATATATCATGAGATGTCATGAATAATTGAAAATGCTTATAAGAATTAAAAAAACTGAAGGCAATAGAGAAAGGATAGCACATTAAAGGTGGGTCAAGAAAACCATAAACTCTGAATTTGCAAGAAATGTGTAGCATTGTTGATAACTGATGTTTTGGAAGCTTCTCATTCATAGGATCATCATTGTGGTGGCACAATGGGTCAAAACCTTGTGCCAGCAGGACTGCTGACCAAAAGTTGGTGGTTTGAATCCAGGGAGCAGAGTGAGCTCCCATCTGTCAGCTCCAGCTTTTCATGTGGGGACATGAGAGAATTTCCCATAGGATGATAAAACATCTGGGCATCCCCCTGGGCAACAGCCAATTCTGTCACACCAGAAGTGACTTGCAGTTTCTCAAGTCACTCCTGACATGAAAAAAAGGTGAAGTCAACAACAATAAATATACAAGCTGTCAGAGTTTTATATTGTTTAGGTCATTTCTTAAGTGAAAAATGGGTAAGTGATTGTAAGAATCATGTCCAATCATTGTATGGCCAGCAACAATCAAGCCACCTGTGAGAGTTGAAGTACTACTAATAGAGACTAAGTACATTGTATTACTTGAGGCTGGAAAGAGGTTGGAAATAGGTTTGGAGTTGCCGGAGGTGTATTATTGCTACAACTTCTGAAGAGCAAGACTGTGGCGTCTTATCTGGAGATAAGGACTTTGTGTTTAGAAGCCTTTGTGTGGAAGCAGCTGGATATTCCAAGGACTCTGCTTTATTTGTAAATACCTTCATATAAACTTTTCTTTGCTAATAGACAGTTTGTTTTTGTTAGGTTTTTCCTTCTTGG
Source organism: Anolis sagrei (assembly GCF_037176765.1). Taxonomy (NCBI): domain Eukaryota; kingdom Metazoa; phylum Chordata; class Lepidosauria; order Squamata; family Anolidae; genus Anolis; species Anolis sagrei. The sequence goes on along the minus strand of NC_090023.1, from coordinate 84,862,957 downwards.
ACTAAGGGCGCAACTTCAGCAGAAAAGGTTGAATGTTTGGAACCCCAGTTTGATAGCTGCGACACAAGCAACAAGTATGTAAAAGTTTTTTTTTTTTTAAAAAGAGAAAGATAAATAACAGACTTTTGGATAAAAGAGCAATTGAATGAGCATTTACATCATTATTATTTGATAAACAAAAAGTTTAGCACACAGCAAAAAAGTTTAGCACACAGTCACTGTGCTGGCTTTTGTTTTTGATCACATGCCAGACACTTCCTAAGTGTCTAGGACTGTGTGATGTATTAGTGAATAATGTCTGCAGATCCAAGTATGGTGGCCTTTTGCAGCTGATAGATGGTAATTTGGTCAGTGCCAATAGTTTTTAAGAGCAGGCCATGATCTTTAGGCACTACTTAGGCATTATGACGATGATTATGATGATTATGTTTATTTATATCCCACCTTGTCTCTCCATATACTCACATGTAAGATATTCATTTGTTCAAGTATAGTTGAGAATAATTCTACATATGAAAATTGCAAGTATCTGGTTATGCATATGATACAGGTTAAAGTTATAACTAATTTACCAAAGAAATGTAATACAATTTGATGTTAGCTAAACCTTACACTGCAAGTGTCTCTATGCAGTGTCAATAAGGGTTTTGTATTGAACCGTTTCCCTTTGTTTAATCTGTTCTTTCATTACTTTCATTGCCTTCATGGGTACTTAAAAGGAAGGCCCATCCCGGTACAAAAATCAGCTTGACATGAAAGCAAGCAGGAATGGATCCCGGCTCCTCATCTGCTTTTTGGTATCACAGTTTAATCTTTTTGATTAATCCCCCAGCAAGCTAGAGGTCATTGCTCTTCCTTACCTGGAAGTGGGAAGCCTCCTTTAAATGCCTTGGTGAGTGTGTGCATAGCTGCTGCTGGCATGCACTGTGCTCGTCTCCTCTAGAGTAAGAAACAGCTTGCCTCCTTTAAATGCTTTGGAAAGAGTGTGTCTAGCATGCAGGTCCGGGAGAGAAAGTGCAGGCACCTGTCTGCAGCCAAGCACATCTCTGTCTCCTCTAGTATAGAACAGGTAAGAACACGCCTTCTCAAAGTGTGTGCTTGCCTGTAGCCAAGCATCTCTCCTCTTGAGTAGAACAGCTTGTCTGGGACACCTCCCGCCCCCCATAATGGGTTGATAGAAAATGGATCTTTTCGCATCCAAGAGTGAATACAGGTATCTGCCCTCCCAATTTTGAGAGGCCCCCAAAAATGGATTGCCCCACCTCCCCGAAAGCCAGAACATGAAATGGGGCAAGGTTTCCCCTGAAAGCATAACCCTAATGTCAATATGCTAAGGGTCATGTTTTTAGCCTATGCATCATTTAGTCAATATGGCTTTGAGAGCCCAATTTCAGCTAAATCCTTGAACATAACTACCCATTTCAAGCTTAGCCTTCACTCTACCCACAACTAAGGTGTAGTTTTCATCTTATCAACTGTTACTACACAGTGTGTTACCTTCATTGGTGAGCTATAGCATGGGAATATGGGGTTTTACATGGGGTGGAATCTTGTACTTTGAAGGACCCAGATGGTGTGAAGTTTTTCTTGGATTTCCCAATCCAGTAATATTTTATATTTTGGTTCCTGGGTGATGGGTTTCAGGACTTGAGTTTAGACGTATTCAGATATTGTTTATATCTAATTTAATTAAACCTGTTTAGAGAGGTGTACACCGGATCCCTCTCATTTGTTTCTCCCTATGTGTGAAGTGACAATCTGAAAAGAAATGCCTCCTCTATTTATGAAAGCTTTCCATGTGACCAAGAACCTTGATTTTTAAGGACTCCCAATTAGGTGGAAAAATAAAAATATGAGGAGATCCCCTTTGTCAGGACATTGGTCTCCATTGAGCAGACTTTGTGACTGAGGGAGTGGGGCTATATACTGTCATCCATGTATGGTATTGGTTAATTAAAGTAAATACAATGTCTGAAGAGGCTCCTCCATTTGTCAGTTCCAGATACAGCTTGAGGTCCTGTCAACATTATATGTGGTTGGTACACAGTGCCTTCCTACATTTTAATTAAAAATTACACATGTTTGAGGACTATTTAAAAATGTGCGCAGGAAAAGAAATGCACAATATGCTGCATTTCAAAGGGTTTTTTTTGTACCAAATGATCTTAATCTTAATCTTGCTACACATTTGTTTGAGAAAGATTCTGAAATTTTGTCAAGCATACCATGTTAAAACCTTCTTACAGTGCCAAAAATGACATCATATGTAATGTACTGTGATGGTACATTAGAAGTGGACTCAAGACTGTCATTCTTGATTTCAAAGCCACTCCCTCAGTCCTTGGTCTCATATTCTTGGAACACCAATTTCATGCACCAAGATTTACCCTTTTCATAAGTCCCTTATATCCTTTATTCTTACTTAGTAAAATTACATGGGAAGAAATCAGATTTGACATCTATTCATTTATGCCTGCTCTTCTATGACCATATCACATAATAAATAAAGAGAAATCTCTGACTCCTTGCCTTTGTCTTTCCTGTTAATTTTAAAATGGATTCACATCTTTTCTTATTTCTACTGCTGTTTCCTTGAGTTTTGCAGATCTCGTACATTGTTTGAAAAGTCAGAAGATCTCATGGATTTTTTGAAATTTTAGTAGCCTTCCAAAAGACAAGCAACTTGCTGCCTAATCTTTATTCTTGTTACTTAGTTCTCCTCACCCTCTTGCTTTTAAGTGTTCCAAGGAAGCAAGTCTTATGAACTGAATAAAGCTTACTTTGAATAAAATTGGATCTGTAGCAAAGGTCTTGCCACCAACTGTAGTTCTCTACTATTTTTTCCTTAATATTTTCTCTTTAAAGAAATGATACCTGTTTGATTTCTTTCTGGACAAAAACAAATGATTGGCTAAATTCCATTTCCTTTATAAATCCATGTGATGAGATAACTTCCATCAACACTGCACCTTGGTCTAAAAGCTTAGCGTCCCTGTCATTTTTACAGACTGGAATATCCCTTTCCTTTAGAGAATTGGAAGATTATTTTCTACATTTCTTACACTCTCACAATTAAAATCCTGAGTGACATTAGAGATAATTTGAACTTTCCTCACCCCCAATACCTTCAAGACAGTATGTTCACAGGTTTTATTTTGATCTCAATGGTTTTTCTAGCTTGAATGATGAATAGATTCACTTCAACATAATTCTTAAACACTTGGTATTTTCAAGTACTGTCAGTAATTACCCTAAGGCAAATATACCTATTTTAGAGACTTCTGTTCTGCCTTGTAATGTTGACATATATATTAAATGATGCCACATCAAACACATGACCACTTTTGCCCTGAGCATTTGTAGTTTGTTTAGATTTTAATCTCAATAGACAGTCTAACGTGGTTGATTCCTGCTGTGCATGGCAATTAAACATTTGGATGCTACCATTTTGTAGTTGTTGTCAATTACAAGGCTTAAGGGGAAAAGGCAATGCCCATAGCTTTGAGACAGATTGCATGGATTGGGTATTCAAGTTAAAAAACTTATTGAAGAGCATACAGCTTTATGTTTGTACCAAACATGTATTTGCAATGAAGCTGCTCTGATGAATTTTGATTCTTCATACATTCCAAGATACAGAAAAACCTGTGGGGGAAGCAGTGTTCAGTACATAACACAGCCAAAAGCTGGATACACGGATATACTAAATCAGGTAGCTAATAAACTCTGACACCACTTTTTTTCAGCTATGTATCTTTTATCCTTCCCTTATACTTATAATCACAGTTATTAGATATTCATCCCTTTGCATAACTTTTGCTTTCAGAAAATCTGCTTGATGAAGAAAGTGAACTTCCATTTTTAATCAAACTCTGATATTCTTAGACATTAGATATACTTAGATCAGCTCATTCCAAAATTATATAGAAATGATAGTTTCCATTTCAGCATTGGTCTTCTATGCAAAAAGAAAAAAAATGGTTAGCACGATTCCCACTGCAGAAACAGAACATCGTTCAGAATGTAATGCAATGGTATATGGAAGGTTTTCTTACCAATTTAGAGAAGGGAGAGTTGCTCTCAAAGTCATCGGTAGATAGTTACTTCAATCCAAATTCCTTTAAACTCCATAAAATTGAATATACAATGCATAGGAAGCTCGGTGGTCATATCTGCTCCTACTTTGATACCATTGTAAATAAACTTTTATTTTTTACTTGTATGTCAGCCTGAAGCCTATTTTTCATTTCCCTCTTGAAAGTTAACACAGAGCTCTATACATGTGTATGTATGCCAAATTATTACCTGCAAACAAATGCCTGGACACAAAGAAAAATAAAAAGAACATGCTTTCTTTTTGCTCTAATTCAGAATCTGTACTATTAATATTTTTTGTCTTTTTTGAGTTCTGAAAAATGAAGCCAGGGAATTGCCAGTAACAGTTCTTATTATTTATTTTATTTACTTCATTTGCATACCACTTTTTTTACTTAAAGCGGTTCCAACTTGGCAAAATTTCATGGCAAAATTTAATGCTTCAAAAAACTGGAAACCTAATATAAAGACAACAATAACATAAAACTATTATTGATTAAATCAAAATGTAGCAACATTCAAATATTAAAACATGGAGTTAAAAACATTTTAATATAAACATTAAAATCACATGATCCAAAAGCATAGTCTAGGCTGCTCAATATCAAATAACAATTGCACATAACCCCTATTCGTTCTTTGTATTGCTTACTGCCCAAATACTTGGTTCCACAGCCATGTTTTTGCCTTTTTTTCCTGAAGGCCAAGAGGGAGGGCAGAGATCTAATTTTGTTGGGATGGCAGTTCCATAGATGGTCTTGACCAACAGTTTTTAAGTAAAGGTCAGGCCATTTGGAATAGAGTTCTCATAGTTATTTGATATAAGGGACCAACACCCATCCACCCCTCATAATGCAAAGTGGCACCATATTTGTTGCAATTGACTACAATTTGCAAAAAAATGTTTCTTTTGTTCTTAAATACTTGCCTGGCACCAGTAATCATTGGCTTTTGGATCAATATTAGTCACTAGAAGATCACTGTGAGCAGCACATGTATAGGGCAATTTCCTAAGGTTACAAATAAGTTCCTAAGTTTACAAATAAGATTGCTAAATTATACTGAATCAGTCCAATAAATAATCTATGCATACAGGTAAATAGTATTATGATTTAATTTGAGAACTATAAGAAATGCATACATTTTACTATGGCAAAGTGCTATTCAGTTTCTGGGAGTGAAACATTTTATTGGTCTTGTTACATAGTCCAGACCCTATCAGAAGTTAGCTGTTTCTGGGGTAAAGATATGAATCATGTATCCCTCCGGCATTTTTAAACAGTAAGTCTCAACAACCTCATATAGCTTGCCAGTACTGGTGTATGTTGCAGTTGAATAACAGCCCAAGATCATCCTAGTTCTAGAGAGATGTAGTAGTTTGCTGACTGACATTAAAATGGGTTTAAAGCTTACCTTAAAAACTGTGACATAGACACAGAGAACTGAGAAGCCCTGTCCCCCAAGCATTCTAAGTCAGCTGTGGAATTCTAAGAGGTACAAATATAGGGCAAAAGGGGGAGATCTGTTAAGAGAAAGGTGCATCAAGCCAACCCTTGTTGGGACTCCCTTCCATCTCAAAATCTATGTCCTTCTGTGAAAGTATATGAAGATCAATAATAGGTCTCTACAGTCAGCTATGGACCCACCACCAGGACCCTACACTTAAAAGTCAATCATACTTGGCCACAAGTGATAACCTATCATGATAATGATCTAAAGAGTGGATTGGGAAGTCAATTGTGCCTTTTCAAACAGATAATTTCCAATTACATTATGCACAAATCTTGGTCCGGCCTTTTAAATTATATTTAAATTGCCTTGAACACAGGATTACTTTTAATATATGTGTGTTATGGTGACAATTTTTATGCATATTTTGTTTTGTTATTCTTATGGTTATGTTATTTTTACTTTGTATGTTCTGTGATTTTTACCTGAGAAGTGCTCTGAGTCCCCTTGGGAAGATAGAGCGGTATATAAATAAAGTTTTATTATTATAATTATTATTCTCACATTTCCTTAATTAATTAGGATTCATCAATACCACAGAAATACACAAGTATAGCACACTTACTGTGTCCTAGCCTGAGCCTGAGGTGGCGAGACTATACAGAAGATCTGTATAGGAAGGATAATAATATCGAGGATAGTTTTGACGGTGTGGTGAATTAATTAGAACCAGACATCCTGAGGAGTGAGGTTGAATGGGCCTTAAGAAGCATTGCTAACAACAAGGCAGCAGGAGACGACGAGATCCCAGCTGAACTGTTTAAAATCTTAAAAGATGATGCATGCCATATGCCAGCAAATATGGAAAACACAAGAATGGCCATCAGACCGGAAAAAATCAATTTATATCCCCATACCAAAAAAGGGAAATGCGAAAGACTGCTCCAACTTCTGTACAGTGGCCCTTATTTCTCATGCCAGTAAGGTGATGCTCAAGATCCTGCAAGGAAGACTCCAGCAATACATGGAGCGAGAGTTGCCAGATGTTCAAGCTGGGTTTAGAAAAGGCAGAGGAACGAGAGACCAGATTGCCAATATCCGCTGGATAATGGAGAAAGGCAGGGAGTTTCAGAAAAACATCTATTTTTGCTTCATTGACTATTCCAAAGCCTTTGACTGTGTGGATCATAATAAACTGTGGCAAGTTCTTGGTGGGATGGGCATACCAAGCCACCTTCTCTCTCTCCTGAGGAATCTGTACAAGGACCAAGTAGCAACAGTAAGAACTGACCACGGAACAACAGACTGGTTCAAGATTGGGAAAGGCGTACGGCAAGGCTGCATACTCTCACCCAACCTTTTTAACTTGTATGCAGAACACATAATGCAATGTGCGGGGCTTGATGAATGCAAAGCTGGGGTAAAAATTGCTGCAAGAAACATTAACAACCTCAGATATGCAGATGACACCACTCTGATGGCCGAAAGCGAGGAGGAGCTGAAGAGCCTTCTAATCAAGGTGAAAGAAGAAAGAGCAAAAGCTGGGTTGCAGCTAAACATCAAAAAAACCAAGATTATGGCAACAAGAATGATTGACAACTGGAAAATAGAGGGGGGAAAAGTGGAGGCCGTGACAGATTTTGTATTTCTAGGTGCAAAGATTACTGCAGATGCAGACTGTGGCCAGGAAATCAGAAGACGCTTACTTCTTGGGAGGAGAGCAATGTCCAGTCTCGACAAAATAGTAAAGAGTAGAGACATCACACTGGCAAGAAAGATCCGCATAGTCAAAGCCATGGTATTCCCTGTAGTCACCTACGGATGTGAGAGCTGGACCTTAGGGAAGGCTGAGCGAAGGAAGATCGATGCTTTTGAGCTGTGGTGCTGGAGGATAGTGCTGAGAGTGCCCTGGACTGCGAGAAGATCCAACCAGTCCATCCTCCAGGAAATAAAGCCCGACTGCTCATTGGAGGGAAGGATACTAGAGACAAAGCTGAAGTACTTTGGCTACATCATGAGGAGACAGCAAAGCCTAGAGAAGACAATTATGCTGGGGAAAGTGGAAGGCAAAAGGAAGAGGGGCTGACCAAGGGCAAGATGGATGGATGGCATCCTTGAAGTGACTGGACTGACCTTGAAGGAGCTGGAGGTGGTGACGGCCGACAGGGAGCTCTGGCGTGGACTGGTCCATGAGGTCACGAAGAGTCGGAGACGACTGAACGAATGAACAACAACAAGCCTGAGAACTCACTAGTATTTCCCATTTTTTTACTTTACTACCTTCATGAATGAGTGCTAAAACTATCAATCTGCTGGCATATGTGAATGCCTTGACACTATAGGATTTTGAGCCAAATAATTGATCCAGACCCTATGGCTGAGGTACATTTTTCTACAATTCAGCCAAATATCTGGACAGTTTAGCTGCCTTGATCAGATGACATCAGTTGTCTTGACATACACTAACTCAGTGTACTTAATTTATCTGGTCCATTTTGATACATTATGAAAATTGCTGGAAGAAACATCAACCTTAGATATGCAGATGACACCACTTTGATGGCCGAAAGCAAGGAGGATCTGAGGAGCCTTCTAATCAAGGTGAAAGAAGAAAGCACAAAAGCTGGGTTGCAGTTAAACATAAAAAACCCCCAAGATTATGGCAACAAGAATGATTGACAACTGGAAAATAGAGGGAGAAAGACGTGGAGGCAGTGTCAGACTTTGTATTTCTAGGGGCAAAGATTACTGCAGACGCAGATTGCAGCCAGGAGATCAGGAGACGCTTACTTCTTGGGAGGAGGACAATGACCAATCTCGATAAAATAGTAGAGACATCACACTGGCAACGAAGATCCACATAGTTAAAGCAATGGTATTCCCTGTAGTCACCTACAGATGTGAGAGCTGGGCCTTAGGGAAGGCTGAGCAAAGGAAGATAGATTCTTTTGAACTGTGGTGCTGGAGGAAAGTTCCAAGAGTGCCTTGGACTGCCAGAAGATCCAACCAGTCCATACTTCAGGAAATAAAGCCCGACTACTCATTGGAGGGAAGGATAGTAGAGGCCAAAATGAAGTACTTTAGCCATATCATGAGAAGAAAGGAAAGCTTAAAGAAGACAATTATGCTGGGGAAAATGGAGGGGAAAAGGAAGAGGAGCCGACCAAAGGCAAGATGGATGGATGGGATCCTTGAAGTGACTGGATTGACCTTTAAGGAGCTGGGCGTGGTGATGGCTGACAGGGAGCTCTGGCGTGGACTGGTCCATGAGGTCACGAAGAGTCAGAAACAACTGAACGAATGAACAACAACAACAACAACAAAATTAAGTATCTGTAATGCTGAAGCATCTCAACCTTGCTACCGAGAGATCATATCAATTGTTAATTTGTTTATCTTTTAAAAAAGAAAACAACATATTTGATGAGCCCATGGTATTGAATGGTAGCAACCAACTATGCATCACTTAACACTGAAAAAAGTTACTGTGCTTGTTAATTCAGTTGCCTGCCTCTTTTTTCCTCAAAGGAAAGTAGCTTTATTGCTTTTGTTGTTGCTATTTACCTGAAGTCAACTTTGCTGTTTCCATGAATGTAAAAACCTCCAAGCATTCATAAACTGCCTTGTTCCTGTCTTAAAAACTCAGGGCTTTGGTCGTGACATTCAATATGGTATCAACCTGCATTAATTCTACAGTGTAGATACATCTAAGACCTGGAAGAGTGAGTATGAAAGAACTAGATAACAGCCTCAAGTGTGAAAGCATGTGATCAAAAATAATAAATAATAAAGTCAAAATCATCCATGCCATTGCATTTCCAATTTTTATATATGGCTGTAGCAGCTGGCAGGAAGGAGATCAACCCATTTGAAATATGGTCCTGGAAGATAGTTCTATAAACACCATAGAACAGATACATGAATTGATGCTAGAGTGAATCAGCCTGAACTTTCCAAGCCAAGAAGAATGACAATACTGTGGTAATTGCACTTTGAATATGACACATTGAAAAAGGCAATCATGATCAGTAGTATAAGGCAATAGGAAAAGAGCGTGAATTCACTAAAGATAGATTAATTCAGTCATTGAAGTTATTGCTTGGTGAGACACTAGCATTATTTGGCAAAGGAGGCATTGAACTATGGAAGTTAAAGTGCTATCAAACTGCATTAATTCTACAGTGCTGATGCATCCTTAGTTCTGAAACAGCATACCTATCTATTCATGTGACTGTGCTTGTGCCATGACAACAGGAAGACATTGGTTATTAAATGTATTAATGGTTTTCTATGGATTTTATAATGTTTTAATTGTTTTTAATTGTATACTATGGACTGCTATAGCATTGAATTGCTGCTCGTTTGTAAGCCGCCTTGAGTCGCCTTCAGGCTGAGAAAGGCGAGATAGAAATACCGTTAATAAATAATAAATAAAATAATAACAGCAGCTACCATGTACTATTCTGGTTGTTCTAACTATGTTGTGCTATGATAACGATAAGACTATCTGAAATATATATTGATGGGTAATGGTTTCAAGCTATCATCCTTCTAGTCATGTAGTTGGATTATTAGGCCTGCTTTTTTGCATGAAATTTTATGAATTTTGTATTCTTTTATTGTACACTTTTCTGAATGACAGCTTGGAAGAACATATAACCTGAGAGCAACTGGCATGTTATTATTCTCTTAAGTGCATCTCCCTTCTACATATTGATAGCACAAAGAATTATGAGAAAGAGTGGCAGTTTATGACCTCTTTTTCTAGCCTCATAGATAGTACTTCTCCTATACACACTCCTGGATTAATGCTATCAACAGCCTCTTTAAAAAAAACTTTAAAAAATCAAATAAATGCAGGAATATTTCTGGACGGTGGTGGAAGAAGATAATCATTCACATTAGTTAATGATATCCTAGTGTTTTGCCACCAGCTGCAAGTAATCTGTCAGATAGATTAAGTGCACATTTCCTCCTCACATTTCCTCTTTTTTGTACTTAAAGGTTCTTTCAATTATTTCTCCTTGTGGTGGAGAGTACTCAAAAGCATATCACTCTTGTGGCATCTCATCTTTTAGCCCTCCATATGTCGTTCTGTGATTTAGGCTGAAGGGATTAACATCTGCTCTTGGTGGCATGCAAAGACACCTGCAGAGACTGTTTGGGTCTGCTATTGGTCCAGCAAATCTATCATTTAGTAACATGTTCAGTGGAAGGTCATTAAGAAGGCCAGGGGGGGTTGCTTTGCTTTGAACAGTATATTTGCCTCTCTAGAGCTGGAAAGCAGCTATCAGAAGAGATGTTATCAGAAGGATAATGATGATAACATATGGAAATAATATACAGATAATTGAATATAACCACAACCCAACACACTCACATACATACATCACCCTGAGTCCCCTTGGGGGAGATAGGGTGGGATATAAATGGTGATGATGATGATTATTATTATTAATATTATTCACATGCCCACAGTGCCATTGCAAATGATAACAATGCATTCTTTGTTAATTTCATTTTTGAAAATGAATAATTTTGGAAAGCAATGAACAATTTCAGCAGTTTTCTTCCCATGAATGAATGAATGAATGAATGAGTGTGTGTGTGTGTGTGTTCATTAACTCCTTCAAAGGCTATACACAGTTCAGGACTTATTCAGTGGAATATCACAAGTGAGAATGTTCTGTATGGAGGTCATGAAATTTATTCTGCACAGTTCCTGCAACTGTAATCTCACAAGTACTATTCTTACAGAGGAATCTTATGGTGTTTTCTGTGTAGCAAATATACTTGGGTACTTATTCCACATGGAAATTAAATTGTTTACATGTTTGGGTGCGGAGTAGTGGTGTGGGAGGTTGAACAGAAAACAAAATTTTTAAACAAGACACAATATTTTCTTCACAAAAAGTCATATTTCTGAACAGTAATATGTTGCTCTCTGCACAGAAAATGATGTTTTTGTTCACTTGCAAAAAGTACCCGAAATCATGGAGAAGGTACCCTAAATCATGGAGCAAAAAGTACCCTAAATCATGGAGAAAGTACCCTAAATCATAGATAATATGTATAAAATAAGTTAATGATATCCTAGTGTTTTGCCACCAGCTGCAAGTAATCTGTCAGATAGATTAAGTGCTATCAACACTGTCACTATCTGAAGGATAAATCTGAGGCCACCCAGAGAATAACTATTAATGTTGAATACTTTCAATAAAATGCTCCTAAATATCAGTTTTATCATATATAGATGAAGGACTATGACTTTAAACAAAGCTATTTGTAATTTACAGTCATTATCAGGAATTAATTTATTATTTTTCTGCACTTAGAGAGGTAAAGTTGGTAGAATATAAAATAGAACTTTACATATCCGTATTCCAATTGGGTATCTCCATGTACAGTTATAGGTGGGACCTGTTCCATGAATATTTTATTCATTAATTTTTATTTACTATTCCTATATGCAGAGCTGTATGTGGTTAAACAAACAAACAAAAACCCAAAACAATAGGATTCTACAGCTATCAAGCAATAACCCAAAAATCAGGAGATGCATTGTTGAACGCCAGATCTGTCAACGGAAAAACGACCTGGATCCAGGACCTAATCCTGGACGAGCGGGCAGATCTGGTGTGCATCACGGAGACCTGGTTGGATGAAGCTGGAGGAGTAAATCTGACCCAGCTTTGTCCTCCGGGCTTCTCCGTGCAGCACCAACCGAGATCCGGAGGGCGGGGAGGCGGGGTCGCAGTGGTCTATAGAGATTCCATCCATCTGACCAGGTGCCCCATCCCGCAGACCGCAAATTTTGAAAGCGTCCACCTGAGGGTGGGTGACCGGGACGGAATAGGGATTCTGTTAGTGTACCGTCCACCTCGCTGCACTACAGTCTCCCTACCTGAGCTAGCGGGGGTGGTCTCGAGCCTGGCGTTGAAGTCTCAACAGCTCCTTGTGCTGGGAGACTTCAACATCCATGCCGAGGCGACCCTCACAGGTGCGACTCAGGACTTCATGTCTGCCATGGCAACCATGGGGCTGTCCCAACAAATATCTGGCCCCACCCACTGTGCTGGACACACATTGGATTTGGTTTTCTGCCAGGGATGGGAACAGGGTGGCGGTGTGGAGGAGTTGTCCATCTCTCCGTTGCCATGGACCGACCACTTCCTGATCAGATTTAGGCTCACTGCGCCCCCAAACCTCTGCAAAGGTGGAGGACCTATTAAGATGGTCCGCCCCAGGAGGCTGATGGATCCGAATGGATTCCTGACGGCTCTTGGGGATTTTCCCGCCACCTCGGTAGGTGACCATGTCGAAGCCTTGGTGGCTCTCTGGAATGGGGAGATGGCCAGGGCTATTGACATGATTGCTCCGGAACGTCCCCTCTCAAGTAGCCGAGCTAAACCAGCCCCTTGGTTTACTGAGGAGCTGGCAGTGATGAAGCGAAGGAAGAGGGAACTAGAGAGCGTGTGGCGTTCGGATCCGAGCGAGTCAAACCGAGCACGGTTTGTGTCCTTTCTTAGGGCATATGCCGCGGCAATAAAGGCCGCAAAGAAAACTTTCTTTGCGGCCACTATTGCGTCTGCAAAGAACCGTCTGGCGGAGTTGTTTCGGATTGTCAGAGATCTTTTAACTCCCACCACTGCAGGTGGGAGCCCTGACAATTCGGTCGCGCGCTGTGAAGCATTTGCTCGGTTCTTTGCAGACAAAGTCGCCTTGATCCGTTCTGGGCTGGACGCCGCGTTAGATGCAGTCTCCGAGAATGTAACAAGAGCACCTGCTTGTCCTATTTTGATGGATTCTTTTCAGTTTGTGAAACCCGAGGATGTGGACAAGATACTTGGAGGAATGAGGCCCACCACGTCCATCCTAGACCCCTGCCCATCCTGGTTCTGAGGGAGGCCAGAGGGGGATTGGCTGAGTGGGTAACAGTGGTGGTGAATGCCTCCCTTCGGGAAGGCAAGATTCCAGCGAGCCTAAAACAGGCTATTATAAAGCTGCTGTTGAAGAAGCCATCACTGGACCCCACTAAATTGGACAACTTTCGGCCTGTTTCCAATCTCCCCTTTTTGGGCAAAGTCATGGAAAGCGTGGTGGCCTCACAACTCCAGGTATTCTTGAGAGACACGGATTATCTGGATCCGGCACAGTCTGGTTTCAGACCGGGGCATGGTACCGAGACGGTCTTGGTCGCCTTAGTGGATGATCTGCGCCGGGAGCTAGACAGGGGGAGTGTGTCCCTGTTGGTGCTCCTGGACCTCTCAGCGGCCTTCGATACCGTCGACCACGGTATCCTTCTGGGGCGCCTTGCGGAAATGTGTCTTGGGGGCATTGCTTTGCAGTGGCTCCAGTCATTTCTGGAGGGCCGCACCCAGAAGGTGTCATTGGGGGACTCCTGTTCCACACCACAACCTTTGACTTGTGGGGTGCCACAGGGTTCCATACTGTCCCCCATGCTGTTTAATATCTACATGAAGCCGCTGGGTGAGATCATCCGGAGTTTCGGGGTGAGGTGTCATCTGTACGCAGATGATGTCCAACTCTGTCACTCCTTCCCACCTGCTACTAAGGAGGCTGTCGAGGTCCTGAACCGGTGCCTGGCCGCTGTAACGGTCTGGATGAGGGCGAACAAACTGAAATTAAATCCAGACAAGACAGAGGTACTCCTGGTCAGTCGCAAGGCCGAACGGGGTATAGGGTTACAGCCTGTGCTGGACGGGGTCGCACTCCCCTTGAAGGCGCAGGTTCGCAGCTTGGGTGTGACCCTGGACTCATCGTTGAGCCTGGACCCCCAGGTTTCAGCGGTGACCAGGGGAGCATTTGCACAGCTCAGGCTCGTGCGCCAGCTGCGCCCGTATCTCGGGAAGTCTGACTTGGCCACGGTGGTACACGCTCTTGTCACATCCCGCCTGGACTACTGCAACGCTCTCTACGTGGGGCTGCCCTTGAAGACGGCCCGGAAGCTTCAGCTGGTTCAGCGTGCGGCAGCCATGTTACTAACTGGAGCGGGTGGCAGGGAGCACACAACGCCCTTGTTGTCCCAGCTCCACTGGCTGCCGATTTGCTACCGGACCCAATTCAAGGTGCTGGTTTTGGCCTACAAAGCCCTAAACGGTTCCGGCCCAAGATACCTTTCGGACCGCATCTTGGCCTACGAGCCCACGAGGACCTTGAGATCATCTGGGGAGGCCCTTCTCTCGATCCCGCCTGCCTCACAGGCACGGCTGGCGGGGACGAGGGAGAGGGCCTTCTCGGTGGTGGCCCCCCGGCTGTGGAACACTCTCCCTGCACACATCAGACAGGCGCCCTCCCTCATGTCCTTTCGAAAAAGCCTTAAGACATGGCTGTTCGAGAGGGCATTTAATTAAGTGCTAACCTTACGGTAAAGAGAACTGGAATGGAACAAGGAATATGAGACTGGTTATGATTCCACTATGAGACGAAGCGGATTTTTAGTGTAGTCTGTAATTGTTGTTAGTTTATATGTTGTTGAAACTGGCTTTTGTAATTGTCTTTTATGTGTACTGTACACCGCCATGAGTCGCCCTTATGGGCTGAGAATGGCGGTTAATAAGTGCATCAAATAAATAAATAAATAAATTTATTTATTTATTTTGCCTGACAACAACATAATGTGGTGATCAACCATATCTTGCAAGGTCCATATACATACGTAAATTCCATATGCCTGGGAATAGTTCTGTCTGGATTCAGAGATACATGGCTTGTTGCCACCAAGCAGTCATAGCCAAATAAAACACATAAACATCCTTAAGCCAGGAATATCTTATTGATTGAGCAAATGGGCTGCCAAATTAGAAAAGAGTATATTCTTCTTCCACCCCTAGATATCCCAATATAGTCAGCAGGCAGATGGGCCAATTAGAATATGAGAAAATTTCACTGGCAAGAGAATGTTCCAAGCTCCAAATTTAATAGCTCACCATACAGGGGGAAATGCCCCAAACTAAAGAATCTCACACTTCATTCTCAATGCTAACAACTTTGGAACAAATACAACATTTAAGTTATCTATTTGAAGTCAAGTTCAAGTCCTGTCTATTTTATGATGCTCCTATTTCAGTGGTTTTTCAAATATTGCTTTGCTTTTTTATTTGTTGGACTTTCTGTCCCATATGTAAGCTGCTCCAAGTCCCTTTGGGGAGATGGTGGTGAGGTATAAGTCCAAAGATATTAATAAAGTTATTATCATCTTATCAACATCCTCTATTCTTGTTTTTTCTGTTTTGTTTGAGTTAAACAGCAAATATTGCAAGTTCATATATGCATTATAATAAGAATATTATTACAATGCATAATATTAATCCAATGATATTTTATTTTGTCCATAATGCTGAGCCGACTTGGAATTTGAGTTCTTCTCCCACGAAATATTAACAGGTTTCTGTTAATATTTATTTATGTTGAGAAATTTTGAACTTTTTAAAATCTAGAAATAATGTGTAATTGTAATTTGATCTAGTATTGACTAATTAGTGTTACCTGAAGTTAATACATATTAAAGGTTCTTTAAACAGTATTTTGTCAACAATTATTCTCTAAATTTATAAAAAGCTAAAAAGTCTCATGAGTGCCAACAGGTCTTTTGTTAAGAGAATGAATTCCAATACAGTATCTACAGGACTAATATTCATGGTTTTAGTTATCTGTGTCCTCACTAAATATTTCCTAGGTCTTTAATGTTTATGGTGTTTTTGGAGTCAAAGTCCTTCATTTCAAAAGAGTTTGCTATTATCTGGAGGTTTCATATCCATTTGAAGTCCAGAAATGTATCCCCTGCAGATGTGGGAAAAATGTTTAATGAATATGTTTCATGCACATACATTATTCTTTTTTTGGAAAAAAATAATTAGGACTAAAAGTCTTCAGAAAAAGACTTAGGGGTAAATATATGCAAAATAAACATACTGAATTCTCCCTCTTAGACTAGAATCTGAAATGTACTGAGTACTTAAGTCCAATATAGCTGTGAGTTCAAATTGTTGCATACTTGTTCTGTGAAATACATAGAAAATTGCCCAATTATATACCATAAACAGAAGTGAATTCAAACATATGCAATTGCTTGGGAAAACCATTGCGGCTTTCCAAGAAAGATATTCTTATATTTTGAACAGACACATACAATAAATTGTCTGTGTGAAAAGTTCACCTCTCCTCTGTATTTTAGTCATCAAAAATAATCACAAGGTGCTGAGAGCAGATGTATCCCTATCCTGAAAGAACTTGTATAAAAACTCAGTTCCCAGGGAAACATTAATGCACCTGCTTTTCTTGCTCTTAGACTAGTTGACTGAAATCATGAACCTGCAGACTTATTTGACAGGTAATGTCATTGGAATCCACAAGTTTCACTTTCAATAATAGGCAAGAACCACACAGATGCACTCCATTAAGGCTCAGGCTGCTTCAAATATTCATAAATTTTGAATACTTTATAAAATATTATTCATTTTCAATTTGATGGCAAACAGATTGCTTTCCCAAACTGTTTAGGGACAAACACATTTTAACAATATCTTCTTCCATTGGAGGCAAGCCAAATGATGTATGAATGCGTCCATTCTTTTATTGAACTGTCATCTATCTGGCAGTCTTCAGCCTCCCTGGCTTTCCACATTTCTATTAAAGCCCAAGGAAAGATATCATATGTGAAATCATCCCATGGAGCCTTTTCAGATCAGGAAATACAGACAGCAGGCAACATTGTAGAGTGAAGAAAAAATAATCAATACAATAAATGAAACAAAAACAAAAATAGAACTATTATCCACCTTGCAATAATAAGGTCAGCCCAGAATCCCTATGAAAAATTGTTCAAAAGAACTTCAAAAGCATGCTGAAAATAAGGCAAAAGCATCTCTCATGAGGCGCTAAACTCTTGTAGTAAAAACATTTAAGAATGTGTTAAATACGAACACATTTTGTTGACACTAAAAGGGAAATAAAAAGATGGGAAGTGTGAGACCACTTTATTTTACCTATGCAATAATTAAACTACTAAAACCATTTTTAATCTGGGAGATACAAAAAAGGGGAGTGACCTGATGAGGGTTAGGCTGAAGGATAGGGTCCAATCCCATTTTACTCCCCTGCCACACTTAGAGTAATTATCTAAGTGTTAAAGATAAACCACTAACTAGATTGTCACCTTACCAACTCTGTCCTAGAAGGCTACCCTGTGGAGTTCCTCCTCCCAAGTCCTGAAATTTAAAGTGAGAGGTACCTCAAGTCGACCCTAAGAATTGTTTCTTTTCACTCTATTTGGTGCACAATGTAAAGTGGCAGTTCCAGAGACACCATTTTCATCCAAATGATGTCTATATGTTTCCACCAAGTTCTGCAATGACCCTTGTTTGATACCCTTTATCTGTTAACATGTCCGCTTCTTATAGGCATATACAATTCACATGAGTCTGAGGCCAAATGATGAAACAGGGCCTCCAGGAATGAGATCCTATTTATCAGATGCATACAATCATACACATTTTATTTTCCAAAGTTGCCAGCTAGAATCTGGGGGAGGGGGACAACAGTACTTTACAATACTTTACCCACAATGTCAGGGAACTGCCAGAACGCTAAACGGAGGGCTGCACAAACACAACGAGAACCAAGTACTGAAAGCACAATAATCCCAAATTAACAGCTCAGGGGAAGATCTCAGGGGCTCACATGTCTTTACACTAATGCACAGACCATGGGAAATAAACAAGATGAACTCCAACTTTTAGCACAACACCACAAATATGATGTCATAGCCATCACTGAAACCTGGTGGGATGACTCCTATTGCTGGAATGTAGACAAGAGATGCAAGACAGCAATCCGGGAAGCCAGCTTGAAAGCATCTGGATAAGAATCAAGGGAACTGGGACTCAAAAAGATCTCGTTGTAGGCATCTACTACAGACCTCCAAGCCAGAAGGAAAAACTTGATGAAGTCTTCTGCCAACAGTTGACCAAACATACACAGAGAAGAGATGTAGTAGTCATGGGTGATTTCAACTATCCCGATATTTGCTGGAAAACAAACTCTGCCAAGAGTACAAAGTCCAAGAAATTCTTTGCTTGCCTTGCAGATAATTTCATGGTCCAGAAGGTAGAAGAGGCAACAAGGGGGTCGGCTACTCTTGATCTCATCCTAACAAATGCGGAGGACCTGATCGATGCGGTTGAAGTGGTCGGATCCCTAGGGGCAAGTGACCATGTACTCCTGCAATTTGAGGTACAAAGGAAGGCCAAAACTAAGACAGGTCAAACCCGCATTTTGGACTTTAGGAGAGCTGTTTTCTGAAAAATGAAGGAAACCCTGAGCAGCATTCCGTGGACACAGATACTAAAAGACAAGCAAGTTACGGATGGATGGGAGTTTTTCAAGAGTGAAATACTCAAGGCACAATTGCAAACCGTGCCAACAAAGAGAAAAAATAAGACAAGTGCAAAGAAGTCAGAATGGATGTCCAAAGAACTTCTAACTGTGCTAAGACTCAAAAGAGACATGCACAAGAAGTGGAAAAAGGGAGAAATCACCAAAGAAGAATTCAAACAAATAGCCAACACCTGTAGGGAAAAGGTCCGCAAGGCTAAAGCACAAAATGAGCTCAGGCTTGCCAGAGACATTAAAAACAATAAAAAGGGCTTCTTTTCTTATGTCAGTAGAAAAAAGAACAAGGAGGTGATAGGGCCTCTTCGAGGAGAAGATGGGACAATGCTGACAGGGGATAGGGAAAAGGCAGAACTGCTTAACGGCTTCTTTGCCTCGGTCTTCTCACAAAAAGAAAGTCATCTTCAACCTCAGCAAGATGGAGTGGATGAGGGATTAGAGGACATCCAACCCCAAATTGGGAAAAAAAGTCAACCAGGAATACCTGGCCGCTCTTAGTGAATTCAAGTCCCCAGGGCCAGATCAACTACACCCAAGAGTATTGAAGGAACTAGCGGAAGTCATTTCGGAACCATTGGCAGTCATCTTTGAGCGTTCTTGAAGAACGGGAGAAGTTCCAGCAGATTGGAGGAGGGCAAATGTGGTCCCAATCTTCAAGAAGGGAAAAAAAGGATGACCCAAACAACTACTGTCCGGTCAGCCTCATGTTGATACCAGGCAAGATTCTGGAAAAGATTGTTAAGGAAGTGGTCTGCAAACACTTAGAAACAAATGCGGTCATTGCTAATAGTCAACATGGATTTATCAAAAACAAGTCATGCCAGACTAATCTGATCTCTTTTTTCGATAGAGTTACAAGCTGGATAGATGCGGGGAATGCCGTGGATGTAGCATACCTGGATTTCAGTAAGACCTTTGACAAGGTCCCCCATGACCTTCTGGCAAACAAACTAGTCCAATGTGGGCTAGGCAAAACTACGGTGAGGTGGATCTGTAATTGGTTAAATGGACGAACCCAGAGGGTGCTCACCAATGCTTCCTCTTCCTCTTGGAAAGAAGTGACGAGCGGAGTGCCGCAGGGTTCTGTCCTGGGCCCGGTCCTGTTCAACATCTTTATTAATGACTTAGATGAAGGGTTAGAAGGCATGATCATCAAGTTTGCAGATGACACTAAATTGGGAGGGATAGCCAATACTCCAGAGGACAGGAGCAGAATTCAAAACGATTTTGGCAGATTAGAGAGATGGGCCAAAACTAACAAAATGAAGTTCAACAGTGACAAATGCAAGATAATCCACTTAGAAAAAATGAAATGCAAAGATACAGAATGGGGGATGCCTGGCTCAAGAGCAGTACATGTTGAAAAGATATTGAAGTCCTCATTGACAGCAAGTTAAACATGAGCCAACAATGTGATGTGGTGGCAAAAAAAGCCAATGGGATTTTGGCCTGCATCCATAGGAGCATAGTGTCTAGATCTAGGGAAGTAATGCTACCCCTCTATTCTGCCTTGGATAGACCACACCTGGAATATTGTGCCTAGTTCTGGGCACCACAATTGAAGAGAGATATTGACAAGCTGGAATGTGTCCAGAGAAGGGTGACTCAAATGATCAAGGGTCTGGAGAACAAGCCCTATGAAGAGCGGCTTAAAGAGCTGGGCATGTTTAGCCTGAAGAAGAGAAGGCTGAGAGGAGATATGATAGCCATGTATAAATATGTGAGAGGAAGCCACAGGGAGGAGGGAGCAAGCTTGTTTTCTGCTTCCCTGGAGACTAGGACACGGAACAATGGCTTCAAACTACAAGAAAGGAGATTCCATCTGAACATGAGGAAGGACTTCTTGACTGTGAGAGCCGTTCAGCAGTGGAACTCTCTGCCCCGGAGTGTGGTGGAGGCTCCTTCTTTGGAAGCTCTTAAACAGAGGCTGGATGAGCGTCTGTCAGGGTTGCTTTGAATGCAGTATTCCTGCTTCTAGGCAGGGTGTTTGACTGGATGACCCATGAGGTCTCTTCCAATTCTATGATTTTATGATTCTATGCTAAGGAAAGTCATCAGTATAACATTTTATTTATTTATTTTTCGCGTTTCTATCCCGTCCTTCTCAACTCCCGAAGGGGGGCTCAGGACGACTTACAATGGGCCCCATTCTGAAGCCATTACATAACAAATTACAAAATTAAAACCACAATTAAACATAAAAGCATAATTAACAATACATAAGCCATCATTAAAACAGTAAAACAGTCTCATCAGCCATATTGTTGTTCCAGTCACATTCCCTGCTTGCATCTATTGTCCAAAAGCCTCATGAAGACTCAAACTTGGAAGCATTGGTTTTAAAATCCATTCATTAAGATTATTTGTTGGAAATGAGGCAAATGTTTTTTGTTGTTATCACTGGAAGGGTTGTATTCCGTTAATTTAAATGGCTCAATAGGTAATTTGTTAACTGAATCATTAATCTTAAAATAAACTAAGGGATTTAGTAAAAGTAAGTAAAACTTTATTTCTATCCCTCCCTATCTTCCCATGGGGACTCAGGGCAGTTCACAACATAAGAAGCAAACATTCAATGCCATAAAATACAACAATAAACTAAATAATTCCAAATGAATAAAAGAGAACATTCATTAATAAATCAAATCACAAGAGGACAATAATAACAGATTGCACAATGTTAAAACAGGGATTAAAATTGTATTCGAATTCCATTCCTTAATTCATAAGTCTTATCAATCTTCCAGTGTAACAGTATTCAGGTATGTGAAATTTTGCAGTTCTGTCAACTAGAGTTCACCTGCCATGCAAAAGAGTTCCAGTGTGCAAGTGTGAGCTCTTATGCCATGCAAAAACTTAACTCTTGTGCCACACAAATCTTCAAGGGAACAAGTAAGTGTTATTTTCTTGAAAACCCTTCCCAAACATTAATCAGCTCCCCCTTGATCAAATATTTGGGCAAAGGACATTGAACTGTTTCTTGGTACAAACAAATCAGAGTTCAAGGCAAATATAGCAAAAGGGAACAACAAGTGATCCAAGGAAAAGTTATTTATTCATTACAGAAAGAAATCTTGTCATTTATAGGAACAATAGTGACTCGTGTGAGATTAGACATGTTAACCACCTTCCCACCAGTAACTCTGCATACAGTCAGCAGTGGCATGCCCTTTCCTTACTCCATCAGTATTATTTTTTTTAGATGTGTGTGTGTTTGGAATGTTATCTGCTACAGGTTGATATCTGTTGTTTGGAAGCCTTGATCCTGTAGGTGTTTTGTATTTAAACCCCAAATAAATAAAAAATGTAAATGTACAATGTATTGTACAGAAACATTGTAAAAGTAATACAATTGCACATATTAAATATATTTCTATAAAACGTATTAAAATACACAAAGCAGAGAATAATAATGACACTATTATTATTCTAATAATAATAAGGACACTAGTATAAATTCATGCTTAAACTTTGGCTGGGTAGGCCTGCCAGAAGAGATAGGTCTTTAGGTTGTTTTAAAATTCTGACAGGCTAAGTGGCCTAAGTGTACAGGGTAGATTATATGGGAGAAGGTAATCCTTTAGGTAACCTGGACCCAAACCATGTAGGGCTTTAAATGTCTAAACCAAGACCTTGTACTTTGCCCAGAAACTAATTTCCAACCAGTGGAGTTACTTTAGGATAGGTGTGATATGCTCACTCCTAGATGTTCCTGTAACTAGTCTGGCTGCCACATTTTGAACCAACTGAGGTTTCCGATCTTGGTACAAAGATAACCCAATGTAAAGCACATTGCAGAAGTCCAACCTCAAGGTTACCAGTGCATGCACTACTATCATCAGGTCCTCCAAATGCGGATCAGCCAAAGTTGTTAGTAAGTACTCCTGACTCAGCATCTACTTGGGGTGACATTTGGAATGATGAATCCAGGAGCACTCCCAAGCTGCGAACACAGTCTTTCAAAGGGATTGTAACCCCATCCAGAACTGACTGAAACACCTCCATCCCCTGATTAGGACCCTTAATGACAAGCATCTTTGTTAAGGAGCTCCCCATGGCACAATGGGTTAAACCCTGATGCCGGCAGGGCTGCTGACTGAAAGGTCAGCAGTTTGAATCCAGGGAGCGGGGTGAACTCCCATCTGTCAGCTCCAGATTCTCATGCAGAGACATGAGAGAAGCCTCCCACAAGAGGGTAAAACATCTGGATGTCCCCTGGGCAATGTCCTTGAAGATAGTTAATTCTCTCAAACCAGAAGTGACTTGAAGTTTCTCAAGTCACTCATAACATGAAAAAAACCCCTCTGCCTCGTCTGGATTCAGTTTCATTTCCCCCCCTCATCCAGCCCATTACCTCCTCCACACATTCATTCAGAGGCCTTATCACATTAGAGCTTAAAGAGTAGGAAAGGATTATGCATCTCATCTGAATTTCTGTGACTATCTCCTGTAGAATTCTGGGGCTTGTCATTCAGTGAGACCCAGGGCCCTTTTCTCAGGAGGAATTGGGCTATTTTAAAATCCAGAGATTTTGTCTCCACACCCACTCACAAACCCAGGCTTTCCCTCAGGGAGTGGGTAGATGTCTTCTCAAGTCAACAATATGTTTTTATTGTTCTAATTGACTTTATATGAATTTATATTTTATATACTAATGTTTTTACATGTTTTTATGTTGTTGGAGGCATGGAATTGTGCCGAATGTAAACCGCCCTGAGTCGCCTTTGGGCTGAGAGAGGTGGTATACTGTAAATACTGTAAATAAATAAATAACTATAGTTTGATCTGGGTGGGTATCCAGCCACCCTCCATCCACCCATTCCCCCCCCCCAAAAAAAACTTACTAGAGGGGCCTGCCAGTAGCACACTCCTGCCATGTGAAAATGATGCGCCAAGAGATGGGGAAGAGGGATTTTCCCCCTACTCCCCTACACACAAACTGGCAGACACCTCAGGTAAGGGTTTTTGGGAAATGGGGGGGCTGGGGAAGGGGGTGGGTCCTTCAGACTCCAAGAGCCCAAAGAACCAGAATGGCTGTGAGGATTAATCCTTGAGACTGCAGAATCTCCACAGGGCCCTCCCTTGCAAATATCCAGATCTTTTCAGGTGTCAAATTAATGCAGAGAAAAATGAGAAATCCCAGTTTTATCTGCATTAATCCAGGTTAACGTGAGGCATCATTTGGATGCCTCAGGGGAAAATGTTAGCTATTACGGGCTTTTGGGACCTGTGTGGAATTCAGCTCTCCTCTACACTGAGATTTAATAAAGCAACAAATGGTTCCTCATGACTATATATCTACAATAAAGCAAAGAGGACTGTGAGAAAAAATAGGTAGAAACTCAATGGGTATAGTAGAGTTTGAGAAGTCAGTGTCCACAAATGGAATGCTAGCACACTATCCATTTGTAATATCTGTGACAGGGGCACACCTAGACACAGTTAAAACTGACTTAACAAATGTAAGTCTGAGGAAATAAACCATTTCACTTGTTGCCAGTGAGTGGAGGGGATCAATCAGTACACTTCTTACAGATCAATGTTAAAAGCAGTAAATATGTGTAGTTGAGCAGAAAGGAAGCCCAATCCCAAGCAAGGTTGTTGAAATTGTATTTGTGAATTACATCTAAGTGCTTTCATTGATCTTGAATTGCCTGACAGTGTAAGCATTGGAACTGCTAGAAAATACATAACATACATACATAACATGCAAATAAAGAACACATCTTACCTTTGAATTATACTAAAGAACAATCAAGGCATAAGGGAACGGCATAAATTAATAAGCTGATCAATTGCACTATATCAATTGCACCAAATATTATCTATATGAATAAAAATGTAAATGTCGGTTTGTGACAGACATCATATCTCCCAAATTACTTCACTGATTGCTACAAAATTTTGACATAATGCAGCATACGAACTGGCAAGTATATTAAGCTATTCACATACCTAATAATACACCAAGAACACACCTGAGACAGTTCACTTTCCAGAGGACTCGCCACCACCTCAGAAAGGGGATCCTTCCACAGAAGCCACACCCCACAATGGAGGAAGGGAGAAAGGCAAGCCGTTGGTTTCTTCTCTCTCAACCTCCTCACATTTCTATCTCTCACTGTGCCTCTCTGCCAGGGAAAGTAGTTCCTCTCCAACCAGACCCCACCATGTTTCAGAAGACCATGTCCACTGCTTGCAACTTTCTGCTTCTGAAAAAAGGATGAAGAGGAGGAAGGAGAAAAAGGGTGGATGGAAGTGGTGAGGGCTGAGATGAAATATGAAGAAGAAAGGGAGGAAGGGGGAGAAGAGTAACTGGAGGCAGTAAGGGCTGAGGCAAAACCAGTGGTGATGACGGAAAGGGGAGTAACACAGTGAAGGGAAGAAAGGCATTTTTTCCTCCAGCTTGGAGATAACACAGAGTGGCAATCGCCCCCAAGGCAATGGCTGAGACAGAACAAACATGCAGGGAGACCTGAGGGTGAATTACTGAGAGGGAAGGGAAGGGAAGGGAAGGGAAGGGAAGGGAAGGGAAGGGAAGGGAAGGGAAGGGAAGGGAAGGGAAGGGAAGGAATTTAGGAAGAGCCAACTTGCACTTAGGGGGAATGTCTTTAGAGGCCACCCACTCACTCACAACAACTACAACAAGAATAATAGGGGGGAAAGGGGCATTGCAGTCACTCCTGGGAAGGGCCTCTGGCTTATCGCTTTGAAAAAATAACATGAGGACATGGCCTTCCAGAAAGCCACACCCCCTGTCATTCTCCAAAAGGGGAAATCAGAGACAGAAAGAGATCTATCTCTATCAATCCATCAACATATGTATATTTACACTGAGGGGCAATCGTTAGAAAACTACAGTTTACATCTTGACTCAGATTGCTTCACACATGCACATTTTTAAATTCCCTAAAAATCAGTGGATGACTAGATCTTTCTGAAACTTTGCTGCAATGGTGTCCTATTACTATTTTGTCACTGTGGAGAAATTCAAAAGGCTACCTCTTTTGGTTTATATTTGGTTTATATTTTGTTGTTGTTCATTCGTTCAGTCGCTTCCGATTCTTCGTGATCTCATGGACCAGCCCACACCAGAGCTCCCTGTTGGCCGTCACCACCCCCAGCTGCTTCAAGGTCAAGCCAGTCACTTCGAGGATACCATCCATCCATCTTGCCCTTGGTTGGCCCCGCTTTTTTTTCCTTCCATTTTCCCCAGCACTCGTCATCTCCTGCTGCCCTGTTGTTAGCAATGCTTCTTAAGGCCCATTCAACCTCACTCCTTGAGATATCTGGTTCTAATTCACTCACCACACTGTCAGCACTACCTTCGATATTATTATCCTTCCTATACAGATCTTCTGTATAGTCTTGCCACTTTCTCTAGATCTCTTCAGCTTCTGTTAGGTCCCTGCCATCTTTGTTTCTTATCATGCCAATTTTTGCCTGAAATTTACCTCCAATGTTTCCAGTTTTTTGGAAGATCTCTCTTGTCCTTCCTTTTCTGTTGTTTTCTTTCACTTCCATGCATTGCTTGTTTAAAAATGGTTCCTTATCTCTTCTGGCTAACCTCTGGAATTGTGCATTTAACTGGGCTTATCTCTCCCTATCACTGTTTCCATTTGCTTTCCTCCTTTCTTGGGATACTTCCAGTGTCTCAGCAGACAACCATTTTGCCTTCTTGGTTTTCTTTTTCTTTGGAGCGTGCTTTGTTGTTGCCTCTGTCCATAGTTCTTCTGGGACTGTATTTACTACATCTAGACTTTTAAATCTGTTCTTTACTTCCACTGCATATTCACTAGGAATGTTAGTGATATCATATCTAACTGGTCTGTGTGTTTTCCCTGATCTCTTTAATTTTATTCTAAATTGTGCAATAAGAAGTTCGTGATCCAAACTACAGTCAGCCCCAGGTCTCATTTTCACCTTTGGCTGCAAAGGATGTGGTCAATCTGATTTCGGTGCTGACCATCTGGTGAAGTCCATGTATAAAGCTGTCTTTTAGGTTGTTGGAAGGGAGCGTTCGTTATATACAGCGAGTTTTCCTGGCAAAATTCTACCAGCCTGCATCCCACTTCATTTTGTTGTCCCAGACCATGCTTGCCTGTGATCCCAGTTGTCATTTGACTGCCCACCTTAGCATTCCAGTCTCCTGTAATGAAGATAATGTCTCTTTTTGGTGTATTATCCAGTAAGTGCTGCAGATCCTCATTTACTTCTGCTTCTTCAGCAGCTGTGGTTGGGGCATATATTTGGATCACTGTAATGTTAAAAGGCTTTGCTTGCACTTGAATTTAGATGATTCTGTCATTTTTTGGGTTGTATCCA
Source organism: Anolis sagrei (assembly GCF_037176765.1). NCBI lineage: Eukaryota > Metazoa > Chordata > Lepidosauria > Squamata > Anolidae > Anolis > Anolis sagrei. The sequence goes on along the minus strand of NC_090023.1, from coordinate 84,835,675 downwards.
AGCACTGCTTTAGTGACTTTCTTATTAATTATGGAGGCTACTCCATTTCTTCGGTGTTCCTCTTGTCCGCAGTAGTAGATTTGGTGGTCATCTGATGTGAAGTGGCCCATTCCAGTCCATTTGAGTTCATTGACTCCCAGAATGTCTATCTTTAGTCTTGACATCTCACCAATAACATCAAGTTTGCCCTGGCTCATAGATCTTACATTCCAGGTTCTTATGGTGTGTTGATCTTTAGAGCATTGGATTCTTCGTTCACCTCCAGCACCGTTGGTTGCTAGCCTTCCTTTCGGCTTTGAGCTAGTTGGTCTAGTTGAACTTATCCTCTGTTCCTCCCCAGTTGCATTTTGACCATCTTCCAACCTGGGAGTCCCATCTTCTGATGGTATACCAACATATCTCTAGTTGTACTGGTCCATTTAGTTTTCTTGGCAATAATAATAATAATAATAATAATAATAATCAACTTTATTTATACCCCGCCACCATCTCCCCAATGGGGACTCGGAGCGGCTTACATGAGGTCAAGCCCAAATAACAATTACAATAAAGAAAAACCAAAACACAAACCAAAAACACAAACAATAAACAAATAACATCATAGTTACATAAAAACATATAAATAGACATAAATATAAATATAAAAATTACAATATGCACAGGCACAGTAATAATGGGCGGGCTACATGTAATTATTAAAAGATAAACTGATTAAAACTAAATAAAAACTTGGGCGAGATAAAAAAGCAGGTAATTTACGGAGGAGAGCTCATTTTAGAGGAAGTTGTGGAATCAAACTTTCCCATGAGGGGGGACATATACTCCAGTGACAGAACTTTGAGGCAGAGCAATCATGTGGAATTATATACCTACCCATCAAAGGCGCAGTGGAAGAGCCAGGTTTTAAGATTCTTTTTGAAGATTTCTAGGGAAGGGGTTTCCTAATTTCTCCAGGCAGTGAGTTCCAGAGTCGGGGAGCCACAGCGGAAAAGGTTCTCTCCCTTGTACTCACTAGGCGATCTTGGTCTTATGTTAAGATAAAATCCAAACATCATTAACAGCATAAGTAGGACTACTGAATAATGAAAGATTTGTTCTCTCAAAGAAAGCTCCTAAAAGACTGATTATTTTTCACAGCACTACAGCTTATCTAGATGTAGTCATAGCTTTACTAGGAAACAATATTTTTCAAAACCCTTCTTGATTTTAGTCTTATCAATTTCCCAAACATTCTACACAACACTCTTTCATCTCCACATTTTGCACAATTTATTTGAACAAGGTTTTGTTGGAATATACACCATTTTGTCCTGGGAGAATGCAAAAGATACCCTGACACCCTCTCCTCTCCACCGTTGTGATGTTTCTAGCATTTTTAAATGCCTGGGCAGTATAATGGTTGTGGTGATGGTCAAAGGCAGCTGGCCCTCTGAGGTATCACTGATGTTTTCCCAAATGAATCTCAACTTATCCATGAGTCATATCAAAATTCATATTTTTTGCCCCAAAATCTGACCTCATCTTATACATGAGGTCAAATAATACACATGTATACACAGGATATGTCTCAACAGTACCTACCCCGTTGCTGGATCATGCCACATGTCCATTGAGTCCAGCATTCTGTTCTCAACTGCTTAGTGAATACAAAAAGAAAATATCATCGAAAACAAACATTTGATATGACAGATGTTTCTTTTCCACTATGCAAGACAAAAATAACATTAGAAGGCTTTTTCCCCTTTGGAAGTACATTTATGTTCAGTCGCCTGAGCATAACATCTGTGTTGACTTGGTACATTGGTGATGAAATGAGAAATAATTTTGCATTGTGATCCTTAGCAAGTTCCAAGAATATACAAGGTGCAAGGAGGTTATCAGCTGCCCTTGTTATTGTTTTGAAATATTTTTTGAGCTATTTTGCTTAGAGCACTTACTGAAAAGTAAACTATGGTATTTTTCTAAAAATTGGTCACATGCAATTACTATCAGGTAAAATTTCTTTAAATGGTTGCACCCCCATATTTATTCATTTATTTACTGCTATACCACCTTTCCCACCCCGGGGGATTCAAGGTCGTTTGCAACATAGTAAAGTAAATTCAATACAAACATACAGTCACACAAAGAAATCATAATAACTAACCACTACATATAACTATAGGAGTTCTTCCCATATGCCAAACCCATCACCAGCCACAAGTTCCTCCATATTGCTATAATTCTTCTTCTTTCTCCTTTCAGAAACAATATCAATCAAATCTCTACTGTCGAAGACAGCTGGTGGAGAAAACCATAGGATTTCATAGCTTATCTGTTCAAATCTAGGATCCTCCAGCATTCAACAGGAATGAGGTAATTACCTTCCTCAGAAAAGACAATAATGAGACAGAAAGACATTTTGTTGGCAAAATGTCTAGTATTGGCAGGTTTTATTCACCTAGGTTCTAGGAATAGAGGAGAATTTTGTTCTAGTTCAAGTTTTGATTTTAGTAAATCAACAAAATGTTTTCTTTTCAGAGTGGAAAGTGTTCACAAGGGATTAAAAAACAGTGGCAGAAGCAAACTAATAAATTTGCCCATGCAATCACAAAGCTTGGAGTGCATAGCTCTTAAATGCCTGGCTTTGAATCTTTACATATTCTGACATGTTCATAGTGTTGAATTAAGGTTGCCACCTTTCTTTTTTTACTTTTATTTCTTTTTTAAAGAGACACTTCATATTTTATAGCAATTTGAGGCCTGGTAAAACATGTACTCTCCATATTATAAACAGTTTTGCCTATTTGCTTTTGAAAAGCATATAGCAGTATTCACAGATTTTTCATATTCAGAATGAAAAGATTGTCATATTTCTTTTAAAACGTACAAATATGGGAGCAAGTTAGACTGTTGTATAAGCACATCTCTACTGAATTCAAGGTCTAATTCCTTTGTTACAAGGTTTTGTTGGAATATACACCATTTTGTCCTGGGAGAATGCAAAAGATACCCTGACACCCTCTCCTCTCCACCGTTGTGATGTTTCTAGCATTTTTAAATGCCTGGGCAGTATAATGGTTGTGGTGATGGTCAAAGGCAGCTGGCCCTCTGAGGCATCACTGATGTTTTCCCAAATGAATCTCAACTTATCCATGAGTCATATCAAAATTCATATTTTTTGCCCCAAAATCTGACCTCATCTTATACATGAGGTCAAATAATACACATGTATACACAGGATATGTCTCAACAATACCTACTTCTTCCTTCTATTTAAAACAGTGACATATATGTGAAAGAAGATGAGAGAATATACATGTTTCAGTTTACTAACATCAACATAATTGCAACAGCCCATACAAAAGATGACTGTGGGTATATTTTATTCTTGGATAGAGCGTATAGCAAAAGAGATTCTAGCCCAACTACTGCCCTCTTTTCACTTCCGTTTTAGTGCCTCAGAAAGAAAACAGATAAAAGTGTTTGGAAACCAGATGACAGTAATGCAAATGATGTTTTTTTTTTCCATATATAGATCAAAGCTGATACTTTTTCTCCTACAAAAATAGCACTTGGTCAGAATTTTCTTGGAATGTACATATGTGTAAAGCATATGCTGTTACATCATTAATCTCATTCCTTTCGATCCACACTTACTGGGGAGCAGCCTATGAAATCAGCAGGGGTCTGTTCCTCTTTTGATCAGAAAGAAAGCAGATGACCGAGGACCTTTCCAGACAGGCCCAAAATGTGGGACTGTCTCCCTTTTTACCTGAGGTGCCCAAATGACGCTTCACTTAAAAGACAATGCAGTTTTCCCAGTTTAATCCATGTTAATTAAACACCTCTAAAGACCTGGACCTTAAGCTGAAGTTCAGGTCTTTAGAGATGAGGGCCCTGTGGTGACTGTCTTCAGTCCTCAGCCATCCTGCTTCTTTGGGCTTTTTCTTAAGCAGCATCAGTCTTGGAAGTATAGTGGAGGACTGTTGGAAAAGCACAAGACTTTCAAGGACAGGTTGAAGCACTGGACAGGTTAAAGCACTGTCCTTGAAACACTTCCAAGCACAGGTTGAAGCACTTTCCAAGCAGTGCAGCTTGGAAAGAAAAAAAATCCACTTGAACTGACCCTCTTGTAGTCATAACCAAACTCACCACACTCCAACCAAACTACCCACCCAAGAACATGGGAGGTACTTACCTTTTATATCCTCCTCCATTGCATCCACCTGTTGCACTCCAGGAAAGGAAAAGCCCTTTGACTTAAAACACACCACAAAGAAGAAAAAACAATTCCTTTTTTATTGAAACTTAATAAAATAGCCAGTAGAAAGAAATGCTTGTAAGAAAATAGGAAAGTTCCAAAAAGCAAAAGGTCAGTAAAATGCAGTAATTCAAAGCAATGTCCATAAAAGATATAAAAGCAATCAAAGGTAGTATATATCCAATAGGAATCAACAGAATGCAAAGACAATCCAAACATTGCTAGTCAACACCAAAAGGCTAGAAGCATCCACAGGAACAAGACCCCTGAAACATGATTTTCATGACACATGAACTTGATTTTCAAATGATGCCTGATCTAACAGGTTTTCCCTTGAAGCAAACCTTATATCCTAAAACCCAGAAACTGGTTTTGTTTTCCCTCTCCTTTGGCTCTTATCTGACGAAGCCTTTCAGAGCGACGTAAATCTTCTTTGTTGTCGGTCCTGGCTAAACTTCAGCTGCCTGTTTTTCAACTCCCTTTCTGGCTGCTCATTAAAATTAAAAAAGGTATCAGATTGTTTTCCAAACCCAAGTCTTGAGAGCTCACAGAAAGAGGGAGTAAACAATCATCCCTATGCCCAGCAGGAATATTCTCATGAAAAATTGCCCTTTGCACTGGGGCCTCTCTGTCATTGTCTGCATGAAAATCATTGACAAAACCATCTCCATCTTGCACCTCAGCCTCGGCATCATCATTTCCCTTATCATTTCTCACATCATTGCCCACATCATTGCCCACATCATCAGAAGCGTCATGATCCTGGAACATAAACACAGGCTGATTCCCAACACTACCAGTGATTACATGACCTAAGTGACTCAGCATATTACCATGTGGCTAGGCCTCAGTTATTCTTCCATTTGCCACCCAGGATACCAGAGTATAAAAAACTCTGACAGTGTGTGTCTTCCTACACCAAGGAAGGAAAACATCACCTTCTTTCAGATCTCTTAGAGCCCTTCAAGACAGGCGCTTAATCTGGAGTAGGAAAGTGGGATTAAAAAACCTTATGGAGAGTTCTCACATGGAGCCATTATTTATTTATTTATTTACACCATTTCTACCCCGCCCTTCTCACCCCCGAGGGGGGACTCAGGGCAGCTAACACAGGCAACAATTTGATGCCAGTATATCACTAACACAATGTAAAATCATAATACATAGCAGATTAAAAACAGTAACATTAATTAAAATCACATAATCACATAGTCACAAATCTCATAGTCACAAAGTCACGAAGTCACATAGCCATTTCCAATTAGTCTTGGGAAATGGTCTCATGGCATCCAGAAAGGATAATGGGATTGAAGGGAACTGCAAATTTAATGCCCGTGTAGAAGGGACCTGATTGAGCATGCATGACCAGAAACATAGAAAATAGCCAAGCCTGCCATACCAACAGCATCCAGCATGTTATAAAAACAGAGATTTTTAAGTTTGGCCACGAAAATGGAATTCATAAGGAAAGTGAAGGTGGTTGAAAGAAAAAGTCATCCTATGGGACATTTAAAAAAACCCATTCAGATGGTATCTACAAAAACCTACATAGGTTTCTAGCTACTTATATAAGGCTTGTCTGACATGGTTATTTAATTTCACATGTATTTGTGTTCAGATTTGAATAAGAAGTCACTGAACAACATTAAGTCTTGTGGTACAGTAACCTATTTTAATTATTTCCATGTTACTTCTGTCTCTGATACCAATTTTTTTTTTTCCTGAAACCATTCTGAGAGGGACTGCAGAAGAAATATAGATTTAAATCCTCACTGGACAACTTTGAGCTACCCATAGTTCTTCAGATTCACAAGCAAAGGAAGGGGGGGGGAAGCCCCCTCTGAAAACATCTTTTCAAGAAAATCTTATGGCAGGATCACATTTAGTAAGGAATGACACACAATAAAAAAGTTCTAGGTTGATTGTGTGTGATGGAAGGGTTGTTCATTGTAACAAAACTGGCCTCCACAGCTGGATCTACACTGCCATATGATCCTTATTATCAAAGCAGATAATCCACATTATCTGATTTTTACTGGATTATATGAGTCTTCACTGCTATATAATCAAGTTCCCAAAGCACATATTATGGATTTTATGTGGCAGTGTAGATGGAGCCACAGAGTGTATGCAATCTGGGATTTCAATTTTCCCATCTTACTATAGTTGAACAGAAGTGTAAATAGAAAAAGAAATCACTATGTTGGATCTCTTTGCTGCAACTTCTTCTTATGTTCATCAGTCAGAAATGATGTGTGCTGGACATGAGACATATTATGTAGAGCAGGAAAATTCTCTGCAGTAAAATGCATACATTTGAAATCTGAGTTTTGAAAAAAGTATGAAATTCAAAAGTTGATATAATTGCAGAATTCCAAAAATTGTACACTTTGAACAACTTGGAAAATGTGCAGGAAATCTGAGTATATTGTTGCCTCATATTCTCATGTTAAAGTTCAAGAAGTACAATTAAAAAAACATTTTTTAAAAAACCTATGCAAAACTGTCATGGAACAAAGTTGGAAGTGAGAAAAAAACAAGCATTCTGCAAAAACCTTGAAACATTTATTCATCTCTTCTCATGTTGCTTCTGGGAAGCTATGTGTCTTCCTCCTCTCTCATGGACGATGTTTGTTTTTTGATGTATTTATTCAGTGAATTAAATATAGATTTAAAAAAAAACTTCAAACATTTGGGTTTAGATTAGAAACCATGTATGCCAATTTGTATGTTTATGAAACAACATGTAGCATTGGGGAAAGTTCAGTATAATACTGAGCTGATCAAAATAGCTATGCAATAAGATGTGAAGCAAAATTGTCTCTTTGTCAATCACATACTTTTCATGGAATGTAATTACCTCTTACACTTCCTAGCTTTTGTATTATACTTTTACTAAAGCTGTTCTTATTTGCCTGATGAAGAATAATTGTTTTGTTTTGTCCTCGAAAACTGCTTGGGGTTTTTTCCTGGCTGTTTTTTGTTTTGTCTTTTTTTTTTTTAACTAAGCGGATATAGAGATTATAAGTACTAAGGGAAATACTCAGCATTCCCTACTGGAGAATGTAATTTATTTTTCCCAAAGTAAACCTTCAAGACTCATTAACTTCCTAGTATTTTTTTGCCTTATATATGGACTCTCTCCTTCAATTTTAGTTGTAACCACAGGGGACAGAAGTGGCCAAGAAACCCTCTTAATAAGATTCAGTGACTTAAAATCATTGGTTGATTCACCCATGCATTGTCTTCCTCCTAAATGAACATTTTCCAAAGAAGGGTAACAACCTTACCTGGCTCTCTTGTAAGTAAAGAATTTATTTTTAATTAGAGCTGACAAAAGCATAGCAGTAATCAGCTGTATGGGGAACTGAAGCATTGTTTCATTTCAGAGCAAAAAGGCCTCCAATAATCTTATCATAATGAGCCTGAACATAATAAGGACATGGAATAGAACCATGATATTCTTAAATCCAAATGCATTATTACAGGGAGGTGATTTTAAAAGAAATTAATATTGAGTAACATGTTGAAGCAGGAGATATTTTATGATGATCATACAAACACAGAATAGATTAATGTAGAATATGTATGGTGTATTTATCAATTCAACATTTATGAATATTTGTATATTTAGTTTTTGAGTAGGGTGATTCCTTTCAAGAATTACATTTTCTTTATCTAAAACAGCACAACTTTGGACCAATCCACATGGGCCGAATGAGTCAGCTTAGGGGTGAATTGACTCTGTGGCATCCACGTGATATGTGAGGTCCATTCACTTTAATGCAGCCTTGTTCCACCTTTTAAAAAGTTGCAGGATGCTTCGGAGCTTGCCACATTTTTGGCCAATGTAAACAGTTGGGCCATTTCATATTTGGGAGTGGCTACTGTTCTTCTGGGCAACCTAGAGATGGGTCATATCAATTACCTTTTCCCTGTTGATCCAGTCTTAGCAGTGACCACTGGGTAGTGGTAGTTGCTGCTACCTGTAGTGATGATAAATAGCATGACACAGTGATCAAAGAAGGAAAGAGGGAAGGAGTGAACAATTATTTTCCCCTCTCCAATCTCATATTACTTTGCTGCTCTGGCTAGCAACAATACAGGTGCTAAATAATAATAATAATAATAATAATAATAATAATAATAACAACAACAACAACTTATTTCCCCAAGGGGACTCAGGGTGGATCCCAACAAACAAAAAAAGGCAAACATTCAATGCCTCAGTACAACAACAGATATAAACATAATAGCCTAAAATAACCCCACTTATGACATCTTTTAACGACATCTATAAATTAAATAAAACATAACCTATCAAAAATTATGTCTATCATAAAACCTAAACAACATTTCCATTAATTTACATGAGCCAGCAAAGGTTCACTAAGATATGTGAGTTGGTTGTGTGGCCAGTGATGTTAATTGGGCAATCATGGCCTGACAAAGCCCGAATACAATAACATTTTTTGGTCAGAGGTCTAGTAATGGTCTCTCATCAACTCATACTCCTCCTGTCCATATGCTAATGAGCAAAAGTAAGTTTTCAGTTGTTTCTGAAGGTGAGAAGGGAGGGGGGCAGCTTTCTTTCTTTAGAAGGGATTTCCAGAGGTTGGGGCCCCTCTCTCTTGTTCCCCTTCTCAAGCACCAAATATGAGTGCTTGAGAAGGGGTGGGACCGAGAGCAGGGCCTCCTTCACTATCACAGTGCCTGGGTTGACATGTAAGAGAAGATATGATTAGTCAAATAGCCTGGACCACCACTACCAGTTCCTTGCCTGGTGGTTAGCATTAAGGGCAACTGGGATTGGCAAGGAGAGGGTAAGAGTGGTGGTCAAGTGGCACAAAACAGGTCAAAATGAATATAATTGATATAAATCATTAAATTAAATTTTATTTTATTGTATCTGTTCACACTGGGACTTAAACCTGATTTAGCTCATGCAGATTTTTTGTTTTCCATGTGATATCCAGTACGCTACTTGCACTGTATTTCTTTAACTATTTTGTATGAAATAAAATATATATTAAAATGACGTATTTTTCACCAAAAATAGAATACAAGTATTAGTTGCATTTGAATAGATTTCAGTTATGGAATCATGTGAACTAAAAAGTAGCTATAATGCTACAATGTGTGCTTGATAAATATTACTTGCAAACAGGCTTTTAGGCAAATAAATGCCGTATTCTGAAAAACTAGAGTCCACTAGGGAGTGATTACATTGATCCTTGGACATCTTGGAAGACCACAAGAATCATTTCAAAAGTACAAATTGGAATTTTTCTATGAAATCCCCTCCTTCCTGCTATCAAAGAAATAGTGTAATTGTTACATTCAAGACAGTGTGTTAATGGGTTGTTTTCAACTAATACATGTGAGCTCTTTCCAAATTAGATCAGAATTTGTTGTTGTTGTTCATTCGTTCAGTCGTCTCCGACTCTTCGTGACTTCATGGAGCAGTCCACGCCAGAGCTCCCTGTCGGCCTTCACCACCCCCAGCTCCTTCAAGGTCAGTCCAGTCACTTCAAGGATGCCATCCATCCATCTTGTCCTTGGTCGGCCCCTCTTCCTTTTACATTCCACTTTCCTCAGCATAATTGTCTTCTCTAGGCTTTGCTGTCTCCTCATGATGTGGCCAAAGTACTTCAACTTTGTCTCTAGTATCCTTCCCTCCAGTGAGCAGTCGGGCTTTATTTCCTGGAGGATGGACTGGTTGGATCTTCTCGCAGTCCAAGGCACTCTCAGCACTTTCCTCCAGCACCACAGCTCAAAAGCATCGATCTTCCTTCGCTCAGCCTTCCCTAAGGTCCAGCTCTCACATCCGTAGGTTACTACAGGGAATACCATGGCTTTGACTAGGCGGATCTTTGTTGCCAGTCTGATGTCTCTACTCTTTACTATTTTATCGAGACTGGACATTGCTCTCCTCCCAAGAAGTAAGCGTCTTCTGATTTCCTGGCTACAGTCTGCATCTGCAGTAATCTTTGCACCTAGAAATACAAAGTCTGTCACGGCCTCCACGTTTTCTCCCTCTATTTTCCAGTTGTCAGTCATTCTTGTTGCCATAATCTTGGTTTTTTTGACGTTTAGCTGCAACCCGGCTTTTGCGCTTTCTTCTTTCGCCTTGATTAGAAGGCTCCTCAGCTCCTCCTCACTTTCGGCCATCAGAGTGGTGTCATCTGCATATCTGAGGTTGTTAATGTTTCTTCCAGCAATTTTCACCCCAGCTTTGCATTCATCCAGCCCCGCACATCGCATGATGTGTTCTGCATACAAGTTAAAAAGGTTGGGTGAGAGGATGCAGCCTTGCCGTATGCCTTTCCCAATCTTGAACCAGTCTGTTGTTCCGTGGTCAGTTCCTACTGTTGCTACTTGGTCCTTGTACAGATTCCTCAGGAGAGAGACAAAGTGGCTTGGGATGCCCATCCCACTAAGAACTTGCCAAAATTTATTATGATCCACACAGTCAAAGGCTTTAGAATAGTCAATGAAGCAGAAGTAAATGTTTTTCTGAAACTCCCTGCCTTTCTCCATTATCCAGCGGATATTGGCAATTTGGTCTCTCCTTCCTCTGCCTTTTCTAAACCCAGCTTGAACATCTGGCAACTCTCGCTCCATGTATTGCTGGAGTCTTCTTTGCAGGATCTTGAGCATTACCTTACTGGCATGAGAAATAAGGGCCACTGTACGGAAGTTGGAGCAGTCTTTCGCATTTCCCTTTTTTGGTATGGGGATATAAGTTGATTTTTTCCAGTCTGATGGCCATTCTTGTGTTTTCCATATTTGCTGGCATATGGCATGCATCACCTTGACAGCATCATCTTTTAAGATTTTAAACAGTTCAGCTGGGATCCCGTCGTCTCCTGCTACCTTGTTGTTAGCAATGCTTCTAAAGGCCCATTCAACCTCACTCCTCAGGATGTCTGGTTCTAATTCATTCACCACATCGTCAAAGCTATCCTCGATATTATTATCCTTCCTATACAGATCTTCTGTATAGTCTCGCCACCTTCTCTTGATCTCTTCAGCTTCTGTTAAGTCCCTGCCATCAGATCAGAATAGTACATCTTATACTTGCTCCATGTGTTAATACTTCATGGAATGCTCAAGGGACCAGTTTAGAGCCTTGTTAGGAGACATTACCATAGAGTGACAAGCAGAAGTCATGTGCCCTCTGCAAATTTATCATTTTTGTCACTCATCACTTCAACCACATGGAGCCTTTCCCTTTGACTCCCCCCCCCCCCACACACACACACATCAGAGATGTTTCTTTCACTCCGTGTGACATTCCTCAAGTTAGAAATAGGTTAGATAAGCAGAGAGGCAAAGCAAAAAGATGAAAATTTTCCACAGAAATTCAGAGAAGTCCCACCGATTACTCAGAAAGATTTCAGAGACTCTAGAGAGGTTTTTCATGAAATTGCAGAGAGATTTTTCACAGAAGGAAGAACAGTAGATCTCTCACATAGGAGTTGGGGGCATTTCAATCTTGCCAAGTAGTACTATATTCTAGTTTTTTAAGTTATCACAAAAACACCAATACTGTAATGTAGATTTCAAATTTAATATGGTAGTCCCTATCACCACAGCTTCTACCATCACTAACACCAGCACTACCACAACCTTCTCTCCTATGCTGGCTATTTGTTGATTAAAGAAAAGTAAACAAGAGAAGGGAAAACTATTTGATAAATGTATCTAGTTTGATCCTTATTTGTATGCACAAAAATCAGACAAGCTGTCTTTCTTTAAATATGAGTGCCACCATATTCAAGACTTAAAATACAGCAAATCTGTAAATATTTTGTTGCAAGATTGCAAACAGAATGTATAGCATTTTTACAGGAAAATAGCTATCTAACATTGAACATCTTTGTCAGCAAGTTACTATGTACTTTACACTGGAAAAAGGATAAAATGTGAGTCAGTTTGTTTCCCCCAGGGAGACTGCTCAACGGAAAGAACTCAGTGTGAATCAATGTTTGGAGATAGGTGAAACCTAACCACAACATGATACACACAAAAAGGATAGTTTTGTTTGTTTTTTAAAAAATCCCTTCTTGTCATGATTTTCTTTTGACAGTTCCTAGGCCTGTTGCTCAGATCTGTTTTTCACAACTTTTATCCTAGGGCAACATAGATGACCTTGGGAAAAAATTCAACAAAGCTAAGATCTTGGATATCTTTTCAATCTACTATACTGATAATTCTAACATTGGCAATTACTGAGCTATGCAAAATGTTTGAAATTTCACTAATTCATTGTTCACATTTTTGAATGAGATATTTCTATGTAAAATTTACACAAACAGTTTGTGATATTGTAGATTTTTAAGTCTTTTTTATTTTTAATATTTTAGACTAGTGGGCATATCTTCATTGTTTTTACGTGACATGTTTCAAACACCTCCAGATCAGAACATTGTGAGAGGATATCAGGAAGTAAATAATTTTGCATGAGGAATGAAAGTATATAGCTGAAGAATGCTTAAAATATGCTTTATCAGTGAAAAATTCATAGTTATTTACATATAGAAAAGCCTGTAAATAAACATGCAGAAATTTATGTGCAGGAATCAAATAAATCATGTTTTATGGTACAAAAATGGTGGCAGGATTCTGAGAAATTCGGTGAGTTCCATATCTCTCTGCTGTATGATAGTCTTGGTACGCTCTTTTAAAAATCACTGCTTATTTACTGTAAAATACTATATAGTTTTTGATACTATGTTGAATATTAAAAAGTAATAGCTGAGATCCTACATGAAGGTTGTGGGATCTCTACAACTTAACAACATGCGGGGGGGGGGGGATGGACACACCAGGATGATCAACATTGTAGCATCTTATGCTAGGATGTAGGAGAGGAGAAGAGGAGCTTAGCATATTTAAGAGCTGTTTTGCCTTATCCTTTCCCTTTGTAGAATTCTCCACAAACACCCCTTCACAGTATATGTTTAATAGTTGTTCAGCCACCTCATAATATGGGGGGGGGGGGGGTTACCACACTGGGGCTCCTCTTTGGCCACAGATCCATTGCCATGACATGACATAGGCCTTTGCCCTGCCCCATCAATGGCTGAAGTGGTGAGGAAGCATTACAAGAAGCTTCCCTGCAAACCACAGTGAGTGTACCATATTTTGGGTAGCTCTGACAAACCTACCCATGGTTTTTAGGCTCCCCCTGCCATCTGATGGAGGAAACTGCAACACACCAATGTGCCCTTGCCATGCTTTCCTTTGTCTGGTGGGGGAAGGGACAGGGTGCAACTCACCTCTGGTCCCCTGGAGTGAGGTAAGAATTTTTCCACAACCTTAAGTTGTTCTTTGGGGGGGGGGGGGTGCCTACTCTACACTATCATTAGGGACTTGGCAATTGGCTAAGCATGAGGTCTAAAATGTATATCACTGGCAGGTATGGGGGTTGGGACTAGTTTGGTGAGTATCTATGGCACCCATATGAGGAAAGATGGGAATCTGAGTATCAAACACTCAGGGGGTGGAGAAACTTACTGTCCTTTGGGCTTGTGCCAGAGTTTTTGCTTTCACCAGAGTATTGAGTATTGCTACCCTCAGACCAGTCTTCCAGACTGAATAGTTAGCTAGGAGCAACTCAAATTTCTCTTGAGGGCTACAGTATTTTCATCCAGAGGAAGTTGAGGAGCAGCTTCCAACTGCTCCCACCCCAGAGATGCACCTGCATTGACACTTTTATCACAAGGAGAGTGAAAGAGCTCCATGGTGGTTACACAACCCATTGACTTCTTCAGGTTAACACAGACCAAAGGTCTTCACTTGCATTAATAGAATTTGCAGATTGCTTTGAATCCAGAGCAAACTGTGAGCAAACTGACCCATATGAGCAGTTATGCCGATTCCTATTCCTGCTTTCCCTAGGCTTGGGCACCTATCTTATCCCCTCATTCTGGCCTTTGTGATGTTCACTGAGGACAAAAATGACACTGGTCACCACTTGGTACCTGTTATAATATGGGACAAAGTAAGATTGCAGTTGTGCATGGCTGGCTTCACTGCAGCTCACTATGTGACTATTATCCAATCATCAGGCTGGTGCAGGGCCATGCAGTTTAGTCATCATCTAGCTCCCAAGCCAGCTTGGGAGCATACAGTGTAACCTCCAGTAACACCGATCTGGAGTACCCCACTCAGATTAGCATTATTATTATTTTACCCAGGTTACTCCATCACCACCCCCTTTAGATTTTGCAAATCATTAATAAACAGTAGGTTGCTATGAGTTTTCCAGGCTGTGTGACCATGTTCCAGAAGCATTCTCTCCTGACGTTTTGCCCACATTTATGGTATGTATTAGGCCTGTCGGTTTTGTTTCGTTAATTCGTTTTTCGTTTTTTAATCGTTATTTTTTTAATATCCGACGCGATATCAAAACATATTTTTAAACCCGGAAGGGTTTAAAAATATCGAAGCAGCAGCCCCATGTATTTTACGAGCTTCAGCTCGTGTCGTTAATGGCATGGAGGCTGCTGCTGAGTGGTGCTGCAGTGCTGGAGCCTGGGAGCCAATCCGGCGCTCCCAAGCACCCCAGCAGTGCACCGTGGCAGAAGCCGGATGGCGCGCGGAGGCCGCTTGTGAGCGCGCGCGCGCCATCCAAGCGGCCTCCGGCTCCTGCGCCCCCCTCCTCCTCCTCCTCCTTCTCCCAGCTGTGTTGCAGGAAGTGCAGCTGGGAGGAGGAGGAGGAGGAGGAGGGGGGGGCGCAGGAACCGGAGCCGGATGGCGCGCGGAGGCCGCTTGGATGGCGCGCGCGCTTACAAGCGGCCTCTGCGCGCCATCCGGCTCCGGTTCCTGCGCCCCCCTCCTCCTCCTCCTCCTCCCAGGAGGAGGAGGAGGAGGGGGGGCGCAGGAACCGGAGCCGGATGGCGCGCGGAGGCCGCTTGTAAGCGCGCGCGCCATCCAAGCGGCCTCCGCGCGCCATCCGGCTCCGGTTCCTGCGCCCCCCCTCCTCCTCCTCCTCCTCCCAGGAGGAGGAGGAGGGGGGGCGCAGGAACCGGAGCCGGATGGCGCGCGGAGGCCGCTTGTAAGCGCGCGCGCCATCCAAGCGGCCTCCGCGCGCCATCCGGCTCCGGTTCCTGCGCCCCCCCTCCTCCTCCTCCTCCTCCCAGGAGGAGGAGGAGGGGGGGCGCAGGAACCGGAGCCGGATGGCGCGCGGAGGCCGCTTGTGAGCGCGCGCGCGCCAGCTGGGAGGAGGAGGAGGAGGAGGGGGGGCGCAGGAGCCGGAGCCCATTGGATGGCGCGCGCGCGCTCACAAGCGGCCTCCGCGCGCCATCCGGCTTGTGTGACTTTTCAGGGCTGTATATGACCATGTTCCAGAAGCATTCTCTCCTGACATTTTGCCCACATCTATGGCAGGCATCCTCAGAGGTCTGTTGGAAACTAGGCAAATGGTGAGTTATATATCATCTCTAATACTATGGAATGTCCAGGGTGGGAGAAAGCCATTGGTGACCATTACTGCAACATTCACACTTAGCCTGTTTGATCAAGAAAAAATTTTTTTCTAAAATGTTTTGTAAATAATAACGAAAATTCGTAAATAACAAAACATTTTTTTGGTAAGTTTTGTAAATATTTTTAATATCGAAACAAAAAAACACCCCAATTAAGAATCGAATTTAGAAACAAATTTTTTCTTGATCAAACAGGCCTAGTATGTATCCTTAGATGTTGAGGGGACTTTGACAATACATTAATAAACATTTAGGTGACAATTAATTAAGTTGCTCTGATTTCACCTCACTTAGAAAATAATGCTGTGATAATTAAACATCAACATGGATTTCTCAAACAAGTGATGACAGATCAATTCTATCTCTTATTTCAATAGGGTTACAAACTTGGTAGATACAGGGAATACTGTGGATGTAGCATATCTTAATTTCAATGAGGCCTTTGACAAAGTCCCCCATGATCTTCTTGCAAACAAATTAGTTAAATGTGGGCTAGACAATACTGCTGTTAGGTGGATTTGTAATTGCTTAAGTGACCAAACCCAAAGACTTCTCACCAATGGTTCATCTTTATCCTGAAAAAAATGTGACTAGTGCAGTGCTGAAGGAGTCTGTTTTAGGCCCAGTGCTGTTCAACATCTTTATTAATGACTTGGATGAAAGTTTAGTGGGTGTGCTTACCATGTTTGCAGATTACACCAAATTGGGTAGGGTAGCTAATACACCAGAGGACAGGATCAGAATTCAAAATGACCTTGATAAATTAGAGAGCTAGGCCAAAACTAACAAAATGAATTTCAACAAGAAGAAATGTAAGATACTTCACTTAGGCAGAAAAAAATTAAATGCACAGAGAGTTATGTCATCTGGCTTGACAACAGTCAATGTGAAAAAGATCTTGGAATCTTCGTGTACAACAAGTTGAACATGAGCCAACAGTGTGATGCAGAAACAAAAAAGCCAATGGAATTTTGAGCTAAATCAAAAGGAGTAAAGTGTCTAGAAAAAGGGAAGCCATTGTATCTTTCTATTCCGCTTTGGGCTGACCTCACCTGGAATACTGTGCCCAATTCTGGGCACCACAATTAGACCTAACAGTACCTAATTTGAGCAGACCCCGTAAAATATGCTTTGAAACCCTGTGCAATATCTCAGGGTATTTAGAAGACACAGAAGTATATTGACAGATGTCAAGATGAAGTATTCTGAAACTGCAGCTAAGTATCCTCCTGTTATACCTTTCCACTGAGCCAAAGTGGTGCAATGGGTTAAACCCTTGTGCTGGTTAAATTGCTGCTGACCTGAAGGTCAGAAGTTCGAAACCACAAGAGGGGGTGAGCTCCTGTCTGTCAGCTCCAGGTGCCATGCGGGGACATGAGAGAAGCCTCCTACAGGATTGTAAAACATCTGGGTGTCCACTGGGAAATGTTCTTGCAGATGGCCAGTTCTCTCACACCAGAAATGACTTGCAGTTTCTCAAGTTGCTTCTGACACACACACACACAAAACCTTTCCAAACGTCTTTAACTCTGCAGACATCACTTATGACAGCTTTCCCCAAAGTCACAAAGTAGCAATTTTGAATCACACCCTTCTGAATCCAAACAATGCATCACCTGTGTTACTGAGTTGAACTTACATGCAACCTAAGGAAGACAATATCTTTTATGGTCACCGTGATTGGCAGGACTTATGGTATGAAAGATAAAATGTTAGAAATTACACTTTCCCCAATGATTTTAAAAAGCACTTCCCATATGTTGAAATAAGTGAAACATGCACACATGGATACTTTCCCATATCTTTAGAATTGATATCATAGTATAGTTCAGTGTGCTACATGTTTGCCACTTCTTATCTTTACATAAGTTCACGTGATTTATGGAAAGACTTTGGTCCCAGCACTTAATTTACCTGCCAAGTCACCTTTTCTGAAGTGTGAACATATGGTTATGGCAAGTCAATGCCTTATGTTTACTCTTTAGTGCAAGATTAGGCTAGAAATCAGAAAAATTCTGCTTAAAGAATGCTGGTGCAGTAGAAGATAGGGCTTTGTTATCTTTCACATTGCTATACACAAGAACATTTCAAATGGGGTTAGGTTGTATGAGTTTAAAAACAATTCTCTTCTTTCATAAACTACATCTAACCCACCCATCCACTTCTGTTCTTTGTTTACAATTCATGACAAAGTTTTGATTTAGCCCAGGATAATTAGCTGTTGTTGTATATGCAGAAGACATTTTGGTGGTATCCCTGCAAAGAGCCTAGCAGATGTTCTATTACACTCAAATCACATAATTAATGCCTTTTTCTTTCTTAAAAATCATTTAATTAGGGACTGTTTTGAATTTGTGCAGTATATTAAATATTTTGTCATTCTACAAAAATTAATTCTTCATCAGAATGACTTATTAACTCATTTTCCCAACTACAAGCTGTTATGAAATGTAAGCATTTAGAGGATAAAAGGAGAGATTAACTATTAATGTAATGTTGCCTCCAACATTTGACACCCTACTTAGCATGACCATTATCTACCACAGTCTACAAAATTTATTCCTCTTGCTCCCACTGTATTACTTGAACACCATATGGTCATGCTTGTTTTTCTTCAAATAATTTTCACATAAACAGCTGGTGAACTGTTTTCATTGTAACACAGCACATATTTTCTGAGACAGTTAGGAAGGATTGATGTAGCTCTAGTTGCTTACCATGATTCTTGTATCAATATGGTAAGAAAATCCAAATACATAACTTAAAGCTCTCAGATAATTTTGTTGAACACTTTCATTGTGTTCATGCAAGATATAGGGACAAAGAGATGGATAGCTAGCTATACAGGTAGACAGATCATTTGAAATTGAACGATCAAATGATTTGATATCAAATCAGAGGAAATAAATTATTCTTATGTGAAGGAAATGCTCACAACACTTAAAACATCTAATAGTACATCAGATCCATCTGTAAAGAAGGATAAAATTAATTAGAATATATATTTACTGCATCAGAGTGCCTAACAGAAAAGTTTTAATATTCTGGCAAGATATCTATTTCCATTTACTCTGCTGTATTGCAAAAAATTTAAGCTGTGTCCAAAGTGGCAAATATAGAATGAGTGTAAAGTGGCCGATGTTAGATGTTATTTTCTATGATTTGGTTATTGGTATAAAAACAAAAAGTTCTGCACATTCAAACATTGTTTTTCTTCTAATGCTCATCGACCCAATAATTGCTCTAATCACCACATACTTAACTATAATGTTTTACAGCTGACCAGTTACCACTACTAGTTTTTCTAATTTTCTGATGAAAAGTGTAGATATAGTTTTCATAGCAAGTGTGTAGGTCAATTGTTGTTTTGTCTTCATATAGATAGAAGAGTATTTCATTTTCCCTTTTCCTTGATGATTAAATGTATATGCATACAGGAAAATAACCCATAAATAAAATGCTTACATGCTTTAAGACAGTTCACATTTTGAAACTTTTTCATGGAAAAAAAATTGTGCTGAAAACAATGCTATGATCTCTGAGGCTGATTCATCCTTTCCAAGGGCTATGTGGCTTGAGGGATGACACACTTTTGGTCAACCTTCCAGTTTAATAGCTTGCCTGATTTTTAATTTGGATTGCTTCCAGGGCTATGGTGATCTTGCCCAGGGCTGTTAAGGAGGACATCTAAGGGGAACCATTTGCTTTCATATCAGTTTGCTCCCCCTTTTAGGTTTTGCATATCACTTAGAATTAATTAAATAAGTAACATCTATTAGCCTCAACCACCATGAGTTTAATTCCTGTTGAAGACATCACTATATTTTCTTTTGTCTGTCTTGAAACCTCCATCTGGATAATCTAGGTTTCCAGTGTTTTGATTTTTTAAAAAATTTCTAGCTGCTTTTTCATAGAATCATAGGATTATAGAGTTGGAAGATACCCCAGGGAACAACTAGTCCAATCCCCTGCTATACAGGAATACACAAACAAAGCATTCTTGGCAGATGGCCATCTCACTTGTTTAAAAATCTCCAAAGAAGGAGACTCCAACACATTCCTATGTATCATATTCCATTATTGCTCCTCTGTTATGTTGTTGCTAGTGGTGGTAGCATGTGTGTTAAAGTCAACTCCATCTTATTCTGCATGCCTGACAAGACTTGTTCCTAAGTTTGCCTTTGGTTTCCTCTAAGGACCTCTTCACACAGGGCAGTTTTTTTTGCCCCATTTGTTGATAGGACCTACCCTGACTGATACAAGGTAAGGCCATTCTCTCTATTCACCCTACAGATGAACAGCTGAGGGGAAAAGACTGCAGTGACTACACATGGAAGCCTGAAAAAGTTACATTTTAATACTCCAACTCCCATAATCTCACTAGACAGCATAACAGGAGCCATGTTTTGACAACTACAGTTGAACATTTTCCCCCCAACTTATGCAGTAAATGCATTCATCCCCTTCCTGTTATGGGTTGTAGTAGTGGTTTGTGTATGTGGCATGAGCTTATTTTGTTCAAGCCTTTGCATTCTCCATGTGATCCTTAAAAAGCAAGTTTACCCATAGCTTTTTGCTCTAATACTACTATGATTGGAATGGCATGCCTAGTCTTTGGTACCAAGGGACTTTCTTGCACACATGGATAAGCATTTGCCTATGCAGCTAAAACAATAATCATTGTTTTAGAATAATATGGTTAAGCGTGGCTGGTTAAAGACATTGCTTTGCCTCAGGTAGACCTTTTTGCCCTCCTTTTTGCCCTCCCAGTATAAAATTCGACAGGCATCCATGTTTCAAAAATGAGCACACCTAGACTATCTCCTTTGAGTTGTTTGGTACAATGAAATATATTTATAACTTTCTCTGTAGTAATTGGATATTGGCATTGTTACTTAGACCATAAAAATTGCATATAAGCATTGGGTTATTTGACTGACTGAAAATTCTATAGGAAATTGCTCAAATTGTCCTGGATTCCATGGGATATATGTGTGCATAGCTTAAGATTTTGGAAAACTTAGCAAAATTGTATTCCCATTACCAAACGTTTTTTTTTTCTAAAAAGAGCAATGCTTGGGCAAATTTAAAATCAGTATGTAGGTACATGATGATAATCCTTTGTACCAAGGTCACCAAATCTATCTCTACTTGTTCATGGAAAGCTCTGATTTTACTAAATGAAAACGCTTTTGCCTTTCCGAGTACTCATAATCAGATATTTCTCCAATTATAACTTTTCTACTTCTATGACCTGCAATGCCAGTGTTTTCTTTCAAACTGAATAAGCGTTTTATAATTTCATTTTAATAAGATTTTTTAAAAATAAATCTGGTATTTTATTGAAAAGAATATCAGATGCAATTATTTCCATTCAATTCATAGTTTAGCTGATACATTAAAAAGTCAGCTGAGGGGTTAACACAATGTGCCCTCCTTTGAGTTCAGTCTGTGCTTTTTTTACCTTCAGCGTATGCTTTACACCTAAAAGATATAGAAAGCTCATCAAAAGTTCTAACATTTAAATAATTAAATGTTTCCAATAATAAATTCAATATTTATGGATAAGAGTTACTGAATACCCTTTAATTTAAAAATATGCCTGGCCTGGTAGCATTACCTACATCTTCCCCATTTATCTGCACTTTTTAAGGTGCTGCTGATGTTTTACAATCACCTTCTTATACTTTAGAATCTATGCCTCTAGTTACACAAAACAATACAAAAGGGCCCTTTCCCAATACTAATACTAATACTAATACTAATACTAATACTAATACTAATACTAATAAGAACTTTATTTATATCCCGCCTCCATCTCCCCCAAGGGGACTCGGGGCAGCTTACATAAGGCCACGCCCATCAATACAGTAGACACAATATAAACACAAAAACACAACAGAAAATCAGAAAATAAATTACATAAAATGCAAAACCAATATCAATAAGCGACACAGCAGCATAAAATCAAACATTAAAACACAAACCCTACATGGATGGGAGACGTCTATCATTAATTTACAACTTTGGGACTACATCAACAGAATTTTCCTATAAAAGACTCAGGCTAATAATTCTCAAATTATGGCAGACCAAGGAGTATGTTCCACCCGCCATGCTCTACTCCATGGGAAGGAGAGAGATGGTGTATTTGGAGAGTGTCAGACATGCTATAGGAAAGCATGATTCTGGTCACTCTGGAGCTTCTTTCTCAAGGGAAGAGGAAGAAGTGCGCTTTTGGAGTCTTAGATTTTGTGCAAGGAGTCAGGTTCTGCTGTATGGAAAACAGAGATCTGGCCCTTGGCATTGTTCTTAGGGAAAGAAGTTTTGGCATCACAGCGTTTTGAAGTTTTGGTGTTATGGAAGTTATGGAACTATGCATTGGCAGGCTGCAGGAAATCAGGGTCTGGCCTAACAGGTGTTTCTCCAACCCAAGGAGGGAGAAAAGGATATGGTAATATTTTGGATGCATGTGGATGAATGCATGTTCATGTGGTGTGAATGTTGAGTGAAACTGTAATTCCCCTTTGCTTGTTTGTCAATCAATGTAATTGTGAATCCAATGTAGTTGCATAGAATCTGTACGTCTGTATGTCCAATGTCATTCTTTGTCTAAATATTTTCTGTAATCTGATATACCTTCTCAAACTGGAAATTGCAATAAAAAGAATTTATGCTACAAAGTCATTGAAAAGTCATTCATGACATAAGTACCAACCCTGAGTACCAATGTCCTGTGAGAGAGATTACCATATTGATGCCTCTGAGAATTGTTGCTTGGATCTACTTGGATCCATTACACAGCCTATCAGAAAAAAAGTCAGTGTCTTGGTTTTTAGGCCTGTTCCTGGGGTTATTTGGGGTGTTGATTCATTGGATAGATTGCATCAGCTCTAGTTTCTTAGATATGGTTCTCATGATTTTCTATGGGTACGTAGATGGCAACTGGTAGATGGGATATGTTTTCAAGTAACATTTGAGGCACTAAAATGTGGAATGGCCAGTGTTCAATACCTTTGTAGTACTACTATGAAGGCCCATAGCCAGAAAACAAAATCGGACAGGAGGTGGTGTGGGGTTGAAACAATTTTAATTTGTTTAGAGACTCATAAATAGTAGGTCTATAACAAAATAATTTAAATTCTATGACTCATTCTATATTTTATATGGTCTTTATTAAACCAAATTTCCATTTTAGCTACAAAGTTTCAATTCTTAAATAACCCAGAAAATGCCTCTTGATTGGTAATTTAGTTGCTACAAAAGGATACCACAACATCTGTTGGATACACTTGAAAACTGTGTCAATACACTTTAACAGAAATCAGACTCCATTGATAAACTTCAGTGGACAAGTCCAGACAGTCTTTCTTGCCTCATGGTGCTTGTTATGTATGCTTTCAAACATTTAAGAGTCGAAAATGACTTTTCATTTGTAGCTGTTGTATACTGGAAATATTTCAGAAATCTGAAGAAGTTTCTTCACATTCAGAAAAAACTGTCTATAACAGATAACATATGTGCATTTAAAGGTTTTTCTGCAGGTGTAATTTTTTTTCATTTTCTACATCACAGATCAAACTCTTCCACCAGTGTCAGAATCTTGAAAGCATTCATTGTAAAGTTCTGTGCACTTGTTCAAGTTGGATTTTAAATGGCCACAATTAACAGGGAGGAATACTTGCAGTTCCTAAACAACTTCCTTGTGTTTTGTAAACCTTTATTGAAGCTGACTGCAGAAAAAAATCAGAAATGGGATGTACACATTTAACCTATAATATTCCATTGGTGTTGGTGAAGTTGCCTGGATGTTGCTTTTGCAAGTCTGCCTTGAACTGATGTGAGGAATCCTAACCTCTCCACTCATATACTCCACCACTGATCTGGCCATGTCAAAGATCTTCTGAAATTCTTTCACAGATTCTGTGTGCATTTCCATAGCTTTTTCTAAGAGACTGTTGACATGTTGCAGACTACCAAAAATGTCCATATCTACTCTTTGTAATGTTTTTCTTCAACAGTTCCAGTCTGATAACTGATGCTCTGAAGAAATTGCAAACAGATGATATTGTTCTTTGGCAGTTTCTGACAAGAGGAATGCTATAAGTCTTTCCTAAGGCTAGATTTAGTGAGTGAGTACTGCAACAGGTGTAGACAGTCATTGGATACTTCTGTGATATAATTTCCTGTGCATCACTAATATGACCACTCATATTAGCAGCTCCTTCATACCCCTGTCCACAAAAATATTGCAAGTTTAGCCCATTTTTCCCAGTGTTTTCAAAATAATATCTCCAAGTCCTCCACCTGTCATATCACTTATCTTCACAAGGCCTATAAAGTCTTCTCTTAATCCTGCAATTATCAACATCAACATATCTTACCAAGAACAATAACTGTTCCAAGGTACTCAAATCCAAAGTTTACCTAGTAGGTGGTAGATGTTACCTTAGTTTACAAGGGTTTTTGCAGTTGTGTGACTTCAAGTTATTTCCAACCTGAAAGCAAATCTATCACATTTTCTAAGGCCGAGGGAATGTGACTCACTCCATGGTTTTCATGGCTGAGCATTGATTCAAACCTCCAGAGTGATAGTACAGTGCTCAAATCATTTTTCCATCCTGAAAGAAAGTATGTGGTTGTTAATTTCGGCTGCAGACAAGAACATTCTCATATCTCCTATAGATGCAATCTTGAGCAAATCAGTTTTCCCACTTTAGTGCATCCAGCTCTGTAGTTATACACTCCTTATTTCAGACAGGCATAAGCAACACCATTATTATTTCTTGTTGTTTATTTGTTCTGTCACTTCCAACTCTTCATGATCTCATGGACCAGCTGTCACCACCCCCAGTTCCTTCAAGGTCAAGCCATTATTATTATTATTATTATTATTATTATTTCAAAGGCTGGATGGGCATTGGGGGTGCTTTGAATGTGCTTTTCCTGCCTGACAGAAGGGGGTTGGACTGGATGATCCCTGGGATCTTTCAGTGATATAGTACTGTTATGCTTATGTTGTTTAAAATTCTCTAAAAAACTGTAGATGTGCAAAACTTTCTGAAACTTTGGGGAATGATGCCCTGGTTATGCCCTGGCTCTTATAATTTTTAATGTTGTTTTTATAACCTTTTTGAATTCCAAAAAAATTATTATATGTATGAAACAGTCTGGGTGGGATAACAGTGATTAATGTGTTCTACCATTGTAGAAAGGTTTATGCCAATAGTTCTAAAAAGGAGTAAGAAACGAGCCATAGAAGCATCCCCACTTGCACAATTACATAACAAAAAAATATAAAATGGTGTTAGATTTTTATAGTTATGATATGGACTCCTTGCGATATTTTAGAAACACTTTAGAAACCATCTTTTCCCTAATTTAGTAATGAGTACAGAAATGTTTTTTTTTTCATTGACCACATAGGCCTAATATTCATACTTGCCTTTTTGTTTTAAACACTGCAATTGGAATGCAGGATTATGAGGATGTGCTAAAGTACATGGAACTAACTTTAGTCCCATTGGTTTTCATGAGTCTATTCTCAATTATGGCT
Source organism: Anolis sagrei (assembly GCF_037176765.1). Lineage (NCBI taxonomy): Eukaryota > Metazoa > Chordata > Lepidosauria > Squamata > Anolidae > Anolis > Anolis sagrei. The sequence continues at coordinate 84,810,381 of NC_090023.1, read as the reverse complement.
AAATCAGGGGGATCCAACAATGAAAAAAAGTGAAAATGTTGGGGTGAAATAATTTAAAGAAGACAATGTTTTAGCAGGAACTGTCACTAAAAGGCTTAGTTTGTTTTAGACTACAGCATAAGCAGAAGAAATGCCTGCAATAAAAGATTACAGAACTGGCACAGAAGAAACTAAAAAATGAATTAGAAAAGACAGATGGAGTAGGGAGGACAAGGAGAGAATCATTGTTGTATATGCGTCAAGCTGAAAAATGTCCATGAGCCATTTATAAAGAGGGAGAGTTATTGCCAGATGACATTTGAAACAATACTTCAGGAGCAAACCTATAAATGGTTTTGCATTGTCTCTCCCTTGCTGAAAGGAGAATGAAGTTTAGTGCCTATAATTACAGTAGGCGGTAGCACTTTAAACAATTCTTGTAATTATAATATGAAAAAGGGAACAAGCAGCAATGATCCATCTTTCCTTGTCCCTGGCATTATTCTCCAAGGATTCATTGACTGAGTTGCTTTCTAGCACCAACTCATGTGATGACGAATACAGATTAGTTATTCTAGAATTTACAGACAGGACTGACCTGAACACAAAGTATGTACTCCAAACACTTTTCAAAAAAATATTCATCATCTAAAAGGCTTCTATTTTTTATATTTTCATATGCACTATGTAAGTGGTACGTAGTTTATGAAAGGAGCTTGTCAGTCAACACAAACTTTCCTTGTTACCCACTTGTATTTCATGGAATATTTAATGAGTTGGTAACATTTGTTCTAGGTGAACACCATCATCATGGATATTTATTTATCGTGTCATCAGCAACCATTGTATTACAATTCTAACAGAGCAAAACAAACACAGAGATTAAAAAGAAAAAGAAAAAAAAAGAAAGAAAAAAAAACCACACAGATTTTGTAAATTTGGTATTTGGTTAAATGTCCTTTGACCAGTATCTGGCCACTTGGAGTGCCTCTGGGGTTGCCGCAAGAAGGTCCTCCATCGTGCATGTGGCAGGGCTCAGGGTGCATTGCAGCAGGTGGTCAGTGGTTTGTTCTTCTCCGCACTCGCATGCCGAGGATTCCACCCTGTAGCCCCATTTCTTAAGATTGGCTCTGCATCTCGTGGTGCCAGAGCGCAATCTGTTCAGCGCCTTCCAAGTCGCCCAGTCTTCTGAGTGCCCAGGGGGGAGTCTCTCATCTGGTATCACCCATGAATTGAGGTGCTGGGTTTGGGCCTGCCACTTTTGGACTCTCGCTTGCTGGGGTGTTCCAGCGAGTGTCTCTGTAGTTCTAAGAAAACTATGTCTTGATTTAAGTCGTTGACGTGCTGGCTGATACCCAAACAGGGGATGAGCTGGAGATGTCTCTGCCTTGGTCCTTTCACTATTGGCTGCTACTTCCCGGCGGATGTCAGGTGGTGCAATACCGGCTAAGCAGTGTAATTTCTCCAGTGGTGTGGGTCGCAGACACCCCGTGATAATGCGGCATGTCTCATTAAGAGCCACATCCACTGTTTTAGTGTGATGAGATGTGTTCCACACTGGGCATGCATACTCAGCAGCAGAGTAGCATAGCGCAAGGTCAGATGTCTTCACTGTGTCTGGTTGTGATCCCCAGGTTGTGCCAGTCAGCTTTCGTATGATGTTGTTTCTAGCGCCCACTTTTTGTTTGATGTTCAGGCAGTGCTTCTTGTAGGTCAGAGCACGGTCCAAAGTGACTCCCAGGTATTTGGGTGCGCTGCAATGCTCCAGTGGGATTCCTTCCCAGGTAATCCTCAGAGCTCGGGATGCTTGTCTGTTCTTAAGGTGAAAGGCACATGTCTGTGTTTTAGATGGATTAGGGATCAGATGGTTTTCCCTGTAATAGGCAGTAAGAGCACCTAGAGCTTCGGAGAGCTTCTGTTCTACCATCTCAAAGCTCCCTGCTTGAGCGGTAATGGCACGATCGTCAGCATAGATGAAACTCTCTGTCCCTTCTGGCAGTGGCTGGTCATTTGTGTAGATGTTGAACATGGATGGAGCAAGCACGCTCCCCTGAGGCAGGCCGTTCTTCTGTTTCCGCCATCTGCTTCTCTGGCCCTGGAACTCAACAAAAAAGCTCCTGTTTTGTAGCAGGTTTCCTATGAGGCGGGTGAGGTGGTAGTCCTTTGTGATATTATACATTTTTCTCAGGAGGAGGCGGTGGTTCACAGTATCATAGGCTGCTGACAAGTCTATGAAGACAGCTCCTGTGATCTGCTGCCTTTCAAAGCCATCTTCTATGTGCTGAGTCAGGTTCAGCACTTGTGATGTGCAGCTTTTGCCTTTTCTGAAGCCAGCTTGCTGTGGGATCAGACAGGGGTCTATATTTTCCATAATTCTATGCAAAATAAGTCTCTCCAGAACTTTGTAGAGGTGGCACAACAGGGAGATTGGTCTGTAGCTTTATCATCATGGATAAGATGCATATAAGCAAATATTCTAACCATATTAGCTCTCTGATTTTATGGGTCTTTATAATTAGCAAAAGCAAGAAAGTGATCCTAGTTGAACGTTGTAAGTTTTCTTCATTCCGGACATGAGAAATGGCTAGTACATATTTCCACTATGTATTGTCGAAGGCTTTCATGGCAGGAATCACTGGGTTGTTGTAGGTTTTTTCGGGCTGTATGGACATGGTCTAGAGGCATTCTCTCCTGACGTTTCGCCTGCATCTATGGCAAGCATCCTCAGAGGTAAAGCTTGTTATTATTGTTATTGGTGTTATAGTTCTATAAGGCCTTTAGTCTTCTCTGCTAAAGAATGCTGGTGACTCATCAAACCTCCACTCCCACGACTCCATAGCATTGAGCTTTAGTAGTTAAAGTGGTGTGACATTACATTAATTTCACAGCGTGAATGCACCCAAAATCAATAGAGAAGGTGAACCTTGAATTTAATTCTCTCATTTTCAAGGGACCTCATCACATGAAAGTCCAGAACTCTTGGGACAGCAGGAAACCATGGGGCCCAGCTTTGTCCCCTTACCATGGTTGATTGTGAATTGCCATATAATGAGATTTCTCAGCTGTTCCTGGCTTCCTCCCTTGTTGTCCCTGGCTTCTTCAATGAGGATACAAGTAATCACCTGTATCCTCAGGGTTCCCTCTTATTGCGCTGCCAGGACGAAGCCCAGTGGAGCCCGCCAGAAGTAGCCCTGCATCATATGATGGGCTCCACTGGCAGCGTACTAGGACAGGGGGAAAAAAAACCTCTCTAATGAGGTTGTAGGAGACACTTTAATTGCTTTTAAATGGCTGAACAGAGCTTCCAGATCTGAATTCTATGTAGCTCCCATTTTTTCATATGAAATGTCCAACAATGTCTCTCTTTTTTTGTTTTACATTTTTTTTATGTTCACAATTTTATAACATAAAGAAAAGAGTGGGGGAGAAAAGAAAAGTGTGATATATATAGGGTAAAGAATTTTGTTAGTAAATTAAGTCTACACAGGAGTCTATTGTATTCCCAAGGATGTAGAAAGGGAAGGAAGGGTATTGTTTTTCATATTTTTTTAACATATAAAGAAATTCCATCTACAATTATCTTCTATATCAAAAGCAAATAGATTCATGTCATCTAGTGTTCATATTAATATTCTGTCTTCTTATCTTGTCCCATCTTTTCTTGTCTTCTTCAAGCCTGCATAGTAAGTATCCCTTCTAATTATTTTATAATTTTACTCATACATACTCTATTTTCCCCCTAGTTTTAATATCCATTTAATATCCCAACATTATTTTCTTTTGTTAATAGGTAAAAAAAACTTATATTAGTCTATCGTCTATGCAAATTTGGTGTGTGTGTATACACACACACACACACATCTCTCCTCCCCTCTCTCTATAGTCCACATCATTGACATTATATACATTTCTGTTCTGATTTAGAAGTATTTTAATCCATTCATTATCTTCAATCTTTTGATGTTTAGAATACAGAATATATTCATGTATTATTATTCTTACTGTTAACCGCTCTGAGTCGCCTAATTGGCTGAGAAGAGCGGTATACAAATAAAGTAAATAAATAAATACATATCCTCTTTAGTTCACAATGTCCCTCTTGATTGTACCTTCAGTGCTACTCTTTGCTCTCCTCTCCTGCTTGTAAGAGATACAGGATCTACTTTGATAATTGGAGGTCCTGCCCTGTTATCATGGCCTGTAGGATGACTTCCTCCCAGCTGCTACCAACTGTTCAATATTGTTTTTTAACTTAAGCCACAATGAGAGAAAACACATTTTATTTCCCAGGGAATGTGGTGGCTTCAAGGCAACTTTCAATTGTAATTCCTTCTTCTGAGAAGGGGCATATGGTGTCATGGGAGAGGAATTGGTAAAATAGTAAACTGAATTAAAGTAGACCTCGCCCCACCCGCAGAGATCACCAAATGGTCCTTTACAACCATTTACAAAAATAACACCACCACTGCACAGAGACTCAGCACTCTGGTGAATTTTAAATTGAAGTATTTGTTCTTGAATAGAAGCATTATACCCTTAACTTGACAATTCAGCTGAGGAGGCCTCTTTGCAGTTCATCCATGTAATCACAGCATAGCAGGTGAGCATTAGCAGATCAAAGTTGAAATACATAGAAATGCGCAAGCAATCTTTGGAGAGAAATAAGGTGCGGAGGGGGATAGGAAGGAAGGCAATGCTTGGCAACTAAACACCAATGAGCTAATCTTTTGTTTTGCCCTGCTTGCCAAAGAGAATAAACTTTAAACACCTGGAAATCTGTTTGATATTGGTGATCTCAGGTTAAAGAAACAAAGAGGAAAAATAACCCCAATATAATATTTAGTTTGAAGGCAGAGGGCAGCAAATGAATGTCCCTTAGTTAATGTGATTTTTCTAGTTAAAGTGTTGTTGTTTGGAAGAATATTGGGATAAATGATAAAGCTAGCTAGAAAGGATAGGTAGGGATGTAAATATTATCAAATACAAGCATGATCACTTTACCATTGTTCTTCATGCTCTGTGGAAGCTGCAGTGTTTCTGAACACTATTCAAAATTTAGCTCTCATTCCTAACAAAACAAATAGTAAAATAAATGAGACACACAAAACGTTCTCCTTTGAAAATTTTCTCCTAATGTGACAAAATTTTATGCACAGCATTGTTATTCTTGAGTAAAATATATCATTTTCTATGCAGGAAACTCATTTTCTACAATAAAAACCTTTTTTCTGCCCCAAATACATTTTTTGTGCAAAGTAAGTTCTAGATTGTGAAAATTGTCACCCATTTAGGATTCTCCTTGTTATATATTCCTGATACTCATAAAATCTATCATGAGGGGACAAGGTGCAGCCTTCCTCCGACTTTAGTTATCTATTAGGTAGACAAAAAGAGCGAAGACGGGTTTTGAAATAGTCAGATGATCCTGATATAAATAATATATGGGAATTTTTTTAAGGCTAGCACAGTCTGGATCAGCATTTGCAATGCAATGGATTTCAGGCTGTTACAGAATGGTAAAGATCTTATAAAGAAGCCCAACTTTGTGAGCGAGATCAGTTGAAATGAGAGTGCAAGACAGTCTGGTAGCTTAATTGCAATACTGTCCTTGACTAATATTTCTTTTTTAAAAAGTTCCCAAAGAAAGTCGTTTTCCAATTTTATAATATGATCTGTGGGGGAAGGCATCCCATCTTCAGACCCGCTCCAGTAAACTACATCAGTGAGGAACAGGAACTTAATGACTTTCATGGCTGAAATCAATTTTTCTTGCTCCCACTGTAATCAGCCTATTGGAATTATAATCAAAGTAGCTTTACTCGTAGCTGTAGTTAAGACTCTGTCAGTGCTTCCATTATGTGCACCTATTTCAGGAGTTTCTTACAAAAGCATCAAAACTGACTTGAAGCAGAAACAGCAAAAGTTTTTTCTGGTAAGTTTAATTTTTTTTAAAACTATATTATACAATATTTGGCATCCAACAATAGGAGTGATTGTAAGCAGCTGGGTTGTTTTAAACAAGCTGTTTTAAAGTAATTGGAGAAACTACTTATGTTGAAATAAACTTTTAAATAAAAGAAAATTGAACTTTGTTAATGCTTATGAATGTTTTAGTTATGTAATTATTACTGGTAACACATAGTGGTAACACATAATATAGCAATATAGCGCATAATATAGCAATTATGTGTACCTTGGACAAAAGACACGGCACAGGTAGAACTGTTGTTCTTTGTGTACATATTTCCCCTCTTTCCTTGGAAACAAAAAATAATCTGTGGCAGCCACATTTTAAAAACCCACTGGAAATTACTTTCAAATGCCATTTGGCTTGAGGTATGACAAAAATGTGTTTTTGGTGGCACAATTAGGGGAATGTGGCCTACAGAGGTGTCAGAGGGAAACTGCTTCTGAGCCCCAATATACAGCTGTCTGCCTCTGCCCTAGTTTAAAGTCTCAGGTAAGATAACTTTATCTTTAATGCAAATAAATCCATATCAGTATGATTTTGCCACACCATATGCTTTGTCCACTATAATTTATCTATATCTTATCTTATATTTTGACAATTCAAGTTCCCAGAGTGAGGGTTTTGCAGCTCTCTAATTCTTTTACAGGAGATTTTAGGGAATAATTTCTAGAGCATTCGAAATTCATAGCCTGTGGCCTGCCACCAAGCTATTTTATTCCTGCGATGTATGATTTGTCCAGGTGGCTATGGAAATGATTTACCTCTGCTCTCCTTTCCATAATAAAGACTGGAAAATATTGCATCACAATGCTAGCCTTTGTTATGTTGGAGCCTGGGGAAAAGAGTCTGGGTTTCATAGGTCTATTCTGCCCCTATTGGGACACATGATTTGCTGTCTGCACAGCCTATTCATCACATACCATCATGGTCAGGACAACGCTATGGCTTACTTCTTTAACAAAAAGGAATGTTTTTCCCTTTGTTGGTCTCACAGAAAGGGGTATCTTTTTTCTATAATTCATGAAGAAGGCCTTGAGGGATTTGTCTTCAGGGGGTAGATAGCACTGGGCAGTCAAAATTGATAAATCCTATAGAGAACTCATAGGTACCCTAGGATTTGGGGTTATGGGAATCAGTTATAAGTAAGAAAGAAGACTTAGAGGCTAACCTAAACTCTAGCCTCCCATTGAGTTATGGTACTTGTGGGCTAAGATTCTCTTAATATCTAATAGCTAGATGGTGGCAAACTAAATGGCTTAGAGGGGTAGCCTTGCTATGACATGGATGTGTAGGAGGAGATCACTTTGCAGATCTTGTATAGTTTAATTATGTAACCTATATATTTATGTATAATTAAAGGAATTTTAGCCAAATTATAAAACCTCAAAACATGGGTTGACTTATCCACAGGTCAATGTGAGAACTATACCTTGTTGTTGTTCATTCGTTCAGTCGTCTCCGACTCTTCGTGACCTCATGGACCAGCCCACACCAGAGCTCCCTGTCGGCCGTCACCACCCCCAGCTCCTTCAAGGTCAGTCCAGTCACTTCAATGATGCCATCCATCCATCTTGCCCTTGGTTGGCCCCTCTTCCTTTTGCCTTCCACTTTCCCCAGCATAATTGTCTTCTCTAGGCTTTGCTGTCTCCTCATGATGTGGCCAAAGTACTTCAACTTTGTCTCTAGTATCCTTCCTTCCAGTGAGCAGTCGGGCTTTATTTCCTGGAGGATGGAGTGGCTGGATCTTCTCACAATCCAAGGCACTCTCAGAACTTTCCTCCAGCACCATAGCTCAAAAGCATCGATCTTCCTTCGCTCAGCCTTCCCTAAGGTCCAGCTCTCACATCCGTAGGTGACTACAGGGAATACCATGGCTTTGACTAGGCGGATCTTTGTTGCTAGTGTGATGTCTCTACTCTTTACTATTTTGTCAAAATTGGACATTGCTCTCCTCCCAAGAAGTAAGCGTCTCCTGATTTCCTGGCCACAGTCTGCATCTGCAGTAATCTTTGCACCTAGAAATACAAAGTCTGTCACGGCCTCCACGATTTCTCCCTCTATTTTCCAGTTGTCGATCATTCTTGTTGCCATAATCTTGGTTTTTTTGATGTTTAGCTGCAACCCAGCTTTTGCGCTTTCTTCTTTCACCTTGATTACAAGGCTCCTCAGCTCCTCCTCGCTTTCGGCCATCAGAGTGGTGTCATCTGCATATCTGAGGTTGTTAATATTTCTTCCAGCAATTTTCACCCCAGCTTTGCATTCATCAAGCCCCGCACATCGCATGATGTGTTCTGCATACAAGTTAAAAAGGTTGGGTGAGAGTATGCAGCCTTGCCGTACGCCTTTCCCAATCTTGAACCAGTCTGTTGTTCCGTGGTCAGTTCTGACTGTTGCTACTTGGTCCTTGTACAGATTCCTCAGGAGAGAGACAAGGTGGCTTGGTATGCCCATCCCACCAAGAACTTGCCACAATTTATTATGATCCACACAGTCAAAGGCTTTAGAATAGTCAATGAAGCAGAAGTAGATGTTTTTCTGAAACTCCCTGCCTTTCTCCATTATCCAGCGGATATTGGCAATCTGGTCTCTCATTCCTCTGCCTTTTCTAAACCCAGCTTGAACATCTGGCAACTCTCACTCCATGTATTGCTGGAGTTTTCCTTGCAGGATCTTGAGCATTACCTTACTGGCATGAGAGATCAGGGCCACTGTACGGAAGTTTGAGCAGTCTTTCGCATTTCCCTTTTTTGGTATGGGGATATAAGTTGATTTTTTCCAGTCTGATGGCCATTCTTGTGTTTTCCATATTTGCTGGCATATGGCATGCATCACCTTGACAGCATCATCTTTTAAGATTTTAAACAGTTCAGCTGGGATCCCGTCGTCTCCTGCTGCCTTGTTGTTAGCAATGCTTCTTAAGGCCCATTCCACCTCACTCCTCAGGATGTCTGGTTCTAATTCATTCACCACACTGTCAAAACTATCCTCAATATTATTATCCTTCCTATACAGATCTTCTGTATAGTCTTGCCACCTTCTCTTGATCTCTTCAGCTTCTGTTAGGTCCCTGCCATCTTTGTTTCTTATCATACCAATTTTTGCCTGAAATTTACCTCCAATGTTTCTAATTTTCTGGAAGAGGTCTCTTGTCCTTCCTATTCTGTTGTCTTCTTCCACTTCCATGCATTGCTTATTTAAAAATAGTTCCTTATCTCTTCTGGCTAACCTCTGGAATTGCGCATTTAACTGGGCATATCTCACCTTATCACTGTTTCCTTTTGCTTTCCTCCTTTCTTGGCCTACTTCCAGTGTCTCAGCAGACAACCATTTTGCCTCCTTGGTTTTCTTTTTCTTTGGAATGTACTTTGTTGCCGCCTCCTGAACAATGTCGCGTACTTCTGTCCATAGTTCTTCTGGGACTCTGTTTACTAAATCTAGTCCTTCAAATCTGTTCTTCACTTCCACTGTATATTCGCTAGGAATGTTAGTGAGATCATATCTAACTGGTCTGTGTGTTTTCCCTGATCTCTTTAGTTTTATTCTAAACTGAGCAATAAGAAGTTCATGATCTGAGCTACAGTCAGCCCCAGGTCTTGTTTTCACTGACTGGATGGATGTTCGCCACCTTTGGCTGCAAAGGATGTAGTCAATCTGATTTCGGTGTTGACCGTCTGGTGAGGTCCATGTATAAAGCCATCTTTTAGATTGTTGGAAGAGAGTATTCGTTATACACAGCGAGTTTTCCTGGCAAAATTCTATCAGCCTGCGTCCCGCTTCATTTTGTTCTCCCAGACCATGCTTGCCTGTGATCCCAGTTGTCATTTGACTTCCCACCTTGGCATTCCAGTCTCCTGTAATGAAAATAATGTCTCTTTTTGGTGTATTATCCAGTAGGTCCTGCAGATCCTCATAGAACTGATCTACTTCTCCTTCTTCAGCAGCTGTCGTTGGGGCGTATATTTGGATCACTGTAATGTTGAAAGGCTTTCCTTGCACTCGAATTGAGATCATTCTGTCATTTTTTGGGTTGCATCCAAGCACTGCTTTGGCGAATTTCTTATTAATTATGAAGGCTACTCCATTTCTTCGATGTTCCTCTTGTCCGCAGTAGTAGATCTGGTGGTCATCTGATGTGAAGTGGCCCATTCCAGTCCATTTCAGTTCGCTGACCCCCAGAATGTCTATCTTTAGTCTTGACATCTCACCAATAACAAAATCCAATTTGCCCTGGCTCATAGATCTTACATGCCAGGTTCCTATGGTGTGTTGATCTTTAGAGCATCGGATTCGTCGTTCACCTCCAGTACCATCGGCGGCTAGCCTTCCTTTCGGCTTTGAGCTAGCTGCGTCATCACATCTGGGGCTAGTTGAACTTATCCTCTGCTCCTCCCCAGTAGCATTTTGGCCATCTTCCGACCTGGGAGTCCCATTTTCCAATGGCATACCGACATATCTCTGGTTGTACTGGTCCATTTAGTTTTCTTGGCAAGGATACTGGAGTGGTTTGCCATTGCCTTCCCCAGGGATCACGCTTGGTCTGACCTCTCTGCCACGACCTTAATAATACCTTAAGCATTATTAAAAAGAGAACTACCCTGTTCTCCGAATACATTGACAAAAGGTAAAACTTAATCAATCATGGGAGACCATAAAAGAAACACCATTCCAGCCTACTATCTCCACTGTGTCACTGGTTCTGGCTACTTTTAATGCCTAGGTGGTGAAATTATTGTGATTTTGGTGGTGGCAGCATGGTGTGACAAGCACCCTGGGGTGGCGTTAGTGCATTTACTCTCTGCATAATAACCACAGGTCATATCAAAATTAATAATTTTGCCCCCCAAACCTGTTCTCATGAGGTCAGCTTATACAGTAGATCCAATCAACCCATTTACACATTAAATTATATTTTTTCATCAAGTGTCATAAACTATGTTATCACTAAAATGCAGCATCCTTTTGAATGGTGGATATGAAATGTGCCCATAATAAGAAGATGGATATGTGTTTTGGCCATGTCCTTGCTTACAAGCAGTTTGTGTACTGTATCTGAGTTGTGGTGGGTATTGTATAATAAAGCTGCACTTTGAGATATGACTATGTTTAATCAGAGATGTCTTCTTAGGGAAGTGTTGTAGCTCAGTGTATATGGCACCGCATCCAAGTTTTCATCTTTGAAAAGATTTCTGTCTGAAACCCCAAAGAGCTGCTACCAGTAAAGAGCAGACATCTCTCAGCAAGATGGACCAACAGCCTGGTTTGTGATAACCTGTGACTGCATTCATTTCACCATTTGCTTCAGCCTTTATGCACATCTGCAATTGTCTGAGCTGAAGTAATCTTTGTTCTAAAATTTGGTATTTTCTTTCAATCTGGGTTATTTTATTGGCAATATTTCATGTCACAAAATACTTCTTAGTCTCTGAGGTGCTAGATATCTTCCTCGTTTTTTGTTACAAAAGAATAACAAGGCTAACGTTAGGATTTATAACTATGGCCTGAAGTAAAGCTAATGAACAAGCACAGGACCTAATATCTGTAACTTAAATAAAAAATAAAAAAGGCTTGGAAAAACAAACCAACATCGATTTGCAATTTTTTTCTAGTTTACTCCCTGCTTGTGCAATGAATTACCTGTCACAAAAACCTTCCGGAATAACTCATTGTACATTATAGAAATAATAGCCCTGCAAAAATTTTGCAAAATAGTAATTTGCAACATTTGAAAAGGATTCATGTGGAGGGAATACAAGTTGTAACAGTTTGCTGAGAATAGTGGTTTTATGGGGTTTTTTAAATACGCTAATCAACAATTCAAATATTAGTGATAATATGTCAAGCCTGAAAATACAAGGACACATCAGGTACTCAGACATAACCATTAAAGTCTATTCGTTGTCTCTTCTAATAAAATATGAAGAATGGTTTTTAGAGTTTTAAAGTCTACTTATGGAAATCTATTAAAATTAAGAAAGTTGGAGGAAATAATTCAATTCTTCTTGCATGAAGGATTTACCATGGAGTTAGTAATGCTTTTTAATGGTGTCAACTTTTATCTTATAATTCACTATATTTATTCTAAATATCAGCAGTTCAGAATCATTTTTTTTTTTGCCTCAGGAAATCTGTCAAACTTACAAAACAGTGCCACTATAGGCTTCATATAAGGCTTGCCAAAAGGACAAAATTAAGTTAGTCCAAAATCCACTTCTGGTTTTTGAAAAACTGTTAAATGTCAGGTGCTACTCCCAGAAGCTAACAGAAGTGAAATTCCAACTTTAAGAGGGCAGAAAAGAGGTGTACTGTGAATTAGTTTTTCTTCCTTCCTGGGTAGCAGGACAGTATAAGCCTGATATTCCATTCTGTATTTGATGGCTAGCTGCCTGTTCTTTAATATAAGCTGCAGAAAACAATCCTCACATGCACAGTTTGAAGTACTCATGGCAGCTTCTTTATTCAGACCTGCTGATAAGACAAATCCAACAGAGTATGTTCTTCCCCCGCATTTCTTCCTGGTATCTCCCAACCTCCATTCTACCCTCCCTCCTTCCAAATAACTCTGAGCTTTTTTACCCAAGCTTTGAGTTGGTGTCTTTGGTTCTTTCCTGTTTTAAAGGAGCATGCTCCTTCCAATTCTTGGGCTGGGCCCTCCGAGTCCACACTCTTTCTCTTATATATAAACAGTAGTTTCCAAATCTGCAAAAGCCTTATCTCCAAGCTTTGAAGACATTTTTGTTTCCTTCTGATTTACATCACCAAGCAGGAGACATGTGTCTTCCCTGTATTGTACTACAATTCTTATAACCCCCCACATCTGGTTATGCTGGTTAGAGATGATGGAAGTTGCAATTAAACAACAGTTGGAGAGTTACATTTTCCAACTATACCTATCTGCTGATATATGTGAAGATGGTAGTTTTATTTGTCGTGTCAGGGCAACCAGTCAATTGTATTACATTTCTAACAGAACAGAACAAAACAAACAAACAAACAGACAAAATACAAAATTTGCGAGTTGGTAGTTGATTAAATGTCCATTGACCAGTAGCTGGCACTTGGAGTGCTTCTGGTGTTGCTGCAAGAAGGTCCTCCATTGTGCATGTGGCAGGGCTCAGGCTGCATTGCAACAGGTAGTCAGTGGTTTGCTCCTCTCCACACTCGCATGTCGTGGATTCCACTTTGTGGCCCCATTTCTTGAGGTTGGCTCTGCATCTCGTGGTGCCAGAGCGCAGTCTGTTCAGCGCCTTCCAAGTCGCCCAGTCTTCTGTGTGCCCAGTAGGAAGTCTCTCATTTGGTATCAGCCATTGATTGAGGTTCTGGGGACATGAGAGAAGCCTCCTCACAGGATTGCAAGACATCCGGGCATCCCCTGGGCAAGTCTTCGTAGACGGCTGATTCTCTCACCCCAGAAGCCACCAGAAGCGACTTGCAGCATGCATGCAAGCAAGCAAAACAACCAATTGACCTTTTCAAGATGGTTGTATATACTGTAGATAACTAAGATTGCAAGTTTCCAAATTCTTTTTGCCCCCCAATGTCTAATGCTCTGACACATTTTAAATCATATAGCCTTTTCCTGGACATTTATTTTCAAGGTCAAGCAAAAATATAAAACAGTACGGCTGGGTAACCACGGAAAAATTTGTTTCTAAACTCAATTCGTTTTTAGGGGGTTTTTGCATTTCGTTTTTTTAAAAGAATTCCGAATTTTTCTTTTAAAAAATTCGTTATTTACGAAATTTCGTAAATTTCAAATTGATTCATTAATGGCAGACACGATTGCGCAATACGCTAAAAAAAAAACTCCAAATGGGACAGGGGGAACTTCTAAAGCTTCCCTCTCCCTCTGTTGTTGACTGTTGGTGTGATAATTTTTTTTATCACTGATAAAACAAACAACAACTATAAAACTTGCACCAGACATACGGAAATAATAACGAGACAATTTCGAAACGATTTCGAAACGATTTCGAAACGATTTTGAATCAATTACGAAACGATTACAAAATAAATTGAAATATTCGTTTCGATTTTTAGTTGCTCCTGAATGGCTCACTATCAGATCGTAAGCTAATTTAAATACGAATCAATAACGAATTACAAAATTAACGAACGAAACCGCCCAGCCCTATAAAACAGAGCAGTAGAAATTGAGACGATATATAGATATAGATTAGGGCTGTGCAAGCTTTGGAGCTTGTTTCATCATTCGGAGATGTGTCTGACTCATTAATTCAAATCTCTGAATTACTAATTGGACAGGGACACTGCCGAAGCATTAAGAATCAAAACAGAAGCCTCTGAGATGTCTGTGGTGGGAGGGGATGAAGAGGGTGATGTGATTGACAATGACAGCTGCGTATGGGTTTTTCCTCTTGCCAGCCAATCAGAAGAAGAGCCAAAATGAAAGCCAATCACAAGGCTTTCTGCAAAGCTGGTGGTTTCCTTCCCTCAGTGTATGCGTTTCTAATTCCTTGTGGAGTAGCAGGAGAGAGAGAAAGACATGTGCTACTCATTCTGTGTGTTTGGTAAAACTTTCATTTAGCTTTTTGATAATTTTGTTAGTTTTTCTCCCTTCATATCCAGTCTATAATCTTCCTTTGTTGAGATTATCCAACCCAGAGCTTATATTTTTCCAAATTACCATACTCCCTCCCCAAACTTTACAGCCCTTAGTTCCCCTCAGTTCTTAAATCCATTTTTATCAGCTTGCTATTTGTGCTTATTATATCAATGGAAGGAATTTTCATTACTATTGTGAATAAATTACTATAATTGGGGAAACTTCGGGGATTCCTTTCTCACCCATTGTTAAAGCTATTGGAGTGAAACTTGTGACAATAGTAGAACCCATTTATCCCCTGTTAGCCCACCGAATTTCAGAATGTTTTATGTATCCATAAATTTTGGGGGAATTTTCAACTTTTTTTATAAACAATATTTTTTAAAAAATTACAAGAGCGATTCCCTTGAATTTTCTATACAATGACAGGATATAAAAGGGGATCATTACTCCCAACTCTCAGAAATATTCATATATCTTACTGATTTTAGGGATTTTTTTTAAAAAAATGTTTTGACAAAACTTTTTTAAAAACCCACAATGACTATGTCATTGAATGTTTTTAATATTAACCAATAGAAACCAATATTAACCAATTCTACATTTTTATAGATTCCTAGGGTTGGAGGGGACCCTAAGGGCCATCTACACCAACCCTCTTCTTCCAGGCAGAAGGGCATATCAAAACTCTACTGAGAGATGGCCATCCACCCTCTAAACTAATTAATATGCTTCCTTTATAGTATGGGGGCCATCCATTTAGGGATCTATTCACAGCCCAGCACAGAGATTTACTTACTAGAAGTATCTCTCGGTCCTCCTCTTTGCAGATTCAGTCATTTATTGGAACTCTCGCTGGCTGCTGTTAAGGAGGAAAAAAATCTCTCTCTCCACTACCCTGATTGGTGCTCTCTGATGTGGATGCATTCTGGAAAATGTAGTTTAGGGCAAGGTTTTTTAATTTCCTGGCATAGAGCTCCTCCCTTCCCAAACTACATTTTCCAGAGTTCTGTGCTGTTCCCAGCAAGCACTGCTCCCTCTTTTTCCCACTTCTAATGCCGAGACTCTATTAATTTAGAGGCAAGGCACCAAGACAGCCTTTTTGGCCTTGCTTTGCTTTCTTGCACTGAAAAGGAGCCTGAGTTTGAGAGTCTTCCAAGATTTACAAAATTAAAATGAAAAAGTATTAAGTACAGAATTTAATGAATTTGATCCAAATTATGAGGCAAATGAAAAAAATGCACACCTCTAATACACACACACGTATATGCTTTATCTAGATGAAACTTAAGCTGAAGCTGTTGTTGATCATGCAAAAACATCCTGTACTAAAAAGTCAGCTGTTTTGCTTTTGAGACATATATGCAGAGGTTCTTTAACATTAGCTCTTTACTCTTGATGAAACTTTCATTGCAGCCTTGTTGATTGCTGTGAAAGCATCAAGATTGCTAAAAATCTTGATGCTTTGCAGGCTCATACACAGAATTTCTTTCACATGAACTCTTCGCTCTAAATAGAGCTATTGTTGATTATTCTGAAAAATGTTACCAGATAAATTGACTGCTGCTTTTTCTTTGCTGTGTATCTTCTCTATCTGGAAAAAATACAACTTTATTTCTTCAAGCAAACATGTTGTATAGTTCCTATCTGACAACAAGAACTCTCCTTTTCCAGGATAACTTTATTTGAAAATGAAAAAGGTGGTACCTCTTCTACAATTGCCAGTCATAGCCAATGCTTGTTACTCTCATTCCTAGAGAATGCTATGAAAATGCACATTTGTGCTTCACTTTCAAATCTTGGAAAGAAATGTCAGTTTTTTCCCCAATGCTTTCTGAGAATTCTGGCTTCCAGCAAATCAAAGTCTTTCTAGTCCATCTCTGTTTCTTAAATGTGCATAGAATCATAGAATCAGAAGTGACAGCAATGCCAAACTTTTCCAAACTCTTGCCATGCATAACAAAGTCCTTCTACATGAAGGCCATCCAAAGAGAAAACCACCCAATCTCTCAATGGAAAACCCACAAAGAAGGACAATCTATCACCTGCTGAAATAGTCTATTCTCTTACAATCAAGAATATTTCCTAGTGTGTAGATGGAACCTCTTTTCTTGTAGTCTGATTACATTTGTTTATGTTTTAGTTTCTGGAGCAGCAGAAAATAAGTGTCCTCCATCTTCCACCCAACAGCCTTTCAGTTAGTTAAAGATAGTTATGTCATTTTTCAATGTTCTCCTCCCCATGTTAAACATACCCAGCTCCTCCTGTAGCTCCTTATGGTTTTAAGATCTTTTGCCATTTTGAACATGGTGCAGGTTATCAAAATCCTTTGTGTAAAGTGGTGGTCAGAACTGGACATAATATTCTGGGTAATGTCTGATCAAGACAGAATTTTGCTAAGGCTTATGATGGATTCCTCCAAAAATTCTTGCAGACAAGCTGGTAAAATGTACTATTACTTCAATCAAGAAGTGGTCCCCAATCTTTGGTCTTCCGTGTGTTTTGGACTTCAGTTCCTACAATTCCTAACAGCTGGTGAACTAACTGGAATTCTGAGAGTTGAAATCCAAAACAACTGGAGGATCAAAGGTTGGGAACCACTAATCTAAAGGCTATACTCTTGTTGATGCAGCCTAGAATTGCTTTGGCAGTTTTGGCCACTTCATCACACTGTACAGTTCATCATTTATATTTGTACATTTTGTATTTCCTAATTAAATATAAAACTTTACATTTATTCCTGCTGAAGTTCATTTTGTAAGCTTTGTCCCAGCTTTCCAATATGTCAGGATCATTTTGAATCTGTTCCTGTCCTCTGGGATACTAACTGTCTCTCTCAATTTGATATGATCTTCATATTTGATATGTTCACTATCTTCTATTCCACCATCTAAGCCATTTATAAAGATGCCAAACAACACCTGGCCCAAAACTAACATTTTGGCGCCTCTGTAAGAAGAACAAATATTGGTAATACTCAATGAGTTTGGTTCACTAAGAAGTTAAAATTCCTCCTAACATCAGTAGTATCTTAGCCACATTTTATCAGTTTGTTTTGTTGTTCATTCGTACAGTCGTTTCCAACTCTTCGTGACTTCATGGACCACTCCACACCAGAGCTCCCTGTCAGTCGTCACCACCCCAGCTCCTTCAAGCCCAATCCAATCACTTCAAGGATACCATCCATCTATCTTGCCCTTGGTCGGCCCCTCTTCCTTTTTCCTTCCATTTTCTCCTGCATCATACTCTTCTCTAAGCTTTCCTTTCTTCTCATGATGTGGCCAAAGTACTTCATCTTGGCCTCTACTATTCTCCCCTCCAATGAGCAGTCAGGCTTTATTACTTGAAGTATGGACTGGTTGGATCTTCTCGCTGTCCAAGGCACTCTCAGAACTTTCCTCCAGTACCACAGTTCAAAAGCATCTATCTTCCTTCGCTCAGCCTTCCCTTTATCAGTTTGTTTGCAAGAATTTCATGAGGAACTCATCAAAAACCTAAGCAAAATTAAGAAATGCTATATCCACAGATCTACTAAAATTATGACTACATTTTACAAAGAACAAAGAATAATTTGGCATACCTTGTTCATGTGAAATCCATGCTGGCTCTTACTAATCACTTGTTCTCCAAGAATTCTCAAACATGATCAACAATAGTCCTGATATTATATCTACAAATTCCTTTGTGTACTATTGGATTTAGGTTAACCAGGTCTGAAGATTTTAATAAAGTTAATAATAGCCAAATATTTTTGTACTATTTTATTTACTTATTCCAGATTGCAACTCTTTTATTGCTTCATTTGTTTTATTTTCACCAACTAGAACACTATTTTTCTTTTTCAGAGAAGGCCAAGGCAAAGAAAGTGTTATATTCTGTCCCAATTCTAAAACAATTTACAGAATTCTTGCTTCTTTTTGTTTTAATTGTGCTTGCTTTTCTCATATAATTAAGTATTTATTTTAAGCTCAAATACAGAAGGGGATAATAGTATGCCTGGGACTAGCAAGGATACTGTATCTTGTATTGCCTTGTAAAACACCTGTCGGAGGAATTTTCTTGTGAGTTTTCTTGGGCCCCCATCACATTGAGGCCAAGAAGCTGGGGGACAGCAGGGGAAACCATGGGGAAGCATCATACTGTGTTACCATTGTGCCCATGGGTTCTCTTCCCACAACACCCCCCCCCCCGCCCACTTCCTCCCAGGCTTCTCTATGAAGAGTTGGGTGTACACCCAACTCCTCTGAACTCTGTTTCTTTGAACTGCTGGCACAAAGCCCAATGGAACCCTGCCAGAAGTAGCCCTGTCTCAATATGGGCTCCAGGGGACTCCATGCCAGCAGCATGCCAGCAGCACATAGAGGCTAGGAGAAGAAGCTTCTTGCCCTCACTTGGATGAGGACCTTAGATTTGCTCTTAAGTGGGTGGTTTTTTAAAACCAATGAATACTATTTCCCAGGAAACACTTCCCTTTTACAACTTAATATTATGTGATGTTTTAATAGGCAAATTGGGTATCTGCCTCCCATTTCACTAATTGTTTTAAAATACTTTCTGTATTTGCCTGTTTCCAACTCCCCACAACTCCCTGTTTCAATATGATGTTGTCTTCTTTATGAAGCTTCCTATTGCTCTATATTCAGATAAATTCATATTTAATTAAATTTTCTAGCTGGCATTATGCATACAGATTATGAATATAAGAGAATATTGCCTCGGGGAACTCAAATCAAGCCAAGACAGGCAACCATCATTGTACTTGCATGGCACAAAGCTATCACAGGAGAGTGATTTCACCACACTTTCTTGGAAATGAAACTATTGCTGAAGTACTCCATTGTGGCAGGTTACACAGAAGTGAATCAGGATAGTGCCAGAAATTCTAAGATTGGATTGAAAAAGATAATTTTCTAGCATTTGATGTTCAGAATAATATAATGAACAGAATGATGAATAACTAAACCAGCATGAAATATCCTTCAAATATTGTTTCTAGAGACTTAGCCTCTCATAAGAGTTTATACGTAGTGGTGAGCTTGTGTGTGTGTGCATGTGTGTGTGCATGTGTGTGTGTGTGTGTGTGTGTGTGAGAGAGAGAGAGAGAGAGAGAGGAAAGCATTTCATTATCATAAATCTATGATAGCTATAAGGCTATAAAATGAACTACGTACCAAGCTTTGGAATTTAAGAAAAACTAGAAGTAATTTTATTTCTACTTCAGAAATAATAAATCTGTAGAAATTAATTAACATAAACTGGATTGATGTTCACATGGCTGACTCCAACATGTCTATTCTGTATGCCTAATATGTTCACTAAAGTTGCATCTAAAGGGCTAGAAGCTGAGCTGGAAACAGGGAAAGGAGTAGTATAGTAACATCGAGAAATAATAACAATGCACATATAACAAATAATGATAACCCCCCCCCCCTCTCTCTCTCACACACACACATGCTGCACCAATTAAAATACAAACATTTATGCTTTTCTGTGATGTTATGACAACGGATTTTTAATGTGTTAATCTTTTCACAGTTCTGCAATTTGAAAACATTCTGAATTGATGTTATTTCAATTCCAATGGAAATGCTCAGTCAAACTGCCAATATCAACAAAATACAGATGACATGAAACACAAATGCAACCTTATTTATTAGAGGAGTAACACGTCTCTAAAATACCCAAAAGAAAGCACAAGTCATAGTCTCTAGAGTGTGATAGACTGAATTTAAGGTCCCATCACAATTCATTTGAAAGAAGAGACTTATAAATGAATTCAAAAGAGGGATTAGTCTAAGAGTAACATTATACAATTCACTTTAATTCTAATTTGTATGGATAAATAAGAGTAAGTAACTTTCTTCATTAACTTATCAATTTACATATGTAAAACAAAAAAGCTGCCAGATTATGCAACAGTAACAACACTGCCCATAAAAAAAATTTCCACATACAATTGCATTGGTGTCATGTCTCTACATGGTGTTGTTGTTGTTGTTTTTTGTTTTTTTAAAAAAACAACTTATCCACAAACTTCCAAATCAAAGTACCATTACTGTGGTTCTTACCAACCTTTGTGGATAAGAAAATGATTGCCTTTACACCGTTTGGAGACTTTATTCATACACAGGCAGAATAATACAGCTGGAAGTTGGCGTGAGGTCAGGGTATCTACAAAACATTCAACTCCCCCCCCCCCCCACACACACATTCTGGAAACTTCATGTTAAAAAAAACACTCTCTATTTATTTATTTCAAAGTTTTCTATACCGAGCTTCTCACCTCTTAGAGGGACTCAGCCCGGTTTACAACCATAAAAACATACAATCAGTAAAATATCATAGTTCATAATTACAATAACACATTTAAAATAACAACTATATTTAAAACTACGGTGGTCAGTCGTCATATTAAAAACAAGTATACCTCATCTTCCATCCACAATCCTAGGGTGCTGTCTCATTTATCGAAAGCCTGTCTCCACAACCATGTCTTCACCCGTTTTCTGAATGTTAGGATAGACGGGGCGGTTCTGACCTCCATGGGAGAGAGTTCCAGAGTCACGGGGCCACCACTGAGAAGGCCCTGTCCCTCGTCCCCACCAGGCGCGCTTGTGAGGCCGGTGGGACCAAGAGCAGAGCCTCTCCAGTCGATCTTAGTAATCTTGATGGTATGTAGGGGAGAATACGTTCGGAGAGGTAAACAGGGCCGGAGTCATTTAGGGCTTTATAGGTTAACACCAACACTTTGAATTGTGCTCGGAAGCTAATTGGCAGCCAGTGGAGCTGGTGTAATAGCGGAGTGGTGTGCTCTCTGTACCCAGCACCCGTTAGTAATCTGGCTGCCGAGCGTTGGACTTGCTGTAGCTTCCAGGCAGTCTTCAGAGGCAACCCCAGGTAGAGAGCGTTACAGTAATCTAAGCGGGATGTAACCAAAGCGTGGACTACCGTGGCCAAGTCATACTTCCCAAGGTACGGGCGCAGCTGGCACACACGT
The DNA here is from genome assembly GCF_037176765.1 of Anolis sagrei. Lineage (NCBI taxonomy): Eukaryota > Metazoa > Chordata > Lepidosauria > Squamata > Anolidae > Anolis > Anolis sagrei. The sequence continues at coordinate 84,788,871 of NC_090023.1, read as the reverse complement.
TTTAGTTGTGCAAAAGCTCCCCTGACCACCGCTGAGACCTGGGGCTCCAGGCTCAGCAATGAGTCCAGGAGAACTCCCAGACTGTGAACCTGCGCCTTTAGGGGGATGTGACCCCGTCTAGCACAGGCTGTAACCCCGTACCCTGTTCGGCCTTACGACTGACCAGGAGTACCTCTGTCTTGTCTGGATTTAGTTTCAATCTGTTGTCCCTCATCCAGTCCGTTACAGCGGCCAAGCACCAGTTCAGGACCTGGACAGCCTCCTTAGTAGCAGATTTCTCTAGAAATTCCAGATCAGTCCATAAAATGTGCTGATCATGGTATAAACAGTGCATTGCTGCAAAGCATTTGGAGTACTTTATCAGTACAGGGTTAAAGATGCAAGAGTCACAGACAGAAGGAGAAATAAACAATTCAGAGGAAAGGTAAACAAATGCCTCCTCCAGCAAGGAAAGGAACGCATTCCCATAGAAATGCTAAATTGCTTTTTATTGTCTGGGTCTCCTGCAGACAAATACTGGATGAACTGTGAAAAAAGTACTCCTGAGTTTCCATAGAATATATTGAATTTTCTAAAAAAAAAAAAAAAAACAATTGCCTGCAAAAAACTGGGCTGGTGTGACACAAAATGGACAGCATCTGTAGAAGGTAAACATTGGCTCCTCAGAACAAAGGGCACAGATTTCACTCTTGGCCATTTGTGAATCTTTCTTACTATGGTTTTTGTCTCATTTTGTAATATGGACATTGCAAGATACCCTTTACTATTAGTGTGCACATGCTGGCTGTTTGGACTCCATGAGAGCTTGCAGCTGATTCCTATGCTGCCCATGTAGCCACTTCAAAGTGAACTGAACCTCCTTGCTCTATCCAAGAATCATTCTTCAGAGATGAAAAAGCACCAGTGCCACCTTGGGACCAGCTACTCCTGGCTATTGCAGGTGCTATTTTCCTGCTCAGGTTTTGAAAAACAGAAGCAAAATCATAGCAATAGTAATGGAGGGGAAGGGGTGTTCCAGGCTTCTTTTAAATTCTCCCAAATGTCATCACTCTACTCAAACACAGTTCTTATTTAATAAGAGTGAAAGTATAATTTTCAACCCATAGATAAGGCAGCCCAGGTTTTTTTGGCGGCGGCGGGGGGGGGGGGGGGAATCAGCTTCTAGGCTTAAATAGTACTTAATTCCAGGAACACCACCATCTTATTTTCTCACCACAATGCCATTTCATCTTATTGTTTGTGTACATGGTTGTAGCTTTCGTCTTCACTGCATCTCTCATTCATCTTCTAAAACAGGTTGCAACAAGAGCCAACTCTTTATTTCCTTCCAAATATATTGTGACCTGTATCATACTTCATAATTTCATTTTTATTATATAAAATGTCGGTCCTCAAAACATTTTTGCCTTCTCCTTCAAACCTTTTGTTTGAAGAATTGTCATAGTTTTAAAATACAATGTTTGATGACATATGTCATTAGTTGCTTGAAGATCAACAAACATAATCCTAGAACTGTTCTTATCTGCCCAACTGTCTTCACATTTATTAACAGATGTCAAGAATTGCTGCTTGGAACTTCAAGATTTGAACACGAAATATATTGAATTTTCTAAAAAACAATTGCCTGCAAAAAAACTGGGCTGGTGTGACACAAAATGGACAGCATCTGTGGAAGGTAAGCTCTTGGCCATTTGTGAATCTTTCTTACTATGGTTTTTGTCTCATTTTGTAATATGGACATTGCAAGATAGCTTTTACTATTAGTGTGCACATGCTGGCTGTTTGTTCATTATTTAGTTGTTGTTTTTTTCAGAAGCAGTCACAACTGTCTTGCCATCAAGGGAAGCTTCTTTGCAGGTCACACAATAATACTTTGCCAGAATATAATGTGAAGTAAGAAAAATCTTAATCCTTTTTTATAAACTCAATGGAAAGTTGCTTTGATGCAGGCAATTGCCATGTTGTGCTGAGTTGGACTTTAGCCCTCACAAAAAGATGACAGTTCAGATTCCCATTCTTTGCAGCTCAGTATATGATTTCTGAACTATCACTAAATGGGGCAGAAAGGAGCATTAATTACTGCTGTCTGTAATTAATGCATGCCTCCGATAACCAGTGGAGTAGAATTAATTCTTTACACAACAGTTTCTAAACAGGCAAGGTAGAGATCTTTCAGTCCAATGACTCTCTCTGTGTGTGTGCACCTTCAAGTCACCCATTGACTTAGGGTGAATATACATATATTTTATAGACTTTTCTTAGGCAAGGAATACTCAGAGGTGGTTTTGCCAATTTCTTCATTTGAAATATTGTTTATAGTAGGGCTTTTTAAGCCTTTTTCCACTCACAAACCCTGTCTGAGAATTTTTTATGTGATTCCAGGTTTATTTGCATATAACATAGGTATAAAAATCAAACATTTACTGGTAAAAAAATCAGCATTTGCAAGGATTGCTAAAAGGATGACTTTCCTTTATGTGAAGTACAACTGAAGCATTTTCTGCAGAATTTACTGGGTACATATTATTGTTAACAGTTGTATGTAAATGGGTGGCATTGAGAAACTTTTTAATGTTGTCATTTTTTTCATAATCCCAACATTGAGCTAAGGGAATCCCATTTGGGATTGAGAGCCACAGTTTAAGAAGCAGTGGTTACTAGAGTTGGCCTTTCTTAACTTCCAAGATCAGAGAGGACCTGCTAGCTTTAGAATAGTTTTTAAAAGGGTTTTGGATCTCAAATTGGGAAGCAATGGAATATAAATAAATAAATACATTCAGTTTGTTGGGTAACATTGTGAGATATTAAAGCTATAACTCCATAGCCTCATCAGCCATTGCAGAATTGCAACCATGATTTATTTAACACAAAAGAAAAGGGCAATAGGGCCACCATTATCATTGGGCAGTAGGTGCTGACAGACGGCAAACAAATGAAACCCACACAACCTATTCTATGCCACCTAAGCTTCTCTGTTCTCTCAGATGTAGAAGATGTTCCATCAACAGTGTTGAAACCAAAGCCAGCAGCCAGTTTGCCCAGAGTCGGTTCATGGAATCCAGAGACAAACAGGCACAGGAAGGAGCCATCTCTTCATTTTGTTTCAAGTTACAAAAAGTTATATGCCAGCCAAATCAAGGGAAAACACAGAGTATGTCATACAAGATTACTATAACAACTGCTGCAGGTTCTCAAAAGCCAAAATCAGTATTTTCCACTTCAATACAAACTAATGTAAAGTGTGATGAAGCATAAACAACTTTCCCTTTTGGAATTTAGCAAGGGATTACTATGACGTTATTCTTACACAATATTATATGACATTATCTTAATTTTGTATAGTCATGTATAGCTAGCTTTGCACTATTAAAATACACATGGAAGTCAAATTCCACTATTGCAAAATATTTTTGTGAATACTTACAAAACATTTGGATAGTTCTATTTGTGGGGGAAAGCAATACATCAATCAAATCAAATCAATCAATAAAATAAAATAAAATAAAAACAGAATTAGAAAAAGCTTCATATTTCCATGTACTATTGCCACAGGATTCAGCTTCTAGACTCAGTATGAAATTCATCATTTGACTTTCACAAAAAGAAGTGGAATCCAGAAATAGCTTGCTAAAGCAGGTGGTCCAGTACAAAAATGGGAATTAGGGATGGCCTGAAAAGCTGAGATGAAAACATCCCGATGAATGACAGAAGGCCCTGATATAAGATGTTCTTTATCCCCTAACAACTGATGTCCTTGAACTGGTTCTAAATGCAGCTCGGCATGCATACATACCCAGCTACCAGATGAAAGCATATACATTCATAATGAAAAGGTAATGGTCCCTTTTGTTCCTATCTATATCTTTCATTCCTGTAAAACCCTTAAAGGCAGGACAAGCCCAACACGATAATCTGCCTGAGGCAAAAGACAAAGTGGTGTTCTTTCCCACTTTATGTGCAGAAGGCTATCAGATTGATAGCTGAATCTCTGGTAATGGACCAAAAAACAAGAATCTTAGGGCAGTTCTTCTTATCTGATGTAGAGATTTAGGCCCAATGTCCCAAATGTCCCACCACATTTGTGCTATATTGTTATCATATTTTTGAAGTTTGTTGTAAATATGTTGTGGACTAACATCTGATGGAATATAAATTTGCTTTGAGTAGTACTGTCTTAGGAGATGCAGTGCAGTCTGTATAGCCCATGTAACTCTCTCTCCCCCAAATTACACTATTTTTAAGAATATTTTAATGCAAGGTTTTCTGTGTGTGTGTGTGTGAAAGAAAAAATGAAAAAGGCAGATGTGGTAGTGCAGGGTTGATATTAGGGTAGGCATGGGGGGTTGGGAAGGGGGGGAGAAGAAGTGGTGTAGGAAGGGAGGAAAAAGTAAGGGAAGGGGGAAATTGTTTGTCTTCCAATCTTCCTCTTCATGATAAATTTCTTCTTTAGTCTCTTTTAGTTTCCATAGCATACTTCCCATTTTCTTTCTCTTTGTTGGGACTATTTTCCTTATAGTTGTCTACTTAAGTTATACTATTATCATATTTTTCTGCATTCATAAAATCTTTTAATAATTGCCAGTCAGCTATTTTCTTAAGATTTCCTAAGTTCTTTAACAATAATTAGGTTAGTTTGTCCATGTCCATAATTTCCATACATTTGATTAACCATTGTTCTTTTGTTGGTAATCCTTTTGTTCTCCTATTTCTAGCATATACAATTCCTGCTGCTGTTGTTACATAGCTTAAAAGGATTTCTGTATTTGTATCCATATCAATGTCCTTATCTGTTAGTCCAAGGAAGAACTACTCTGGCTTCATTTGTATCTTAAGTTTAAGAATATTTTGGGATATTTCCTGAATCTCCCTCCCATAGTTTTATTTATTTATTTAGTGCATTTCTATAAAACTTTTTCAAAGCGGTGCACAGCATAATAAATGGCAAAAATTAAATGCGTCACATACAAATAAAAACGATACATTACATTATCTTATCTAACGATAACGCAGAACTATAAATTAAAATCATTAAAATAGTCAGACATGATTATTTGCTGGTTTGTTTCAATTATCGATCTTGTAGGTAACACAATTATAATGAAAGTTTGTGATGAGGACCGGAGCCACCAAGGCTGCCTGACACAATCAGTAAGTAAATGATGGAAAAGCCTCAGATAGCAGTTTAGCTAGTCCTCACACATCAACAGATGTTGCTGATGTTGGGCAGCTCCCTGCTCAGATGTAGCTCCTGTTGGGTAACAATGTAGCTCCTGTCGGGGGGGAGTTAAAGGGGCCCGTCAGCAAGGCAGTGGGGGGCTAAGGAGGCTCCCCGTGCAGATGTTGCTGGTGCCAGCAACACCAGCAACACCACTGTGAAAATGGAGGGCTTGGTGTAGTTCTTTTCTTTTTCTGTTTGAATGTTGATTATCCTGTAATGAATGAGTTTGTCTATAGTAAAACTTAATAAATATGAAAGTTTAAAGAATTATTATTGTATTTAACTGTATAATCCAGAGCACTTCCAAAGTGGGTTTAAGAACCCAAAGTTCCAAATTCAAGATTCATTATAAGTGCCTACTTGATTTCTCATGGGTGACCTTGAGACTAAGGACACTTGCTAGCAGCTTATTTGTCAGCATGAGAGGAGAAGTTGGTGTAGGGCTCTCCAGGAAGCAAACGTTTGGCCAGCAATATCACTAACTTTCAGCTATTGGCAAAGGGTAACTGCCATACAGAGTGTAACATTCCGAGGACAGCATGGCACCAGATTGCCCTGTATTTAGCATTTGCACCATGCAAGACAGCCAAAAAAACATCAGTAGCTGGGAGGAAAAGGCAGTGTTTGTCTGTTGCAAGCTGCCTTTGGCCTCAGCTCCTGGTGACTAGTAGGGTGTATTGTGATGCTGCTATAACAGTGATGAACTGTGATGCTGCTACTCAACCAAGAGACTTGAGAAACACCACTATGCAAGTTTGATGAGTGACAGAAATGTAGTCTAACATCCTATCACAACACAGTTAGAAATGAAAAAGCTAAATTATGATTAAATGATGGGTGCAATGCGTTATTTATGTATGGGGTTATTATGTTTTAATATGTTTGATGGTTTTAAATTGTATTTATATGTCTATTGTTTCTGGTGATATTATGTTATGTTTTATTTGGTTTGTATAATGAGGCATTGAATTTCTGCCTAGATGTATGTTGTACGCCTCTCTGAGTCCCCTGCGGGGTGAGAAGATCAGGATAGAAATAAATAAATAAATAAATAAATAAATATTATTGTGTGTGGAGAGGGCAATCTGACAGTGGGGAGTCTGCTCATTGGGCAAGCTGGCTAGGGCTTCTGAGAGCTGGAGGCCTAATATCAAAATGGCCACAAGTTTGACACCTTTGAATTCTGGAGGAAACATTGGTTGAAGTAGAACTGGGGAACTGGGGAACTGGGGAAGCAAAATGGCCAACTCCTGGGATCCTGGTAGGGAGAAAGCAAACAGCCACAGGTAAAGGGGGACTTGTGGAGCACATTTACAAATGTTGTGTGTGTGTGTGTGGGGGGGGGGGGGTCAAACTAGCTTTTAAATTATTTTGAATGACATGACTGCATGTGAGGAAACCACCTCACTCTTCCTATTGCTAGGATCTCCATATATATTCTTCTGCCTAGGGAGAATTCAGCCAACACTTTATTTGAAGGACAAAAACGACAGTCTTGGCTGTGGTTTGAAAGCAGGAATCACCAGTGTGCTATTTGCTATTAAGCAAAGACTGCTACATTGTCACAGCATTATAATGAAAAAATCATCTAAAATACACAGATAATATCTCACTTGTTTTCCAGGAAAGCTGTGTTCCATCCAGTATGCTTATCTTTGGGGAGCCATAGCTCAGTGGTAGAGCACATGCTTTGCATGGTGAAATGGTCAATTCTAATCCCCAACATCTACATTTTTCAGGAAGGGCTTTAAAAGACCTGTGAAAACCCGAATCTCTGAAATTATTTCCAAGCAGCATAGGCAACAATGTTTTGATGGATCAGTGGTCTGGACCTACTAGAAAGTGGTTCCCTCATTCTTATATTGGCTTATTATAGGAAAATGTAAGCCATAATATTCGACCTGCTAAGCAGAGTGATCTAAATAGCAAGGCAAAAGCTAAAAGATAACTACCTCCCCACCCCAATACAGGCATATTTCTCTCACTTCTTGTTGTCTCACTTTTGTTCTTAACTATGAGTCATTTGTAAGTCAGATGTTTGTAACTTGGGGACTTCCTGTACTTGGTGTATCAACACTGTAGTTAATATAGTTTGACACCACTTTAACTGTCATGGCTCAATGCTATGAAATCATGGGAGTTGCGGTTTTAGCCTTCTCTGTCAAAGAGGGTTGATGCCTCAACAAACTGTAAATCCCAGGATTTTATAGCATTGAGCCATAGTAGTTGAAGTAGGGTCAAATTGCATTAATTCTATAATGTCCACTAGCAGAGAAAAAGATAAAAGCTTGATCTCTTTAGTAAAGTAAGGTAAAGGTTTTCCCCTGACATTAAGTCCAGTCGTACCCAACTCTGAGGGGTGGTACTCATCTCCTTTTCTAAGCCGAAGAGCCGGCATTGTCTGTAGACATCTCCAAGATCATGTGGTCGGAATGACTGCATGGAGCGCCTTTACTTTCCTGCTGGAATGGTACCTATTGATCTACTCACATTTACATGTTTTCAAACTGCTAGGTTGGCAGAAGCAAGGGCTAACAGTGGGAGCTCATGCCACTCCCCGGATTCGAACCTGTGACTTTTTGTTTCAGCACTTCAGTAGTTTAACCCACTGTGTCACTGGGGGTCCTTTAGTAAAACATTAAAAATAGCTTTACTTGCAAAACATGCTCACAATCAAACATTATTGTAACATAAGAACCAGGGACTTTAAAAATGGCTTTAGGTGTGAGAGAGAAGCAGGAAGAGAATTGTCATGGTAAAACTAACACAGAGAAAATCATATTGAATACAAAATGTGTCTAAACTTTTATAAGCAATCATGAAAATTAGCAATTAGTGAGTATAAACATGGAAATGTTGCTAACTGTAACACTTCCTATGTTTCCCTATGGGATGAGATTTCTATACAGGGAATCAGTTCTTTCTTTCTTTTTTGAATAACCAAGCTATTTTTGAGTGATAATCATCCCTCCTTTATCCTGTCACGAAAGGCCGGCACAATGGGACTGAAGACCAACCATTAAAATGCCCTTTTTGTCACTTATCTAAAATTATATTTCAGTATACCTTGAGCTGTCTAGCACTGAAAAGTCTCCCTGCCAGGATAAATCATTTTGTTGTGGTTCAGAAAACAGAAAGAAGCCAAAACATATGAAGTGACAAAGTGCTGCTGTTTCAAATTGCAAAATGAAAAGAGGGACCAGCTATTGAGTTTTTATTTTTCATAAATACAGCCTGCAAATAAAAGAAAACTGTCTATATCTATCAATGAAAGTACTTTTATCACTTGGTTAATAAGTCTTCATTGTAGACATCATGGTAAGCATTGCAAATATCACTGCAGTAGTCCACAAATCCCTTGACTTGTTTAGCTGAGAGAGTACATAAAATCAGTTTAAGCACATTATGTATGTTGCACTTTCGCTATTTCTCTATTTAATTTTTTTATATTTTCCAAACTAGTCAAGGACAGAACAACAGGGATGGAGGACAGAAATCATCTCTTTTCTCTCTTTCTCTTCCCACCTTTGTTCCAGTTCTCTGCCACCCATCATAAAGTATCCCAAGCATATATTACTATTAAACCAACAGAATAAATACATTGTAATAAATGAAATTCAATTCATCTAATGAAACATTGTAATGAAAAACAAACACAAAACAGAAATAGAAATTCATGAGGTCTTAGGATTACGTTTCAATGCCAATAAAGTTAGCACCAGATGTACGTTTTGTGAGAGGCATTCTAGAGACAGGATACAATGATAGAGCAGATCCTATATTGTATTTTTACATGATATACTTCTCCTGATGGTGGGACAATGAGAAAGGGCTTGGTTCTAGTTCTCAGACCATGATGTTGGGATTAATCCAGGCAGATACCTGGGCCTACAGGGGTTATGGGAAAATAGATTATGGTAATGTGGGGAATCATTTCCTGGAGTCCGAGGTTTGGAAAAGCCACATTCCAAAGAAATTCAGAAAGGTGTACTGCAGAGAAAAATGGGAAAGGCAAAGCATGTGTGCTGTATGTCCCCATAGAGCCATAATTCATAATTTCAGGTCCAATTTTTCAATAGCACAACAATTAAGTCCAAATCAACTTTATTCAAAATGATAAAACTATTTTGCTTTAAATTGTTTAATATTTTAGAATATATTTTAGTCTATTTAAAAATTGCCTACTGTTTAAATTATCCAAAATACATGCTGCCCTTGAATACAAATATTGAAATAAGTAAATAATATTGATAAAAGTGTTTAACATAGGAGTAAAATTGATGCTTTGGAAAATTAGTTTTTGGAACTATAACTCTCAGAACTCTTCACTCTTCATGCCAGGATTCTGGTTGTTCTTGTCCAAAATGTAGCTTCTCCTAGCTCTCAATATTTTATAAAAGATGAAATTCTTGTGGTGAGGTTGAGCACAAGTCCATGGAGGAAAAGCAATGAACCTGAACAGTTCAGTGAATATCTTAATGAGCTGCAGATGAGCAACTTCTTTCTTCTAGACAAAAATGAATTGTAAAGATTAATCCAGGTGGGACTCACCTAGGTTTTGCATATTTCATTACATACATAAGAACAGTGAAGAGAGCAAGCCTACATTCCCGGTTACCCTAGCTGACCTTTACATGAGTAGAAAGATGACAGGATTGAGCATTGAGTTGAATTATGAATGCTGTAGATGAAGTTCTCCAGTTCACTGTGTGGCTGTCTATGCAAATGACTGCTAATTTGAGGGCCACAAAGTAAAGTCATCAGCCTTTTCTTTTATTGTTGAAATAGCAGGGATAATATAAGCTGTTTTATGTGCTTTTATAGGTTGTGTGCCATAGTCAAATCTAACAAAATAAAGACAATAAACTTTTATTAGTTTATAGTTTCCCTTTTAACCTCACACAGTAGAACAAATTTCCCAAGAAATCAATTTTAGTATTTATAAATGTTTCTCTCTCTACTAAATAACCTAGCTATCACTCCTGGGTCATGGCTACATTATCTCTTTAATCATCCCTGCTGTTGCATCTCCATCTTCTCTGTTACCTGCAGGAAATGTAATTAATATCTTTGCTCTTCATTTTCTTCATGGTTAAGGATGTTCAACTTGAAATTTCTAAACAATGACCCAGTACAGCTTTGCTGACTGCATCCCAATTACTTGAAATTATGCTGTAAAGCCTTCCATTTTTCTTTGCCCAGAGATCATCTTGGATTCCTTTTAACAGAGCTAATATATAAAGCAATTTTAAATAATTGAACCGAAAATTGTGGAGAATCTGGGAGAATCTCTGGGAGGAGCCATAATGTTAACTACAAAATGGGGGCAAGCTTTTTTGCTATTCTGGAGGGTGGAACCCAAATCAGTGGATTCAAATGGCAAGGAAATAGGACACTTGTAAGAGCTACTTGAGAATAAATCAGAGTATCTTGGAAGCCATTTCTTCCTTCATTGTCAGGGATACTTATCTGCAGATTTCCTGTCACAGCATGGGGATGAGCTTGATGACCTTTGGAGAATTTCTAACTGTAGAATTCTAAAATTCTAGAATTCTTGGTAATGGACAAAATGATATGTGATACTTTTTACTGTTTAAATAATCGGGTATCCTAAATTATTTCCCATATTTTGAACTCTCTCATGTAGTGTGTGTTGGCTGCTATGCACCTTCAATAAATGTCAGTTTATAGTGACCCTAAGGTAATCCTATCTTAGGGCTATCTTGACAAGAATTGTTCAGGTGGATGTTGCCATTGCCTTCCACTGAGGCTCAAAGTGTAACTTGCCCAAGGACATCTAATGGGTTTTCATGGCCAAGAAGGAAGTCAAGCCCTAGTCTAGGGTTGCAGTCTAATACTCAGTGTCGAATGTTGTAGGCACTGTGGAACATATGTTCAGTCGTTGCTTAGACAGTAGCACAAAACCACATATTCTACATGCAGGTGGCCCTCCCATGAGTATCACAGGTGGTGGATGGTGTGGGAGGTGGATTGGCTGCCTCTGATACACTTGCTCATTGGTTCCTCTACCAGTGCCTACACTTGGGGCTTCCTGCATTTGCACTGCTGAAATTTGCTTACCATCAGGTTGCCAGTCAAGAATATCCCAGTCCCTGATACTTTAGGGACAAATCTTTGGGTTTGGGGTGAGTGCTGTAAAGGATGAATCAGTCAGGCAAGAGAGTTTTAAATATCTTTGCCACTAAAAATGTAAAGATTTTATCAGGCAGGGAATGTTTATTTCTGCTGCCACCTTTTGTGTTCAGGAGCCTTGCTTTATTTATGTTGGGGCTTAGATGAGAGTGAGACTGCATAAGATGAAACAATAACTGTTTGTTTATTTGTCTCTTTTGATGTACATAAACATGATGTTTTCAAGACTGTATATACAGTACAGATGCTTGGTGGTTACAATGAAAGTTATAGAGTATTCTCTGATGAAGATGTTACTTTAAAAAGAATAGTTTCTGTGTGACTTTCGTTTATTAGGGCTGGGTGGTTTCGTTTCGTTAATTCGTAATTCGTTAATAATTCGTTAATTTTTTCAATTACAAAACGATAATGAACCATTCTGGAGCAATTATTAAAAAAAAACAAATTTTCAAAAACGTTTTGTAAATACTTCGTATTTCGATATTGTATTTGTTTCGTTATTGTTTTGAGGTCGTTTCGTTATTATTTCCGCATGTCTGGGCCAGTTTTATGGTTTAATTAGTGAAAAAAATTATAATATCACACCAACAGTCAACAACAGAGGGAGAGGGAAGCTTCAGAAGGTTTTGGAGGTTTTTTGTGTATTTCGCGGTCGCGTCCGCCATTAACAAATCGATTCGTTATTGTTTCGGAAATCGATTCGTTAATTTTTTACCATTTACGAAATTTCGTAAATATCGAACTTTTTAAAAGGAAAATTTTGTAATTATTTTAAATATCGAAACAAAAAAAAACCCCAAATACAAATCGATTTTAGAAACAAATTTTTCCGTTGTTACCCAGGCCTATCGTTTATGTATTTCCTCAGCCTTTCCTTCACAAAAGGCTTTTATAATATTATTCTTACAAACTGATTTTTAAAAAAAAAAAAAAAAAAAAACCTACACTCCTTAACTGGACACTGAAATCCTGACTACTTGGCACTTTAAAACCTCTCTACAACTAACTATCCTCTTTAAGCTCCTCGATGCCAGCTAACTTCACTACCTACCCCAGCTAGCTGAACAAAAAAAGTTCAGTTGGCCTCCTCTAACTGCCATTCTGGACTCCACCCATCTCTCGTGCCTCAGCACCTGCTCATTTGCATTTGGCCAATCAGGCCACTCTTATGCAAATAGCTGCTAGTCAGCTCCTCCCCTGGCTCTGCTGCACAATGAGAACCACAAAATGTTTGTCTAACTTCCTGGTTTTACAAATTGACTGCTCACCCACTAACCCTTTGAGGTAGGTCACATATCACTTTTCCCAGGTAAGTCATATCCATTACAAGTGCCTTGTGATATCATGGAGTTGCTGGGGGGGGGGGGGTGATGTCAAAACTATGATGTTGTAGGGACAGCTTCTAGTGATATAATATAATGTGACAGCATAACTATCTATCCAAATTGTATGCTGGCTAGATAAATAAAACACCCAGTCCATGCATACACATGCTTATTTTTAAAGATAGGGTTGTAGCCTGTGGATTTCTCATTCTCATACTGAGGATCACAGAAGAGTGTCCAGACTCTGAAATTTGGGTAACTTACATGCTATGACCTCTGGAGACTCCCTCTAAGTTTGGGCATTCAAACATGTCCTCTCAACAGGTTATGGCTTCATAGATTATTTCTTTTATTGATATTTAAATAAAATGGGATGCAGTCAAAAACACTGCATACATTCACTGATGAAAGCATCAGTTATTACACTGACACAAGTCTTCAAGGAAATGATATTCCTTTTGCCAGTTCTGCTGAGAATCCAGAAACAATAATAACATATCTGTGTTGGCATATACTGATAGTCTGGGGAAATTTTCAAAAACAAATTTTAAAATTCTAGTCTTATGAAATTAAAACAGCATACCACTTAATCTGTTGCAACCTTGAGAAATAACAGCTCAGTATCTTTCACATGTGTCAACAGAGATCCGTGAGCAACCACTAGAATATCTCAAATCATTATAGTCTAGTGAACCAATATGAAAGTATAAGAAGGGAACACTTGAACTAAGCCAGTAAAAGAAAATATGTGGGCAAATCGATCATTCAGTCAAGGGCACAGTCCTGCGTAGAAGTTCCACTGGGAAACTACCTGGGATCATCACCTACAGTTTAGCAAGTTTTAAATCTGCTCTGGAGTGGCCTAGTAGCGCAGGAGGACATCTACTTCACTAAGACAGCTTGGATGTTCCCCATGCCCTGGTTGCAGCTGTTCCTTGTAAACCATGGAGCTCGATTTGAGCTCCTAGCCATTGTGAGCACCTGTGCAAGCAGCAAGAAGAGGACGGCAATCTCTGTTCCTTCTTAGTGGTTGCATGAACACTTCATTATGATGTCAGCAGAGATGTCCATGAAAGCCAGAAGCTCCAATGAAGCTCTGTGATTGACTAGAAGTGGTGCTGGTCACAATATGGGTTTGATCCATCCCCTTTCCTTGTGCTAATGTGCACAGGGAAAAAGTGATACTGCCTGTGTCTACTCTGGACAGCAGATTGGGCCGAACTGGAGCCAATACAGCTATCCAGACTTCCTGGAGTGAGTCTAGATCAGCGGTTCTCAACCTGGGGGTTGTTTGGCCATTTTGGGGGAGGTTGCAAGGTCGCCTCCTTAGGCCCCGCCCCCAATGCTGTGATCCAGCTGAGAGCTCGCCTCGTGTGAAGCCTCCCGTTACTGGACTTTGACCTCTCCTGCCGGCTAGGCCGCAACCCAGCCAAGGGCTCGCGTGAGGGCTCCCTCGCAGTCCAGCCAGCTGGCAAGGCTGCCAAGGGCTCCTTCTCGTGAGCCCTCCCTTGGCAGCATCGTGGTCTTGCCAGCTGGCAAGGCCGCAAGGTAGCTGGGGGCTCGCATGAGGGCTCCCTCATGGTCTCACCAGCTGGCAAGGCCGCGAGGTAGCTGGGAGCTCCTTCGAGCGAGCACTGCCTCGGCTGCATCATGGTCTCACCAGCTGGCAAGGTCATGAGGCAGCCGAGGGCTCACATGAGGGCTCTCTCACTCCTTCACTGTCTCACCAGCTGGCAAGGCCGCGAGGCAGCCGGGGGCTCCTTCACACGAGGGGTCCCTCACACGAGGGGTCTCACCAGCTGGCAAGGCCGCGAGGCAGCCGAGGGCTCCTTCGCTTGGGGCCTGGCCCTCGCCTGACTCTCTCCACTACCAGCCAGGCAAGAGGCTCAATATAAGGCCAGGAAGCGTGGTGGATCCTCCCGCGCCTGGCTCTCACCACCTGCCGGGCTTGCCAGAGGCATAAGCCTCCCTGTCAGATTTGGCTTCAGACTCCTCCAAAATGCACCAAGCAACAGCTACTCAAGTTATGCATATTTTTCCCAAACCTCTGCAGTATTTTTTTTTTGGTCATGGGATTCTGTATGCCAAGTTTGGTTCAATTCCATGGTTTTTGGAGTTCAGAATGCTCTTTAATGGCATGGGAACTATACACCCAAGCAGCTATAACTCCCAAATGTCAGGGTCTATTTTCCTCAAATTCCACCAGTGTTCAAATTTGGGCATATTGAGTATTTGTGCCACGTTTGGTCCAGATCCATAGTTGTTTGAGTTCACAATGCTCTCCAGATGTAGGTGAACTGCATCTTCCTTAAATCACTGTGAATTCCTCCCAAGCCCCTCCAGTATTTTCTTTTACATGAGAGTTCTGTGTGGAGGTCTCAGTGGTCTATGGAAGTCAGAGCTGAATCGGTTGAAGGTACAGCAAATTCCATCATCTGTTTTCCATACTCCTCTAAACATATTTTTTTCTGATTAATCATGATGCTTTAATTATGTTGAATTCGTAACAATAAAAACACATCCTGCATATCAGGTATTTACATTATGATTCATAACAGTAGCAAAATTAGACTTATAAAGGAGCAATGAAAACAATTTTATGGTTGGGGGTCACCACAACATGAGGAACCATATTTAGGGGTCATGGTGTTAGAAGGGTTGAGAACCACTGGTCTATATTGTTACTATGAATAGAGGTTGAGAATTCTTCAGAAAACGAACAGAACAAAGTTAGGACTGATTCCCTCAAGAGAAGCTGAGATTATTATTTCAGTACATATTTTCCAGTTATCAAATCTATGGTGATTTCTATATCTTACAGGTTTTGAGAAAAGATTTAATTATGAATATGGCACACTGTAATGAGTTTGTCTCCCTCAGTTTTTTAGTGTGTATTTATGATACTGAGCACAATGAAAGCTATGGAGGCCACAGCTTCTGCCAGCTTGCAAGGGAGATCATTTTGCCCCAGTCGCTTTCCTTCCTATGAGCTTTTAAACTGTATGAGACAGATGTCTTCCTTGGCAAATGAGCTTTTCTATTAGATCTTGTTATTACACATACTCGGATTTTCAGCTTTTATACATGCTTTGATTGTTACTCGCATGAGCTGAGTTAGAGTTCAAACACCCCCATTATTTTACAGTGAAAACCTTATGTTGTCTTCTGTTTGGCTAAAACAGAGCAATCACAGCAGAAAAGGATCCTTCGCTTTCTCAGCAGCGACTGTTGATTATTTTCCCAAAGTCATATCAGAGCTGTGATTCTGCCTTGTATTTCTGAACCTACTCACATGTGGGCAATATTTTCATGGTTTTAGAACTTGGAAGGAACCAACCTGTGTTTCTGGCTGCTCTAATACCATGCCTCCTCCAGGATCACAATGGTGCCAGATGAGGCTATTGTGATAACATTTAAGCACAGTTTATTTGTGGCTCCAAGTACTGAAAGACAAATCTCTGAACAGGCATGAGCCAAACAGCCACACTCTGGAGGCCACTGAGGGCTTTCCTTCAATGATGTGCAGTCTGTGTTGCATTCAAAGTTGTATGGTAATGATACTTTTCTTTTTTTTTTTGCCTTAAAAGGAACCTACTGCACTAAACATGCAATAAATCTTTCCTAAGTGATACTAGCAATGTATAAAAATAGAACATTCTCTTAGAGTATATAAAAAAGGTGGAAAATTGTAAAGTTGCAGAACAGAATGTCTGTGATTTCACTAAGTTCCATCAATACAATTCTGTTTTAAGAATGAGAAATCCTTTTTTACTCGATAGGAACAGAAAGATGTTATCTGGTCACCCATGTCTTTCTATGACTTTCTCTGAAGCAGCCAGTACTGACCAGTATCAAAGTCAGAACAGTAGGCTTGATAGATTAATGGCATGACTAAATGTGACAGTTTGATCTATTCTTATAAGCAGAAGGATTAGTAGGTAGTTCATGTGCAAAATAATTTGTTAGATTGTCATAGGGATTTTACATTGCCCCAAAGACATATAGCTTGCATGACTGACTGATTTAATTTTTTTTATACTTACATATGAAGGTTAATGCTTTTAAGTCACGCAGTATCCTGAGTTTTCAGCTAAATGTATATTTAGGATTCATTCCTTAATTCCCATGATATATATGGCCCTTTTCTTCTTTCCAAGGCAAAATACAAAGAAATTTAATCTATGATTTTCTCAGAGTAGAAAGAAAGGAAAATTGTGGTTTTGAAAGCTACAATTATAGATATTAAAGGAAGAAATGTTTAAAGTGCTAACATTTTCTGCAATGTATCAGTTCTCTAGAAAATGATATTTTCATCATTATTGCCCAAATAAACATTTCTAGGCTGAAGAAACTATGTTTTTTTTAATGGATTATATACCCGTCATGCTCACACAGGGACTTTTATTGTCTTTCTTTTCAAGCCTTAGTAGTCCCTTTACTTAGAATGGGTTCAGTTATAAAATATATAGAAAGAGGCCAGAAAGGAAGATCTCTTTGAAAGTAATCAAGAGAGTATCAATTACGTTCTGAGCTCCCATCTCTTCCTAAAGTATTTGTTTATCATTCAGATTCCTGGGAGGAGCTAGGGTATTACTGATATTTCTTACAATTCAATTGTTTTTTGTTTTTTGTTATACCTTTTTAGAGTGAGTTTCTAACTCTGTTCTCACTGAAAATTAGGCACCTGAAAGTTTGCTCGGTGGATAGAACAATCCCCGTCTTCAGTTCTGCTGGTGAATATTCAGCTCCATAGAGAAGTTTAACTCAGTGTACTCAGTATTATATTACTTGATGTATTCCAAACTGTCAACCAAAGCTGGCTTTGTACAACAATGTGTTTCATTTTGTTGTTGAGCTAGGACCTCTTAATACTTCATTTATCTCGTATGGCTGGTGATCAAATTGAATATCAGGTAGATGCCAAATTTCATGACAAGCTAGTTTTGTGAACCACTGTTCCCATGCTCAGGTAAACTTACCCCTCAGAAAGAGTTTCACTACTGGTAGCCAAGTCACAGGGATATCATTTTTCAAAAGGCTTTCTCAGAAAGGAAGTGGTAGATGATTATTACCCTTACATGACCACTCTCCCTGAAAATAACAGGGCTTTGTGTGTTTCAGTCAAACACTAACAATCTTATTGCACATGAAAAAAAAAGTGTCCTAGAATGCTTCTGCTTCAGTTCACTCACTGAGCCCCACACCGCCCATCAGACAACGTAGGCTGACTTCCGGCAGGGCTCCATGGGTGAACTAGGGCAGCAGCATATTAGATGCTGTGCTGGCAACAAAGGAGCCTCCCTGTGTTTCACAAGAAACAACGGGGCTACTGTAGGCTTAAGCCACATGACGCTTACCCACATGTGATGGGGAAGTGTCAGCTGCTGGTCAGGGTGCTGGGATTACCCTGCTGCCACCCTATTTGCCACAGAGGCTGGTGAATCACAACACTGGACCTCATCCATGCGATGAGGTCCTTAGATATGTATTTGTGTGACAGATGTGAAGACTCAAGTGGAGGCACTCATCCTCTCCCACTTTGGACTGATTTAATTCTAATTTCTAGGATCCAGGGATATTGATATTGTTTACTACTAAGGAGTCTGCTCCAAAATCAGTTTCCTTTTTTGTTTTGGTTGAGGAATGGCAGTCTCTATCTGCCATGTCCCCTCCCCTTTTCCTTTCCCTAAGGCGCGTGTGTCAAACCCAAGGCCCATGGGCCAAATCCAACCCACTACATAATTTAATGTGGCCCACAAGGTCTGGATACTCCTTGTGCTGGTGCCAACCCAACTGTCAACTGCTGGCTGTATCCTCTGCACTTCAAACACAGCAGGAATCTAATAGAAAGGGAGAATGCTTCCAGATGGAGACTATGTCCCTCCTTGAAACATCTTGTATCCAGGAGACTGCAGGGAAGAAGAGGAGAAAGCATTAATGCAGATTTTCCCCAGAGAAGAATTTCCATACAATGATGGACAATATACAATTTTGGCTGATCTGTCACATGTCTTTCCAAGTCTACATCTTGTTGGCCTAAATGCAATGCTAATCCCAACTAGAGAATGCACCTTGGAGCCAATTGCTGAATGGTTAGTCCACACCCAAGCAAATCCCATTGATTCAATGGGTCCACACTATTTGGGACTTGCAGCTACATTTTGGGCACTATGAGTGCTTTTAAATTACCCACCTATTCATTGCAACCCCATGCATTTTATAGGGGTTTCATATTTAAGGTGGTTTGTCCCCTCTCTCTCTCCCCTGTAAAGTTGATCCCAATCATATTAAGCTAGGATTTGAACATCTCTATATTATATGCTCCACATATCCTATTCAGCAGAAAATTGTTCAGGTTTCAAGTTCCCATCTTTGAATTAAATGAAATTTTGGGAGAAAACATTGATGTATCTCACTGCCTTTTGTATTTTGCTTCTGGATTGAGAGTTTCTTTATATAACAATCCTTTCCCCCATTCTGCCTCTTTTGAGATTGTGTTACTTTGGCCATCTTTTCAAACACAGGAGATTTGGTCAAACATCACTCAGCTTTGTCTGACCTTCATTATTCCATTAGCTCAAGAATTGCCAGTAAAGCGAGAGGCTTCTTACATGAAAGAGCTTTTCTTGTAATAATGCTGCTGTATCAGTAGTCCTCACACCTGAACTGTTTTTTCTTTAAAAAAAAAAGATGGGGGAGAAAGGAGATGGAAGTGGAAAAGGACTTCACAATGCACAAAGGGCATCATTTGTCTCATGATGCATGAGCTTTCCCTTTTTTTGCTTTAATAATACGTGTTTTAAAATAATCACTGTGCTCATAAAATCCATAAGAACTATTGACTAAAAATATTTATATATAATTTATTATTACAACTAAATGGTGTGTAAAATATATATGTACTTATTCACAAATATGCAAGGGTGTTTAATAGATAGATCATTTATTTGAAAGCTGGAATAAATACTATTTTAAAAAGATAGAACTCGAAAAAAGTGAATGAAATTCCTATTGGAAAAAAACACAACTGGCAAGATTATTAATTTAGTTGTAAATGTATGTATACTTGCAATCCACAATGCATTGCACACAAATAAGGATCTATCTTTCAAGCTTGAGAAGCAGTAATTTGATTCTAGAATAGAGTTACTTTTCACCTATCATCTGATTACTTTACTGAACTTTTTCTTTCACACTTAGATAATATTCTACATCAAATTACTTCCTTCCTTCCCTGCACTGCCTGCCCATGCAACCTACCTTCCTCCTACCAGGGCATGGCCATTTGGTGCTTGGGGAGGGGGATGCATAGAGCATTGGCCATTGGCTTGCATCTCTGCAGCTAGACACAAAGGAAAACAGGATCTTCCTTAATGTCAGGATGACCACACAGTGATCCTTGGTGATATACCTTTGTTGCTGCATTTCTTGCTGTAGGCATGCAACTATCTGCACCCTATTATGAGGCATAATACTAACTCTTTATTATGTATAACTTAACACAAACATTCAAAAACACAATTCACTACTACCCCTTTACTTTCAGCCCTTGCTGACATACCTTAGAATTTTATATCTAATATTGCTTTCATTTGCACAGTATTGAATGGACACAGTGTCTCCAACATCCCTCTAATCCTAAATGGTGGTTGATAGGTTTCTCTGCTTCTCTGATCATCTGTGAGTAAAATTTGTGGATCTACATATCCTGAATGTACAGCTGTAAACATTGCAGCAGTGAAGATTAAAGCCTCCAGTTATTTTGGATGACAAACACTGAATGCATGAATTTACTAAACAGTGGGTGGAGGAATGTATTGTCGAAGGCTTTCATGGCCGGAATCACTCAGTTCTTGTGGGTTTTTTCGGGCTATATGGCCATGTTCTAGAGGCATTTCTCCTGACGTTTCGCCTGCATCTATGGCAAGCATCCTCAGTGGGTGGAGGGGTCAGATGTTGCAGTTTGGGCTCTGCTGACATATTTTTTCTGTGAATAGGTTCTGCTGTGTTTTTCTTGCCTCTGGGACACTTGCTTGTCCAGAGTGCAGCGGTTGCAGGGAGGTTGTGATTGAAATATTATATCACCTCACAACCCCCAACACCTCCTGCCCTAGTTGCTCCCACACCATGGTTGCTTCTTCCTTTTAGCTTGTGCTTATCACTAAAAAAATAAATAGGTGACAATAATAAAGTTGTATGTATTTTATTCCATATCTTGTGTCTCATCTCATTCCATTGATTGGTCAACAATTCCTTTTATATTCCTGACAAAAAGGAGAGAAAGAGATGTGTGTGTGTGTGAAGGATAAATTAGAGCCTATTTATTTATTTTATTTGTCATGTCAGGGCAACCAGTCAATTATATTACATTTCTAACAGAACAAAGCAAACAAACAGACAAAATACAACATTTGTGAGTTTGGTAGTTGATTATATGTCCTTTGACCAGTAGCTGGCCACTTGGAGTGCTTCTGGTGTTGCTGCAAGAAGGTCCTCCATTGTGCATGTGGCAGGGCTCTGGTTGCATTGCAGCAGGTGGTCAGTGGTTTGCTCTTCTCCACACTCGCATGTCGTGGATTCCACTTGGTAGCCCCATTTCTGAAGGTTGGCTCTGCATCTCATGGTATCAGCACAAACACAAAACAGTCTATGTATAATGTCAAAATATGTCAAAAGAGCATATAGTATGCTATTTAACAAAATCCCGAGTATATAGCTCAATTCAGTGGCCCAAAACAAAATCAAAGGGAGCAACCGCTCTCAAATGTAACAGTTCCAGGTCTAAACAAGGGTACCACTGTATATAGGCTTCAGGGATACATACAATGAGATAAATCATACACAAAGTAAGCATAGAGTCATGAGGCTATATGTATACTGAAGTCAATAATGAAGATGGAGCACCACTCTCAAAAATCTTCATGGAATAAATCCAAATTAAGTCCAGTGAAAATGGAGCACTGCTTCTCAAAATAAGTCTCTGTAGGAAAAGTCCGAATGGCATTCAACAGGGGTGCCCGGGTATTTTTGTACCCTGTTTCGGGGAAAGCAGTCCCCTTCCTCAGGAGTTGATAAATTCAGCAACTCTAGACTCTTATCTATAATAAAACATAACATCACATAGAGTAACAAGTATTTTCCAGCACAATTACATTAGTAAAGATAATGGATACAACAAACATATAACGTATACTCACATCATGCCAGGTAGCTAAAACAAAAAGTGACTCTGCTAGAAGTAAATTCACACTGCGAGTAATTCTGAAGGGTCATCCACAGGTTTATAAAGAGTAGTTAGAAACTTAAAGGAAACAGCTAAAATTAAGTGACTCGTTAAGTCCTTGAGGGGAAAGGGTTTTCAACTTAAAGATCCAGAACATTTCCCTTTGGGATAGTAGTTCTTCCAAATCCATATGGGGTTTTGGTGTGATGCATTCCAGAGCACAAAATTTAAGGGAATTGGATGAATGTTTGTATTGTGTAAAGTGTGAATATAGAAGGGACTCCATAGATAAACATTTTATTCTAGATTTATGTTCAGAAATTCTAATTCTCAGAGGTCTGGTTGTTTTTCCAATATACCACAAACCACAGTCACATGTTAGAAGGTAGATAAGGTTACTGCTATTACAATTGGAAAAATGTTTGAGTGTGGTGCCCACTTTGTTCCTATAGTTGTGTACCTCCTTAGTTTTCCATGATTGCGGACAACATTTACAGCGTCCACAGGGGTAATGGCCTCTCAAAGTGCTTTTAGGTGTAGTAGTAGTAGTGGTTAAATCTGTATGAATTAACAAGTCTCTTATGTTTTTAGTACGCCTATTACCAAAAATGGGTGGTTTTTGGCAACCTGGAATATCTTGAAGAAGATGCCAGTGTTTTTTGATGATTCTGATAATCTGTTTGGAATAGTGCGATAGTTCTTGTGTCCAAATAATTTGATTTTTTATGGGTTTGGGGCATTCTTTCAGTAAGGTAGTCCTATCTATTTTATCAGCTTTGGTTAATTCTTTCCTTATTACATGTTTGGGGTAGCCTCTATTTCTGAACTCATGGCTTAAAGTGACACTTTCCTGAATAAACTGTTCCTTGGTGCTTGAGTTCCGTTTAAGTCTGAGGAGCTGTGAAAATGGAAGATTGGTTTTTAAACTAAAGTGGTGGAAGCTGTTGTAATGAAGATAAGAATTTTTATCTGTGGGTTTTCTGAAGTTCTTGACTAAAAGTTTATTGTGATCTTTATAGACTGTAACATCCAGAAAATTAATATGTGACAGGTTGAAATGGCTGGTGAACTTAATAGACGTATGTATGGTGTTGATCCAATTAGAGAAACCTACTGCAGCCTCGGTTGGTTTAAATACCATGAATATGTCATCAATAAATCGTCCATAATATATAATATTGGTGTGATACATATTTAAAGAAGGATTTAATAATACAGTGTTCTCTAAATTTGCCATAAATAAATTGGCAATTGAGGGGGCCAATGGACTGCCCATTGCCACACCAAAGACCTGAAAGTAAAATTGATTTTGAAAACAGAAATAATTTTTCTCTAAAACTATATCCAACAGGTCCATAAGGAAATGTGTGGGTGGATGTAACTTGGTTCTGTTATGGAGGACATTCTCTATGGTGGTACGGGCCTCATCTAATGGAATGTTGGTGTAAAGTGAGGTGACATCAATAGTTACTAAAACACTATCCTCCGCTACTTTGAGGTTTTCTATAACATTAATGAAGTGCTTAGTGTCTTTGATATAGGAATCACAGAGAGGGACAAAGGGTTGGCAGAAAGAGTCCAGATACTTAGCGACTGGTTCCAACACTGAAGAAGAACCTGAAATAATGGGTCGGCCTGGGGGGGGAATAACACCTTTATGAATCTTTGGTAAAGTATAAAAGATTGGTATTCTAGGGAATTCTTTCTGAAGATATTTAAATGTGGAAGAAGAGATAAATCCCAGGGATAATCCCTCTTGGCACACAACCCTAATAAGGGACTGTATGTGTTTAGTGGGGTCTGTAGCAACAGGTTTATAAAATTTACTATTAGATAACTGGCAGTTGATTTCCTTAATGTAATCTTTTTTGTTGAGTAGCACTATAGCTCCCCCTTTGTCTGCTGGTTTCCAGACTACCTCTTTAAGGTTACTCAGTTTGTTCAAAGTGGTTCTTTCAATGTCAGACAAATTAGAATGGAATGGTTGTCTGTGGGTGATTAACTTATTGAAGTCCCTCTCTACTACTTTTTCAAAGCACTTGATATGTATGCTGTCTGTGGAGGGGCAAAACTTGCTTTTAGGTTTGAAGGGATCTATGGTGGAATTGGGTATGCTGTTTGTGAAAACCTCTCTTAGGCGGATGGTTCTAAACAATTTAAATAAATCTATGCGTGCTCGGAATGCATTAAATTTTGGGGTGGGAACAAATGATAGACCTTTATTTACTACTGACCTTTCTAAATCTGATAACTTGTAATCGGATAGATTGACAATCAAGTCAGGCGTCTTCGATTTTGGCCTCGTCGAAAAAAAGTAGTGGAGGAAGACCGGGAAGATGATCGGTTCATATTTCTTTGTCTGTTAGATCATCTTAAAGAAGGTGTGTCAGAGGCTTCAGAGCTTTCAGTTGTCCTCCCTGGGTCTTCCTCTGTGGAGGAATCTGCAGACTGAGGATGAAAACTGACTTTTCTCCTAGAGGGGGCTTGCTCTTTGTCCAATAGCCATGGGTAGACTCGATTGGACAGATAATCATTGCAATCTCTATCAAATTTTTTGATTTTAAATTCCTTCACCTGGTTATATAAATCACTACATTTTTTCTCAAGAGTCTCAAGCATGGTGGGAGAAGTTGTGTCTTTCATAATGTTTTCCATAAGATTAGTAATTTTAGTTTCTCCTTCCTTAATAGTGGCATTGGATTTCATAATTAGTAGGGCCATCAAATCCAAAGAGCATTTATTTAGAATCTTAACCCATTGTTGTAAGAAATCCTTGTCTTCTTTAAACATGCCAGGTGGTTTATATATCCTTAGTCCTCTAGGGATCATGTTATGTCTTATATAGTCAGCTAACGTGGAGGCATGAAGATCCAAGCGAATATTTCTTTTTTTCAATTTTTCTAAATCATTGAATAAATTGCTGGTCTGGGAAGACTCAGCTACCGGTACATGGTCAATGACTGACCTATTTTTAGTAAGAGACATGATGTCTTCTTTTTCAAAACTCAAAGTACCGAGCCAGTCATCCATATTGATATGGTAGTACAGCTATACAATATCCCAGAATATTCTGGGATATTGTATATCTGCATCTCATGGTGCCAGAGCGCAGTCTGTTCAGCGCCTTCCAAGTTGCCCAATCCTCTGTGTGCCCATGGGGGAGTCTCATTTGGTATCACCCATTGGTTGAGGTTCTGGGTTTGAGCCTGCCACTTTTGGACTCTCACTTGCTGAGGTGTTCCAGCGAGTGTCTCTGTAGATCTTAGAAAACTATTTCTAGATTTAAGTCGTTGACGTGCTGGCTGATACCCAAACAGGGGATGAGCTGGAGATGTCTCTGCCTTGGTCCTTTCACTATTGGCTGCTACTTCCCGGCAGATGTCAGGTAGTACAATACCGGCTAAGCAGTGTAATTTCTCCAGTGGTGTAGGGCGCAGATACCCCGTGATAATGCGGCATGTCTCATTAAGAGCCACATCCACTGTTTTAGTGTGGTGAGATATGTTCCACACTGGGCATGCGTACTCAGCAGCAGAGTAGCACAGCGCAAGGGCAGATGTCTTCACTGTGTCTTCACTGTGTCGACCAGCATGCAAGCAATTAGAGCCTATGAACCGAATGCACCAGTAAGACCATTATTGGTACTTTACATTACCGCATTTCTTGTTCAAACAATTGTTATCCAGAGCTTTGTGTCCTAAAATAACTGCTTCTGTGTTATCAGTGTGTACATATTAAGAATAACTAGGTTCTTGTGGGTTTTTTTGGGCTATATGGCCATGTTCTAGAGGCATTTATCCTGATGTTTCACCTGCATCTATGGCAAGCATCCTCAGAGGTGACGTCTGTTGGAACTGGGAAGGGGTTTATATATTTGTGGAATGACCAGGGTGAGACAAAGGACTTTTGTCAGTTGGGCTAGGTGTGAATATTTCAACTGACCACCTTGATTAGCATACAATGGGCTGACTGTGCCGGGAGCAAACTCTTCTTGAAAGGTAATTAGATGTCCCTGCCTGTTTCCTCTCTGCTGTTTTTGCTGTTGCAATTTTAGAATTTTTTAATACTGGTAGCCAGATCTTGTTCATTTTCATGGTTTCCTCCTTTCTGTTGAAATTGTCCACATGTTTGTGTATTTCAATGGCTTCTCTGTGTAGTCTGACATGGTGGTTGTGAGAGTAGTCCAGCATTTTTGTGTTCTCAAATAAAATGCTGTGTCCAGGTTGGTTCATCAGGTGCTCTGCTATAGCCCAACTGACAAAAGTCCTTTGTCTCACCCTGGTCATTCCACAGATATATAAACCCCTTCCCAGTTCCAACAGACCTCACCTCTGAGGATGCTTGCCATAGATGCAGGCGAAACGTCAGGAGAAATGCCTCTAGAACATGGCCATATAGCCCGAAAAAGCCCACCAGAACCTAGTGATTCCAGCCATGAAAGCCTTCGACAATATTAAGAATAACATTTGTAAAAACTAATTAGCAAGATGGTGTTCTTAAACTTTACTTGTGCATTTTTTTTTAAAAAAGCTTGCTGGCTTTGAAGTCTTATCCAATCTAAATACAAATATAAAATTGCCAAAATGTGAGAAGAGATGAGGTATTTGTTAAAGTTAGAATTACACCTGTGGCATAATATGAGTACTTGTTCATTAAAGAAGTGTATAGAGGGAAGGGAACACATCATATTTTTTTTACATTCAATCAGAAATACTTTGTATTGGAAATATATGGATAGAACATTCAAATACATGATACCAGAGATGCTCTATTTCTTTCTTTCTCCATGTGTATATGTATGCTTTTGTTGCTTCATTAGATTGTAAATTGTGCTCCATTGGAGTATACTGTTCATGGAAAAAAGTAAACACTGAAAGGGTGATGTGCACATTTCAAATCTAATGCAGCATACATGCATTCTATTTTATACTCTATTTTTAAAAATAGTTTCAAGTCTTTTGGCTATCTTCAAGACTGATACTTCATACCTCTATACATGCACACTTTCCATTTGCTTCTGCATCTCCCACTGTTTGTCTCTTCTTCTAAAATGAGAACAAGAAATAAAAGGAATAAGAGATTCCACTCAGGAGACCACTTTCAGTGTGAGGCTGTAGATTTAAACTAACCAGCTAAAAACACTGTCT
Source organism: Anolis sagrei (assembly GCF_037176765.1). Classification (NCBI taxonomy): domain Eukaryota; kingdom Metazoa; phylum Chordata; class Lepidosauria; order Squamata; family Anolidae; genus Anolis; species Anolis sagrei. The sequence goes on along the minus strand of NC_090023.1, from coordinate 84,761,805 downwards.
TATTTATTTCCTGGGCACAATTCTCTTGAAATTGCATATCATTTAAATGATAGTTCAAAACCATTGAAAAACAAGAGTTCTTCCATGAAAGGTTTGGCATGCTGCCACACAGTGTAGGTGGAGTCTCTTTCTTTGGAAACTGGATGGCCATTTGCTGTGGATTCCTGCTAGATAGGGGTTGGATTAGATGGCCTTTGTGGCTTCTTCCCACTTCTATGATTCTATAATTGTTTGCCTAATTTACTTTTATCCACCAAGCCCTTCAAACCCAAACATTTACTCAGCAGCTAGTGATTTCTGGCTCTTCGTCTTCAGCCATCGTATATTTCTTTCAGCCATTCAACAGCCTACATACAAACACAGTACCATGCTTACTCAGTCATCCCCTTCCTCCTCTGACATTTTATTTACTTGAAAAAGCCCTATCATAATCACTTTATAATATCAACCTGTCAAGTACACAAAAAAAATACATTCGTTTGCAGGAGGTAACACGGACAATCTGTTTAATAGGTCCTGTCAATCACAATGTTCTTGAAGGTATTCTTAGGATACACATAGATGATGTAACAGATGAATTCACAAAACTGTGATCCAGAATCTGGTGACTAATGGTTTATAGAATATTTTCCATAGCAATCTCAATGGGCTGCAGGAAACAAGACATTTACATTAGCAAGATGTTCAGAGTTAGTTGAACAATGGAGAACTTACTTCCTAATTACTGGAGTAGTTAGAAAAGGCTGGAATACAAGAGAAACAGAACACAATGGACACAATAGACACAACTGCTTGACATATATCTTTCAAGGAAAGGATGTTCCCTTGAAAAGTTCATTTCAGACTCATAATTACAATTAAGGCATAAGACACAAATTCTAGAGGATCACATAGTTTATTTTCTTTTTTAGGTTTAATTGTTATTTTATAGTATTTTTTTCTTATTTGTTAAATATGCCTCTAATTCTAGAAGTTAAGCTGCCAATAATATTTCTCTTACATGTTTGGGATGTTGCACATTTTAATTGAGGTAGATGTGGACATCAGTAGTTCTATTATATATATTTAAAAACAATAGCAGTAAACAGAATAATGGGGAAAAAAGAGGCAGGAAAGTTCAGTAGTGCTACTACATGGACATCCTTATTTAAAGGATTAATGGAGTAGATACAAACATAAACTTATCTAGACATGCCTAACCCTTCATACACACCATAAAATATAATTAATTTATCAGGAACATATAAAGGTTCTATCACTAACTTCTTTAAAGACAATTACTTTTCAGTTTGACCCTGCATAGATTCACTAAGAGCAAGAGGTGTAAGTGCCATTGCTGTGTCCTGAATCTTTGAGTAGTGTTCTCCACTAAATATAAAAATATAAAATTATTGCAAGTGAGATATAATGTTTTTAAAGAGAGAATAATCCCTTTAGAAGGCTCATTGAAATTCCTGACAAATTGAAATTCATGCATTTACAGCTCAAATCCAATCATTATGTGGTATATTGGGATAAATAGATGTAAACCCAATAAAACAACTGTATATTCTTAGTAATCTTGGTGTTGCCGAAGGCTTTCATGGCTGGAATCACTGGGTTGTTGTAGGTTTTTCAGGCTGTATGGCTAACCTAGAATATAATGGGATCCATTTCAGTGCATTTTTCAGTCAAACCCAGACTTCCTCCAGACTTTTTAAAACATGAGTTTTCCCTGTTTAATGCAGGTCCATCCGGATTATGAGTGTGCATCGTTTGGCCATCTCCCTTTACAATCCACTTCATTGTGGATTATAAGACCTCTGTAGATGGAGCCTTTAAAGATTTCAAAGTTCTGTTTGTATTGTCCAAGTCTTTGGTGTCAGAAACTATAACAAAGGTTAAATATGATGTCCATATTTTCTTGGAGTCACCTAGATTATATTCAGGAGTATTTTCTTTCATATTATGTGGTAATAAATCCCTCTAATTGAATGGGTTTATTCTAATTGAATTTAGGATCTTCTATGGGCCAGAACTGTTCTTTTTCTTTATACACTCTGGAATGAAGATTGGAATTAATGATATGGAATTAAATCTGTCCACACACTCACTGAGATGATTAAAAATGCAGTGAGCACAGAAAATATATTTCTAAATAATTTGTGGATTTCTTACAAATTAGAGACTAGACATTAATAACACAATGACCTCTAAATAACAAGGTTCGCTTTGGAATCACTTTGGTTCCAAGCAGTAGCTCAGAAAGGAAGTCACTATCTCCATGGGTACAACTATCCTGAACACTTGGATTCATTTGGAACTGGTCTGGAAGAAACTAGTTTCACTGTGTAGATTATTGGATTGACATACCTGAAACAGGTTTGAAGGCAGGGAGGTTATGGCTCTGCACTATCCACTAGGGCTGGGCCATTCGTTTCGTTAATTCGTTAATTCGTTAAAAATTCGTTATTTTTGTAATTACGAAACGATTACAAAACTTTTTTTTTAACCCGGAAGTGTTTTTAAATATCGAAATGGCAGGCGCCAAAAAATTTTGTATTTCCGTCCATTTCGGAAATATGTAAGATGGCCGCCTGCCGATGCTTGCTGAGAGGGTGAGCTTACTTTTCCTTGGAAGGGAGAGGGGCTCGCGAGCGGCTCGCGAGAGGGGGCAAGCTTCCCTTTCACTTTGGGAGGCAGAGAGAGATGAGGAAAGGAAGGAGAGAGGTTTCCCAACGCGACAAGGCAATGGAGTTCCTAATTAAATATAAAGAAGGGAAGGAGGGTGCTTGAGAGAGGGGCCTTAGTTTCCACCAGTCTGCATATTTTATTTGATTTGCAAGATAAAATACAGAGGGAAGTTTGAGGCCGGGATGCCGCCTGTCAAGCACTTTCTCTCCTTCAGGGTCCCTTTTGGATTGAAGCCTCCCCATGAGGAAGGCGTTGGGGAGTCTCAGCAGGGTCACCTCCCCCCCCCCACTCCTTCCTCCCTCTCCCCCCAGGAAAGTGCGGGATTGGTCTCTCCGCCTGCCGATGCTTGCTGAGAGGGCGAGCTTACTTTTCCTTGGAAGGGAGAGGGGCGAGCGAGCGGCTCGCGAGAGGGGCGAGCGAGCGAGCGGCGAGCGAGAGGGGCGAGCGAGCGGCGAGCGAGAGGGCCCGCCAGAGTGAGTGCCTGCCTTCCCTCCTTAATAATAATTTAATTCTACTAAATTAATAATTAAATTAAAAAAATATTTAAAAAATATTGAAAAAAAAAGGGCGCCATCTTTACAAAATGTTTTGTAAATATTTACGAAATTTCGTAAATACCGAACTTTTTTTTTTGGAAAATTTTGTAATTATTTTAAATATCGAAACAAAAAAAAACCCCCAATTACAAATCGATTTTAGAAACAAATTTTTGCGTTGTTACCCAGGCCTACTATCCACTGTTTAACAGCTGCTGGTTTTTCTTTCCCATTTTTTTTGTCAAAATGTACATCAGTACTCTGGAGGCATAAAAGGCAAAAAAGAAAAATTACCCATCCCAGTTAATGCCCTGCTGCCCAGATATGCCTCTGAGCTATTTTTTCAGCAGCCCCCACCCCCATGTTCTGTATGTTGTAAAGTTCTCCCACTTGGGCATGTGTCTTTAAAGCATCTTTCACATTCTGCAGAGCTGATTTTGCCATGAGATATGATTTTGATTTGGGACTTGCTGAAGTGCATTAAAGGGTTTAACACAGACTTTTCCCTGACTTTGCTTAATGAGCTTGATTGACTTTGATTTGTTCTGCAAGTGTGCTTTGGCAGTGTATGTTTTTTAGCTGCCTTACTTTGAAGTCAGCTTCAAGCTGCATTAAATGGTCAGTATAGATGGGCCCAAAAACTCTACAATTGCCTGCCTTTAAAGTAACTGGTGCAGATGGGCTTTCTAAACCAAGGATGCTCACAACAGTGTGCCAGTGAAAGCCACTCTACCCAATTTACATGTCATGAACTAAAGGTGACTAATATAAGATAGGTAATTATTACCACCATACAAATAAATAACAACAAAGTGCTCATAACAACTCCAAAATAAAAAAATTCATATCAGGCAGTTAAAATGTCCCTTGACTTTCATTAATAACTTCAACTTCTAAAGATGCCTTTAGATTCCTACAGTAAAGTCAAGGTGAATTCAGGCATAATGTTTCCCTTTGAATAAAACAAGCAGGGCAAGTGATGTGTTCTCTGGGGCCACATGACTGCCCTTCTGCATTGTACACTTTGTTTTAATCAGCCCTTCCATCGAAAATGAATAAATAAATAACTTGGATGATCTCCCATACACCAAATATGAAAGGATACACAGAAAGCACCCAGAATTTCACGTTCATTATTCTGAATGACTGCATCTGTTCAAACAAGACTTATGAGATGAATAGAGAGTTAATCACTATGGTTATGTCACTTGCTAGCCAAACATTATAAGCCAGCTCCACAGCTGGTATACATCAGCATAGTTTTCAATAAAGCTGTTCTTTCCTACACCTGTGCAGGATTTGCTCTCATACAGGCAAATGCTTTCTCATTGTTAAATTTCTGAATAGTTAATGTTAATAAGAAGAGTCACAAACAGCTGTGGTAGGTAGTTCTGAAAATAGCTGTCAGATGATTAACAGGCCAACGTAGCACAAAATGCTGGCACTGCTTTAATGGAGAAAGTGCGGACAGAATTGGGAAGCTACAATGCTATTCACAGTGATTATACAGAGAAATCAATTATATGAGGTCAGAGCTAACAGCCTGTTAAACTGTCATGTGCCAGATACATTAGTCTCAATGTCACCATTTTTGATTCTCCAGCACCAGTTGACTTTCTCACAAGCAAAAAAAAGTTTTATTTCTTCCAGTTTCATGCATTGTATTTAGACTATGACATTGTAAGTGGTAGCGGAAATTTATGCAGGAACTCATCTTGGCTAAATTGTGGATGATAAGCAACTGGCCAAGAGACAGAACAAGAAACAGGAAGTTATAAATTAAAGTAATTATAGTAACCTGTAACAACTTACATTCAGGTAACGAGGGTATAACTGAGGGTGCATCTAGACTGTAGAATTAATGCATGGTTCAGTATTATGGAATCATGTGGAGTTGTAGTTTTCCAAGGTCTGAAGACTCTTTGCCCAAGAATGCAGGTGCCTCACCAAACTACAACTCCCATGGTTTCATAATATTGAGTCATAACAACTAAAGTCATGTCAAACTGCATTTATTCTACATGCAAATGCACCCTAAATGCCATTTAAAAATATCAGAAAATTGACAAAAGCCTTTAGATGAAGCTGTTCAGGAAGCTATCCAAAAGGTAATCAGGAAGGTCCTCTTTCAGGGTAGTTTCTGTCTGGGAAGGAGTATCTTGGCGACACTCCTTATTCTGGAAGAGCTGCATGGGAGAAGCTGACCAATCCTGTGGGGGGAAACTCCTCTGCTGTCTGCCTGTGGCAGGAGTGGTGGGGGGCTTAGAAGTAAGTGGTGGTTTTCTGAAGCGCTCTGAACTGCAGCAAGGAGTGAAAATGACCTTTGGGTATGGGGTGCTAATGGGTATGGCCCATCATCTTTGCTTGTGGGATCCCTCATGTTCTTTGGGAATAAATAAATTCTTCCTCTCTGATAGTCACAGGGGCCGTAAACCTTTGGTTTGGATCTTTTATCTCCATCCTTGGCAATGAACAGAAGAAATCTTCCTTCAGGAGAAGGACTTTCTGCTCCTCAGATTGCTTTCTCTGGAAACACTGCTGCAGCAGTGCCACCTGAGCCCTGCTCTCTTCAGTCTCTTCCCTTAGCTTCATTATTTCCTTGTCATGGTCTGTTCCACTGATGACAGGGCCTTGCCCCTCCTCACGCTTTGAAAATCGGGAGCCATCCGTAGTAGTCACAGCAATCCTGTGGGAGGAAACTCCTCTGCTGTCTGCATGTGGCAGGAGTGGTGGTGGTGGTGGGGGGGGGGGTAGAGATAATTAGTGGTTTTCTGAAGCGCTCTGAATTGCAGCAAGGAGTGCAAATAGGTATGGGGTGTATAAAGGATCCAAGGAATGGAGGTTATATGATGTGACTCCTCTAATAAATCAATCACGCCGCTGGTCATCAGTTATAAAGGAATATGATTCTTGGCACAGAGCGTTTATATGTACATGAGGTAACGTGTATGTACCTTGGTAGATTAGCTGCCACCACCTAAATTACTTTAGGATATTACCAATAATTCCCTGAGATAAACTTCTTCTTGCCCACCAGCTCTCCCTTAACTCCTTGATATGACTGTGATGATAAGATGTTAAAACAGATTGAAATATTCTCACAGGAATGAATCACTAATTAGGCTTCTTTGAAAGTTGAACTAGAGAAAATGTTTATTTCTAATATTGAACAAACAACTATCTTCTTGGAACCCCTGGTGGCGCAGTGGGTTAAACCTCTGTGCTGGCAGGACTGAAGATTGACAGGTCGCAGGTTCGAATCTGGGGAGAGGCAGATGAGCTCCCTCTATCAGCTCCAGCTCCTCATGCGGGGACATGAGAGAAGCCTCCCACAAGGATGATAAAAACATCAAATCATTCGGGCATCCCCTGGGCAACATCCTTGCAGACGGCCAATTCTCTCACACCAGAAGCAACTTGCAGTTTCTCAAGTCACTCCTGACACGACAAAAAAACCTATCTTCTTTAATGGGGCACACAAGCTTGAATGGTTGCTGAGGTACAATAATCTTAATGGTTACTTTAAACAAGTTACTTTGACTTAGATATGAGTAAAACTCCTCACTCTACAATAACACAGTAGCAGTGAGATCCTCAGACTAACCTAAACAGGTTGTCCCCAGAGCAATTAGCTACACTCTAAGCAGAGTCCTCTAAAATCTAATCTACTCTAACCCAGAGAGCAAACCACTTGTGTACAATCCCACACAAGCACCCAGGCGTCTATTTTCACCCTCCTGGCCAAATATTGCAGAATCGCCTGTCACAAATGCTCTCTGACAGAAAAATCTAAGCTCTCAAAAATCTACCTCTCTATTCTTCTCTTCCCAAAACCAATCTCCTTTCTTTCTGTCAAGCTAACATTTTTCCCTCCTAGCACTAAACTCCTCCCATCTGTCCTAACCAATCAAAAGAGAGCTTCAGCTCCTCCCCTCTTCTCCTTTTACACTCCCAAGGTGTCTGCTTCCCTTGCTGACACTCCCAAAATGGAGGCCAGCTTACTGATATTCCAGGCTTCTCCTATGGCCTACAAGGTAAGAATCATTACAGGGTGCTAATGGGTCTGGCCCATCTTCTTTGTTTGGCAGATCTCTCATGTTCTTGGTAACCAAGGGTCTTCAGATGATTTCTGAGGCTGTGCCACTGTTCCTGGAAGATCTCATCTGGACAGCTTTGCTCCATGCCCTGGGCAAGGCTCACATCCTTGCTCAACGGCTGCTCCATATCCTGGCCCACGTCTTTCAACAGCTGCTTCAGCTTGGCATTCTCTAAAGCCAAGGTCAGCTCCCGCTGTTCCTGCTTGACCAACTGAGTCCGGAGGAGCTCTTCCTTCTTGCTCCCAAGAGATTTACCCATTTTCCAGGTTGCCCTCTTCCCATCAGGCCAGGGGAGAACATTTAGGATCTCAATTGTTCCTTTCTTGTCCCTTTTCTCTGTCAACAAGCTGGTTCATTCTTTCTTTCAGCCGCTTCAGCTCTTGCTCTTTTCTCCTCCTTTCATGGAGGTGTTGTTGCTTTTGGTTTGCTAACGCCCTCTGGAGCTTGGTAATCTCATCCTTTTTTCCTTCAACAGGCTACTCAGCTGTTTGTTCTTGCTCTGAAGTTGCTGCTCCTTGTTCTGTATGGCAGAAATTTCTTTTTCACAACCTTCCACCTGATCTGAACCCACTGAGGATGACTCTTTTGAAGGGTTTGATGGGGATGATGGGTTTGGCAATGAAGCAGATTCCACATTGCCACTGCAGCAAACCTCTCCAAGCTCCTCAGAGTAAGTGAAGCGGATTGCAGTGAATGTAAAAGTTGGTGACCGATCACGCTCAAAAGGATAGTTGGCTGCATCTGTGAATGTCTCTTCACCTGGAGTAGCTTGGATACTCAAGGGCTCCATTTTCTATTCCAAACTGTGACTCCAGAGACAGAGAATGGAAACAATCCTGGAAGCAGCGTGACCCTCCCCCTTCCTTGGAAAGCCTTCCAAACATACTTATGAATTTGGGAAAGATTTTATCTCAAAGACACCCAAACAAAATTCTCAGCCATCTTTTTTTTTTTTAAAAAAAAAAAAAATCTTATTAGGTTTGAACTAATCTTTTATATATGATTTTGCACAAATTATTGCATTTTATTTAATCTTTTTATTACAGTCATTATATATAATAGAATTTTCCACCAGGTGTATTTCTTCCTGAAACTACAGTAATTTGGTGCCATTTTCCCTTTTTGCTGATGAGACATGAAGATGCAAGAGCAATTTAGAAAGAAAGACACAGCGAATAGAATGATATACAAAAAATGATCTTAGTGAAGAGTAACTGTTTCAGAACAAAAGACAATTCCAAAGCCATCTCTTAGTTTTCTTCACAGGTGTGCGTAGGACTGTCTAGTTGCAACCATTGGATTTCACAAAGCACAGTTCCCCATTTACAAAGCTGCATGAAATATCTGGACCAATGCATTTAGAAATCCAAGGATGGAGTCCACAACCACAGTTTCCAAAAATCTGATGTAAAAGCCCCAACACTGTCTGAGATCTTACTGAATTGCTATGAGTTTTTCAGGCCCCTTCCACACAGCTGAAAAAAAATCCTACATTATCTGCTTTGAACTGGAATATATGGCAGTGTGGACTCAGATAACCCAGTTCAAAGCAGATATTGTGGGATTTTCTGCCTTGATATTGTGGGCTATATAGCTGTGTGGGAGAGCCCCGTCTCTTCAGATACTGGAACAAATATTAGAATGATGAAGCAAGTCTGATTATTGCATAGTTTTATAGCTTGGGTATCATTCCCAACTGGTGGCCGGGCTCCCTGACCCAACATGGACATTACTTGTCTATCAATTAACCATATATCAGTGTTCCCAAGAGCTAGGATTATAAAGAAATGATTAGAGAGAAAACTCATGGATATATGCCCTTGGGCCAATCTTGTCAATTAGACCAAAAAGAGGGGATACAATGCCACCACTGCCATTCATGAGAGTGGCTGTTGCATAACGGTAGTTGTTTTATAATCCCAGTAATAAGGTAGTGAGATGTAAACCCTTTAAAAAATGGCAATAATTGCTACAGTGGCCAATTGTATTTTATGAGCACATAAACATGCTCCCTCTCTGCATCTGCATCCCCCTCCCCTGCCTCTGGGTTATCATATTAACTAGATAGCTGGGTTTTATCAGATTCTGAACCTCTCTTGACCAAAGCACAATCATCTGACTCAGAAGCAGTTAAAATGCAAGACTAAAATATTGCTGACCAGATAGTGGTCTTCAGAAGATATTGGTGATTGGGATATTAATGTTGAATGGAGTCTTGTTTATATGTGTTCCTTAAAACCTACATTAGTAAATGAGTGGTATCTTCTTCCTTAAAAATAAGATGAACTTTTTATTCAAAGAAGACCAACTTTGCATTCAAAGAAGAGAGTCAGGTCCCAATCGATTCCCTACAAGGGAGAGAGCCTTCTCTTCTGTGGCCCCACGACTCTGGAATTCATTGCCTGGTGAGATTAAGCAACCCCCCACTCTAGCAACCTTCAAAAAGGATATCAAAACCTGGATTTTCTGTTGCGCTTTTGGAGAGTGACCTTACATCTCCTTTTGTTCTCTCCCCCCTGCCTGTTTGAAGGCCTATCTCCACTACTCCAGTTCCAATGAGTTTGTCCTCTACAAATATTTCCATTTCATTTCTATCTCATCCTGAGTTTTTATGATTTTATCTTGTACATGTGGCCTGCTCGTTGTGATTTATCTATCACTGTATTTGTGCACTGTTTTATTGTATTCTTATGTTTTATTTTTTTTATTGTGATGTCTATTTTGTGTTTTGGTTTTATTCTGTTGTAGTGCACTACTGGGCTTGGCCTCATGTAAACCACCCCGAGTCCCCTTTGGGGAGATGGTGGCGGGGTATAAATAAAGTTTATTACAACATTTTCAACCTCCTCTCCTTGTTCCTCTCCATTAAGGTCCTGGACAAATTAACTTTAATTCTACAACAAGATAATACACAAAAACTGCAAGAAGAATGGAAACCTTTTTTGGATTTTACAAAAAGAGGAAGAAGATGACTGCAATAGGATTTGCGAACTAAAAGTATTATGAAATAATGCATATGTATAAACTATATAACTTGTATATCTAAGAGAAAAAAATAGTTTTAGAAAATCAATGAGTGTATAGCTTCCAGAAAGTTGATACTATAGATATGTACATTTATATGAGAAGATTTTGTATGTGTAGATTCTACATGAATGATTGATAATTATAATATTTACATGTATATTATTAATGTACTAACCAAAGACATTAACTTTAAGGTATGTATATAGTTGGCTGCTATCAATAGTAGAAAAAGAGTTTTTTAAGTTATTTGATAAAATAAGGAGAAGGAATACTCACTACAAATTTGGAAGAGAAGAAAAGAAAAAAAAGGGACAAAATAAGATAATAAAAGAAATCAATGCAGATTCTCAAGGATAATCTGTTACCTTTGATAGAGAATGTCATTGTTGAAACTTCCTTTTTCTTTTACTTCACATCTTTCCTATACTAAAGACTATGTATACTAATTAGGGCTGGGCGGTTTCGTTCGTTAATTTCGTAATTTGTTATTAATTCATTAATTTTTTTTATAACGAAGTGATATTGAACCATTCAGGAACAACTAAAAAACAAAACGAATTTTTCCAATTCGTTTCGTAATTGTTTTGAAATTGTTTCGTAATTGTTTCGAAATTGTTTCATTATTATTTCATTATTATTTCCGTATGTCTGGTGCAAGTTTTATAGTTGTTGTTTGTTTTATCAGTGATAAAAAATAAATTATCACACCAATAGTCAACAACAGAGGGAGAGGGAAGCTTCAGAAGTTCCCCCTCTCCCATTTGGAGGGTTTTTTAGCATATTGCGCAATCGCGTCCACCATTAACGAATCGATTCGTTATTGTTTCGAAATTGTTTCGTAATTTCCGAAATTTCGTAAATATCGAACTTTTTAAAAGAAAAATTTCAGAATTCTTTTAAATAACGAAACGCAAAAACCCCCTAAAAATAAATCAAGTTTAGAAACAAATTTTTCCGTGGTTGGACAGCCCTAATACTAATCATCCCCTCTATGTCTAGAAGATACAATAGACTCATGTGTACATCTGTTTAACTAACATGGCTCCATAACTTACTTATCACTTCATGTTCATCATCTTTCCCTTCTTTTTCCCCTTTTTCCTATTTGAGTTATTTATCTCTGTTTTGAAAAAAAACTTATTTGCAGGAAGGCCCTGTCTACACATGCTGTAAAATCCAGAATGATATGGATTATAAGAAGGGGTGTTACTAGAAAATGCACACCCCTAATGCGTGCTGCAAAGCCCATCCATTTAGAAAACGTGTTTAAAAGTTAGAAGAAATTCTGAGTTTGGCAGTAAAGTGTACTTCAGCTGATCAGCATATGGATGCTACAGAGCAGAAATTCAGGTAGAATATATACAGCACTCATGTAAACAGCACCACCTCTGAAAAATTCAGATAAAAAAACAGACACTGAACTCTCAGAAAGATAAACAAACAACTTTTTCCTCCCTCCCCAGGAAAAACAATCACTTTCCAGTTTTTGTTTTTGGGTTGACAGATGAGGGCTGCTGCAGTTCAGCACATTTCTCCAAACAGGGTGTTAAAAAAGGCAATTCTGTTGAAGCCATTCAACACAAGGGGAGTTTTATGGATGCTACAGAAACTTTTTTTTTAACCATTCATGGGGGGGGGAGGTGGGGTGGAGATTTTTCATAGTGGAACTGAATTTATTTAATCCACACTCTGATACAGATTATTTGGAACCTTCGTTATTGTCATTCCTCCTGTAATTTTGACTCCTCGTAGTTATTGTTCACATAGCTTGACAATTACTACTTCTAGTGAGTCTCTGGTTCTGTGTTTGTGAGGTACAAAAATTGGTTTGACCAGATGATACTGTATTAGAGAACTACAACCTCTCTGATTTGGGCCAAGGATATCACTTGGGTGCTTGGCAATTACATCTAATTCAGTTTACATTAATTCACCAAAGTAGCTTTAGACATGCCAGGGCTATATTTAGGTTTTTGCTGTTTCACACTGATTTTTGCTTTCCCCACCATCATCACTGTAAACCCTTAAGACTCCTGATACTATACATTTTTTGGCTATGGGCCTTCAGGCTTAGTCCAAAGTATAGTTTCCTTACCAATATTGATTTTGTAAATCACTGATTTCTTCATTTTTTCTGCTATTTTTAAAATTGGGTTTAAATAATATTACAGGAAGTATATATAGCTTCTCCTGTAGAAAACCGATAAGAGGTTAGGAAGCACCTTGTAAGCATCCCTTAATCTCTGGAGGTCTGTGAAAGTTTCAGGCTGCCAGTAGTTGTGCCTGCTTCAATCTGACAGTATTGGTATAATGTGGGGTCAAAGTGTCACCACATTCTGACTTATCAGGGGTAATAGAATCATTTCTGACTGCCATGGTTCATCATTCAAGTTGTCCTGATCCCTTTGAGCTTAGCTGCCGTCTTCATAGTAGCTGGTTAAAATATTTTCCAATATTTTGTTGTAAGTGCTCCCAGCTGTGATTCATAGTATGGGGGGAAGGGAGGGATTGGAACTGAATGAGCAGTTACAAACCATTAGATTTACAAAATATTTTTTCCTGTTTATAATGGCACTGTAACTAAAGAGGAATTGCTTTTTCCTCTGGAGAGTGTACTCTTGTCATCTGAAGAAGTTTGAAGAGAATTCATCTGGGAAGAGGGGGGGAAAGAGCCAAAGAGCTGACAGATCTGGCTATTATCTATAACATTTGTATTGCTCTGACTTACAGGATGATAGAGTTGGAACATGCCCCACATAGCTCTGAATCCAATCCCTTGCTCAGTGTAGCAGTTCCAGCTAGGGTATCCCTATCCAGACTCTTTTGGAAGATATCTCGAGAAAGAGACCCCACCATCTCTATACATAACATGATACATTGTCAAACTTTCTTACCATCAAGTCATTCCTTCTAATGTTCAATTAAATTCTACTGCCTTAAAACCATTAGAGCAGAGCCACCCACCCATCCCAGGCGGGTGAAAACAAATCTGCACCCTCTTCCATGTAACAACTCTTTAGCTATTTAAAGAATACAGTTGTGACAGCCTTCAGTCTTCTCTCCAGGAGGTTGAAGATGCCCAATTTCAATTCATATTTCTCTCATCTTTAATGTTGAAACAAAGCTGTTTCTCATCAATACTTTTTTAAAATTGAAAATACATTTTGTGAACTTTGTTCTCACTACACAGAGACATCTCTCTCTCCTACATAGAAATTGACTTGTCTACTAAAGCTGGAAAAGATTTTATATTTGTTTTCTAACCAAAACAATGGGATTTTTAATTGACAAACTAGTTTAAAAAAGTTTAGAGGACTACTCTCCTACAAAAACTAATAAAAACAAATTGTCATATGGATTAGAACAGGGTTCTCAAACTTTTTCAGTCATGGAGCCCTTTTTGAAAGAGAAGTTTATTGTGGTGCCCCAAGAAATGCTTATAGATTATAATATATAATATATAATATATTCTATTATATATAATGTAAATATATCAGGCATGGGCTGGACCTGTGGGAGAAGAATGGAGAGTGTTTGTGTGAACTAATTCTCACAGTGTAAAAAACATTTACAATATTCAAAATGTAGAACAAATTTAACCAACATAAATGTAACAGAATTTCTGTGAATGGCCTCCAGGGCCATCCAGTCCAACTCCTTTTGCCATGCAGGAAAAACACAATCAAAGCACCCCCAACAGATGGCCATCCAGCCTTTGTAATAAAATAACAACAACAACAACAACAACAACAGAAACTCCAGAGGAGTTGAGGCACCTGCAGAGCCCCTGAATATATTTTGCAGAGCCCCAAGGGTACCCCAGAACACAGTTTGAGAACCGCTGGATTAGAAGGCTAACCCAAACAATGGTGCTATGATTTTGTCAGATTAGCTTTCTCACTGTGGTTGTTCTATGTTTGCATTTTTAAATATTCCAGTATTAATGAATAAAATATATTTTAAAATATTAATGGGTTCTTTGCACAAGAATTGCACTTCTTTTTTGTATAAAATATTTTTGTAGAATAAACACTGTTTCCTGATTGCCACTTTAGGGGCCTGGGTTGTTGTTGAAGAATGCTGTTTTCTGTGCAAAGAACCAGTACATCTGTACAAAATATTATGCCCACCAAATTAGCCATCAAGGATTCTGTGCAAGAGTGATATTTTCTGTTCAAGTTGTGTGTGTTTGTACCATACATTTATGCAAGTATTGATTTTAGAAAAGAAAATAACATCTGCATAATAAAGACATGCAAATATATTTGCAAAAGTTTATTAGATGAAGAGTGCTACTTTCTGCACACACATACTGGCAATCTTGCTTGTTCACAGTGAGGAGAAAACTGCAAATTAACTCTGATGACAAGATCATTTTTGTGGACAAAATAGTGAAATATTTACATCCTCAATGTGCACATTCACACAGAGAAATGGCATACGGCATTGTGAACTGCCAGCTACTGCCAATATTCAACAATGTGTAAAATCCTATAGATAACTGCATTCTGACCACACATTAGATTGAGAGGCACCCTGTGGATCATTTTGCAAAGGGATTTCCAAAGATCCCGTTCCTCAGTCATCCCTGCTATAAAAGACCATCGCATTTCAAGGGTTTCTGCCTGAGATATTTCTCCTACATAGCATGTTTACCTCACCTGCTTCTCACAACTGAAAGAAATATCTTCTGGCACTGACAATGGTAAAGCAAAGCAAAACAAACAAACCAAGTCCCCAGGGGATTTAAATGTAGTGATTTCCTGAATAATTATTTTAATCTGCACCGATACACTACCCTTTATGACAGATTCACCATAAATTGAACAATGTACCTATTTCTTTCTGACATTGTAGGACTTAATTATTATTCATCTACCATAATTTGCTGAGTGTCACATACTATCTACTCATCTTCAGTTCTCTTTCCAATTTTACATAAAGGGAGAAAATTATTAGCATGTTTCCAAATGTATTCCCAAGTGTCAAAAGTAATTACTTCTCCAAGAGCGTCTACCCATGTTATTCGTGTAAAATCTGTTTAGTTTCAAACTCATATGTTAATACAATATTTTGCATAGGCAGAACAAGCATATATTCACATTATTCTAAGATTTGCTATACTGGCAAATGGCTGCTGTGTTGTGTGGTGATCTTAAACAGACAAGTACAAAATAGAAAAATGGAGGGGGGTGTTGGTATACATGTTAATAGAATCTCCAAAATGTTTCCAATGACCATGCATCTGATGATCTCTACATATCACAGATGGAAGCCCTCAGACACCCCCTTAAAACAAAAATCAGTCCAAAATATTGGTGAAAAAGCAAAAAAAAAAAGCTAAAATGATTATTTCTGGTTAATTCTGGAACCTTCTGAATTTCAGACAATCTACTTATGAAAATTTGTAGGTATGGGCTGTTGCAGAGAGTGGAAATTGGTCACATCAGAATTTTCTGCCTCTAATAAATGTTACTCTGGCAACAGTGTTGCCAAAATGAATATACCTCCATCCTCTCTCACTATTGCCACCTGTTCCATGCAGCCTCCTCCCCATTTGTTACTCTTCAGTCTTCACTCACTACCACCCACTTCTCCTAATCCTGTTTTCATACTGCTAAGAAAGAAACTATGGAGCATATTATAGAGTAGGGTAACAATATTCCATCCTCAGCTGGAGTGAAACAAATAATGTGGATAACTCTGGTGAGGCCTATCAATCAGTGGGTACAGACCTAACTTTAAACACATTGACTGATAATTCCTGCTTCCCATAGAAAACCACCATAATTGGAGGACTACCCACCATGACTCACAAAATTGGATGTTTGGAGAATCACAGAGCTTTCAAATTGTAAAAAGAAATCCGTATCTAAAATGTCTAAAAAGCTCAAACCACTATAGACTGCATTGTTTATTATATAAAAGTTCAGAACAACATTATAACATTTTGAAACAGTTCTATGTATCCAGACAGGCAATTTGAAATTACTATGATCAAAGTGTACTGCTAGAATGGATTTTACAGAGACACTCGTTTAACAATGTCCAGTAATTGCTTATTATGTGATTTTTATCATTGTAATTGAACAGTTTATTAGACTCCATCTCTTACTGTAATACGTTCATAAAAGCTGAGGGTTTTACAGTCTCAAGAGATAGTCAGGTATCTTCACTTGTACATCTCGGTATTCAACTGAACATCCCCACTAATTGCAATACCCAGTTATTGTCCTAAGTTGTTGTTTTCACTTCCAGGCCTAGTAAAATAATTTCCAAAGATATGTGTTTCTAGGCTAAATAAAACCCTGAAGATGTGATTGTTGTTGATGTAGTTTCCTTGTTTATATGTTGGTTTAATATTTTAACATAGCTTTTAGTTGTGATTCACAGATCAGGGACACAAGAATATCTTAGGCCTATTCCTAAATGATTTATTGTTTGACAGCCTAATAAACATTTCTATATGTCAAGGCTATAGGAGGTCTTGAAAAAGATAGCCTTTGCTTGAGGTTCCTCTCATAGAGGAATAAAGAGGAAATCCAACTCAATTATGCTGATCTTAGGCACTGAGCCATAAAGTCAGTAACCAGGTAATACTGGCACAGAAAACATTTTTTAAAAAATCAAAAAACAGAGAGGCAGCCTATTCCTGCCCTGATGGCAGTTAACAACAAAATGTGCTTTCAGGTCTACCAATTAAAATCTAGTAAACAGGTTTCCTATCTTTTTACCTTTCTAAACTGTTTTGTGGAAATATAAAAAAGTGGAAAACATGGGGAAATATTGGGGGGTGGGGGTGGAAAAAATGTCACTGGAGCACTCCTATTTATCTTAAACTATGCAACAGTTTGTGGCCAGATAAGCCTAAAGACCTAAGCAGACTGACCATATAAAGGAAGAACCAACCCCCTGGGAAAAGGGGGATAACCTGAACTTCTCATTATTTCAGTTAGAAAATAATAATCAGAAAAACTGTCTCTCCACTAATTAATCCCTGAGGAGGACAATCATCAGGACAACATAACATCCAACTAAGGGCACATCTACACTGACAATTTCATACAATTTCAAGCTGATATTGAAGAAAGCGTTTTCACTATGCAGATGGGGATTACACAAACCATCAAATAATACCTGCTCCACAACAGGCAGATGGAGGAGCCCAAGTTGTACCTTCTGTGAAGAAGGGCAAAGAAGAAGATGCCCTTTGCCTGAAGCAATGGACATATTCGAGTGATATTTGGAGTCACATTTGCACAGAAATTACTATCAGGTGCCTTTAGGAACTTCATCTCACTAACCTTTTTAGTGTCCTAGGATGATAAAGGGACAATCCAGAGATATATGAGAATGCTGTCCATCACATGATGTCACTGGACTTCCTGTTGAGGCTCCACCCCCAACTGGAGTGGAAGCATTATAGGAATGCTTCTGTGTTGAGCTGGTTCTGATGCAGCCAGCACACTTCAGTGATGCTTCCCCTCTGTGATGGGGAAAGCAGTGCCACTCAGGAGCTATGTGTGGGGTGACAGAGTTACTGTGGAGGCTGATGAAATGGAACTGGGGGAGGGTGGTCAGTGTGATGAGGTTGTAAGTCAACTCCAATTTATGGCAACCCTATTACAAATTTCTTCTTAGAAAGAGAGAATATGACTTGCCGAAGATTCTCATTCTGAGAAAAGGCTAGATACATAATAAAATAATCAGCCACTCTGACTGACCACATGACCATACTCTTATGACCAATAGAGTATCAACATTTGAATAAACATACCTAGGTTTTACCAGAATCACTATGCTTGTCATTTTCTAAGCTTGTCTTGCTGGAGAATGCTGTCTTGGGATAAATGGAAGGCATCCTTTTCTAACATCTGGAGTATTTCCGGTATTTTGTAAAGAAATTGTGTTAATCCAATCTTTTCAACAGACAGAAGTTTCCATTTGAAAGTGTCAAAAAGCACAAACACCACCACTAAAATACTACTTTGGAAAACTGTAGTAACTATGTTTGAACATATTACCCCAGAAATCATCTTCCCTCTATGACTCTTGTTCTCCTTTTCCCTTCACAGCAGTATATGAGGTCAGAAGTTTTGCCAGGCCCTGAAGCACTTCTCATTTCCATGAGCATCACATCTGTCTCAGTCAATCTGAGTTTATTCAGCTGCTCTTCATCCACATAATTATCACATCCAGGTATTGGGACATCAGAATAATCACAGCACCTGCTTCTCTAGGGTAAAAACAAGATATATAGCTAGGTCTTGCCAGTACATTGTTGTCACCAAAGCAGATAGCATCTTGCTATTTCCATATCATCTTAAAGCATATGCAGGGGATGAGCACAGACTGTGAACATCCAGGAAAAGAGAGCAGCTGTAGCCATGATTGAGAGAAATGAGAGGAGGCCGTTCATTTTGACATTGTCTTGACTGCTGCAAGCATTGCATGTAGATCAGCATCCCAATGTCATTACTTAGCCTCCTTTAGCTTTTCTGTTCTGGAGAAAACAATGTTATTTACAATTAGTAATAGATAATATTGATGGCTTGCATTCTCTATTTGCAGTAGCTATCCAAGCAATGTCTCATAACTTTTCCATATGATTCCTAAACACCTATTTGTGATAGTTAACTATTAAATATGAGTTCGAATTTTAAAACTTCACTAACACTTAATCCAGTTTTATTTGCAGTTTATTTGCAGTGTGTTCTAAAACTCTGCAGAGTATTAAACAGAAAAAGCCATCTTTTTTCTATGTGGAGAATAAAATATTAATATTAATTTATAGAACAACTGTAACAGGTTATGGCTCCCTGGTATCTTTTGGGGTTTGGTTCCAGGAACCCCTCCCCCCCCCACACACACTGAAACCTGCTCAAGTTCCATTATATACAATGTCATAACAAACATTTTGAAGTCATTGGATACAAAATTTATTAATATGGGGGGCCTACTGTCTATTTGTACAAAATAATAAAATAAAGTCCACATAACTTATTGTTCTCTCATTAAAGGCAAGGAAATGTAAAAAAAAAATCAGGTTAAAATCCTATACTCTCTGAACTTGAGCTAAGCCCCATAGAACTTAAAGGAGTTGCTTTTCAGTACATATCTAGGATTGCATGGTGTTATACATTCATTCAATGTTTTCTTTCCTCTATGGGTTGATGACCTGCTAAAAACTTGAGTTTTAATAAGGAAGGAAAATCAAAAGGAAAGAAAGTGGTATTGGTTTCGAATAAAGATACATGCTTTAAAAATACTTTTTAAACAATTCAGTCCATTGTTTTAAGGAGAAAGACTGGATTGGTCACAAAACAACAAAGCAGTCCTCCTCATCAGACTTGTGTAACAAATACATGTTCTTATTGATTTAAATAAAAACTTGGAAAAATCTGTAAATTGCTTCACATGATTTAAGATTTTAAATGTCTAAATTTGGAAGAAAGTGGAGGAAATTTGCCTATCTAGGCAGAGTGCTTCGAATGCCTTACTGTTAACAAACTGGCCTTGTGCACTGAATCATGTTTGTGATGCTAAATAAAGGCTGCCAACCCCTATTTTCCCTTCCCTATCTTTAACAGATTCAGGACAGCTCTTCTCCCTGAACAGCTTTATCTATTGAATTTGATCATTGTGAATTGATAAAAAATAATTTCAGAAGAAAATCAGGCTATGATTTATAGATTATAGCAATGTGTATACATGTGTAGATCATGAAAATCTATGGATTGTTCTTAAAGAAACTGGCATTTGATTGTCCCGGTGTCGGACAGGATACTAATATAAGGACAAAATATGGAGAATTGTAAAGGTTTTGTTAGACTGCATTTTATTATGTAGCCCAGTGGTTCTCAACCTGTGGGTCCCCAGGTGTTTTGACTTACAACTCCCAGAAATCCAAGCCAGTTTACCAGTTGTTAGGATTTCTGGGAGTTGAAGGCCAAAACACCTGGGGATCCACAGGTTGAGGACCACCGATCTAGCCTAAACTTGCATGCTGAACATATCATATGTAAAGCAGGATTAGAATTAGGGAAAGGAAATGTGGGATTTGGAAGAAGCTGGAAGATATGTAGGTGACACTATACTATGGAAATAGACTAGGACTTAGAAGTAGACTAGGACTTGGAAGAGCAGCTATGAAAGAACTAGAAAAGATCTTCAATTGTACAGATATATAATTGAATACAAAAGTAAGAACTATCCATGCCATTGTGTTTTCCGATTTCTATGTCTAGTTGTGAAAGGGAAACAAATGGAGAAAGTTGACAGGAAGAAAATTAACTCATTTCAAATGTAGTTCTGGAAAGAAATGCTGTGGATACATAATATATCAAGAGAAGATGCAACTCACTAGAAAAGTCAATACTGTGTATGGTATGCTATAAGGCATTAGGAAAAGAGGAAAACCACATTCCAGATGGATAGACTCAGACCCCTTCTGTACTTCCATATAATCCAGTTCAAAGCAGATAATCTGAATTTTATATGGCAGTGTAGAAGGGGCATCAGTTAAGGAAGCCACAGCCCTGAGTCAGCAAGACCTGAGTATGGCTGTTGAGGCTAGGAGGGCTTGGTGGTCTTTCATTCATAGGGTCATTATAAATTGAAGTTGGCTTCACAGCATTAACAGCAAAATAAGTAAAAACTTTTTTTAAAAAAATTACAGATAGTCACAGATTTTGTCACAATCAGAAGGGACAAAAACTTGAAAATTCTATTAATATAATGAATAGAATGTGGCATATCATATATACAACAGTTTAATATATAGCCACTCCAATGGCCAGCGAACAGCACTGTTTATAACATGATTAATTTCCATTTGTCTCATTTCTTCACAGCTTGGTTCCATGTCCACATTATATTTGTCGCTCTACCACTTAAACGAAATCTGAACGCTTGCAATTAATACATTTTTATAAGTTATTCCCTCTTAATTAATTTTAAAATGCATTTTTGATACATTTTTTGAATTGTACTTTGCTGACATGTGAAAAAATGCAATTATGATAGATAAGTTCTGATCTCTACATTCATCTAAGACGTAGGGATCTAGTCGTTTTTATCAGAATCTGTAAAGATCTAATTCCTCAAACACTCTAATGCATTTTGGAAAATGGCAAAACATAGTTCCACTTATTTTGCAAATTGGGTCTGGCTAACTGATATCCTTCAGATGCTTCAGTGATCATAATAATATTAATAGGTGGCCAATATTTATCATGAACATTCATGCTTACCCATATTTGGCTTCTTTAATGAATAAGATAATGGTCTTCAGTTAGAGCCTCAGAATTCTGAGCTGTATTTCTATGCAGTAATCGGTAATGATATTCAGTGATGATGAAGTAGCTCCTTTGCTATTAAAGACTTAATGGCATTTACCTAGCAACCTCTTAGCAGCCGATATCTATGATTATGCTCACTGTATTCTGGTTTAATTAACGGAAATCTATTTTATCTTTTTCCATTTCAGTGTCTTAATAAGAAAAAAGCACTGTCTGCTCAAAAATTATAAACGACTAGTGCATGCTATTATCATATTAGAAAGTTGCCAGCCAGATAGTTTCTATACAGATTCGGGTTGCAGGAATCTCAAGCCACCTACTGAAGAGAGAAACCTTGGCATTAACTTATATCTGCTCCAAAATGATTGCATTTTTAAGAGGCAGAACTGAATGTTATGTGTAAAGCAGGGCTTAACTCCCAAACAATCCAGTGATAATGCCCCCTCATATAATGGTTTATGCTGCACATTTTTGCCCAACTTAGTCCTCACTAGCAGACCCTAACATTTTTGTCACTTAGTTGTCTTGACTGTAGCTGATGATTTCTTTTTTAAAAAAAAAAAAAAATCCAGCATGTTGAGGAAGGGTGATACTAAAAAAAGTGTTAAGGCACAGTATGGAAGAGAAGTAAAGAACTCAGAAAATAAAGGAGAGGAAGAAGGATAGAGAGTAGGGCTGGGCGGTTTCGTTCGTTAATTTTGTAATTCGTTATTTTTTCGTTATTTGTTTTGATAACGAAATGATTTTGATATTTTTTTTCAAACCCGGAAGTGTTTTTTAAAAACGAAGCAGCATCCTCCATCTTTTTAACGACTTCCGCCCGTTTCGGAAATGACGTTAAAGATGGTAGGATGCTGGGAGCGCCGGGAGCCAATCAGAAGAAGACACGGGGCTGATTGCCCCGTGTCTTCTTCTGATTGGGTGGGCTGCCCTTTAAAAGCGGCTGCGCGCTCCGCACGGCCGCATTGCTCTGGGAGTCTGGGGACAGCGAGGGTGGACGGAGCTGGCAGCTGCGGCTGCGGGGAGTTCAGTTTGCCTTTGCTTGCTTGGCTTCGGCTTGCCTTTTGCAACTGGTGGGCTCAGGGCTGGTTGGTTGGAAAACTGGTGGTTTGCTTTACTTTTGCCTTTGGATTTTTGAACTGGTGGTTGCTTGGGGCTGGGGACAGGGAGAAGCTGTTTTGCCTCCCAGTCCCTGGCTGTGGCTGTGTGTTGCTTGCCTTCTTGAATTTTGGGAGGGCAAGCATTTAGTTAATTTTTATTTTTAACAATTTTATCGTTAAATAATATTTTTATTTAATTATACTAAAAAAAAAATTTACTAAAAAAATACTAAAAAAAAAGTTAGTAGTGTTGCTGTTCCTTTGTTTTGGTTGCCAAGGGGATTTCTCTCTGGCAATCAGTGCTTTTTGGAAACTCCTTTTGTAAATATTAAATAAATAATACAGTGCTCATTTTTGTTCTGTTAACTCAAAGTAGTTTCAACCAGTTTTTGTGGGCCCCGTGGCCTTTTGGGGACCTGTCCTTTTGAAAATACAGTGCTCATTTCTGTTTGGTTAACTCAAAGTAGTTCAACCACTGTTTGTGGGTCCCGTGGCTCTTTTGGCACCACTCCTTTTCAAAGTACAGTGCTCATTTTTGTTCTGTTAACTCAAAGTAGTTTCAACCAGTTTTTGCGTGCCCCGTGGCCTTTTGGGGACCTGTCCTTTTGAAAATACAGTGCTCATTTCTGTTTGGTTAACTCAAAGTAGTTCAACCACTGTTTGTGGGCCCCGTAGCTCTTTTGGCACCACTCCTTTTCAAAATACAGTGCTCATTTCTTTTGTGTTAACTCAAAGTAGCTTCAACCAGTGTTTGTGGGCCCCGTGGCCTTTTGGGGACCTGTCCTTTTGAAAATACAGTGCTCATTTCTGTTTGGTTAACTCAAAGTAGTTTCAACCAGTGTGATGAAATGTTTCCTTCCCAACTTTTCGGGGCACAAGGGCCCAGTGTTATCACGGACAAATAAGAAAGGCAGAGGACTGAAGATGAACACATCGACAAGAAGGGAACATTCAACCAACGAGATGGTTACTGAAACAGACACAGATGCTTTAACCAGCTGTGAGATGGCAGAACCTTCTCCATCATTTCGAAAGACTCAACGTTCAGCTCATGATGTCCTTCCAAGTACCTCAGATACCACTGGTTATGAAGAGGAGGGTGAGGAGGGGGATGTGTCTGAGGGATGGGAGGAAGACAATATGGAATCTGCTTCCACCACAAGAATTAGTGATCCAGAGGACTGCATGCTGCTGGAGGGCGAGGTACAGAAACGACCAACAATTACACTCCCTTCCACAAACACCGACATTCCAAACACAAGCATGATTACACCTGAAGTGCATGTGGGTAGGGGTAGGCCGAGATCGCTCCTATG
This sequence comes from Anolis sagrei, assembly GCF_037176765.1. Taxonomy (NCBI): domain Eukaryota; kingdom Metazoa; phylum Chordata; class Lepidosauria; order Squamata; family Anolidae; genus Anolis; species Anolis sagrei. Next base: position 84,737,756 of record NC_090023.1, on the reverse strand, counting down.
GGATCATTACGACGTCCATGCTCAGAGGGCCACTTTGGCAGTTTGCAGGCATTGCGGTGTGAGCGTCAGCAGAGGAAAAGATATGAGGCATCTTGCCACAACAGGGCTAAGGATGTACATGAAGAGACACCACCCAAATGTAAAGTTGGACGCAATTGAAGTCGCCAGCACATGCAGCAGTACACAGAGCACTCCAACCTCACCAACAGGCCCCATGCAGAAAACCATCGATGCTTGGGGCGTGCAAGTTACAAGGGTGAGATCTGGATTGAAGCCGCCATCAGTGAAGGAAATAACACATTGCCTGGGAGAGATGATGGCTCTGGACCACCAGCCCTTCCGTATGGTGGAACGGGAAGGTTTCCGCCAATTTGTTCACCTCCTGGCACCATGGTACAATATCCCGAATTGCAAAACTTTCTCTCAAACAGTCATTCCAGCTTTGTTCGAGGGATGCAAGCAATGTCTCAGAACCCTGTTGAACAAATCACAACCCGTCCATGTACATTTCACCTCAGACATTTGGACGAGCACGGGAGGAGGACATTCCTATCTGTCCCTGACCGCTCACTGGTGGGAGACGGAGGGTTGCCTCGACTTGGGTCATCGTTGGGCACTCCTGTCACTGGAGGTGATAGATACGGATCACAGGGCCGATGCCATTTCTGAGTACTTGCGAGAGATGATGAGAGACTGGATGCGGCATACTCATTCCGGTGGTAACTTGGGATTCATGGTCACAGACGCAGGAAGGAACATGATCCGGGCGGTCAAAAATGCTGGCTTCTCAAACGTAACATGCATGGCGCACTTGCTGCATAACTGTGTAAAAGATGGCTTCAAGGGGCCCGATGACAACAGCGCCACCGCTGTCACTCAACTCATTGACCGCTGCCGCAGAATCGCGGGCTTCTCGCACCGTAGCTCTAAGTCCGCAAAACTGCTGCGTGACAGGCAGACCCTGGAGTGCCTCCCACAACACCGGTTACTGCAGGATGTCTCCACCTGCTGGAACTCCACCTACATGATGTTGGAGCGCATGGTGGAGCAACAGAGGGCAGTCCACGCTGTCTCACTATCAATTGCGGCTCCGATAAACAAGCTGGTCCCCAACAACCAGAAGTGGATGACCATCATTCAGCTGGTCAAGATCCTACAACCATTCAAAATAGCCACCGAAAAACTTTCAGCACAGAAAGCACTACTCAGCCAGGTGCTCCCTGTCATCTTGCATTTGAAGAGGCATTTGGAGTCGCTGGGTGGACACAGTACATTGCAGTCTATGGCTGGGCCCCTGACTCCACAGGCCCAGGAGGTGGTCAGAAAGTTGACTTTTGCCCTCCGTAAACGTCTTCTACCATTGACGGAGAGTAAGACTCGTGTTTTGGCAGCACTCTGCGACCCTTGCATCAAAGACTCCATCTGCCCCAAAGAATTGCCGAAGTGGAAGGCCGAACTTCTCTCGCTCGTGAGAGAAGAATACTCTCGGAGGGTGGGGGAACACTCAGAGCAAATTGTCGCTACCGTTACTCCCCGAAACACCAGCGGTTACGGCAGCACCGATACCAGTAGTCTCACCTTGCCACCTACAAGGGACGACGGAAGGGAAGTGCGGCTGAAAAAGAGGAAAGAGGAGAATTTCATAAACGACAGTATTGCTTTTCTTGCAGAGGTAGGAACATCTTTGTCGGCCCAGGCGGCAAAGATAGACTTGGTCGAGTACTCTGTTAATCGTTACTTTGAGGAGCCTCAGGAGAGTTTATCCACCGATCAATTGACGTACTGGTCCTCCCGAAGCAAGACATTGCCTGACCTCTCAACTGTCGCACGCAAGTATCTCAGCTGTCCACCAACTAGCGTGCAGAGTGAGAGGGTCTTCAGCCTGGCAGGAGATGTCGTCACCCTCCAACGTAACTCGCTCGACCCCCTTGTGGTGGAAAAGCTGGTCTTCTTGAAGGCCAACTTGCCACTTTTGGGCTATCCAGAGATTGATTTTTAGAGTTTACTTTGCTTTGTGTTGCCAAAAAATAACTATTGCCTGCTGTCTGCGGGAACATTGTCCCACTGGGGTCCTGCCTTATTGAAAATCAAGTTTACTTTGCTTTGTGTTGCCTAAAATTAGTATTGCCTGCTGTATGCGGGAACATTGGAACATTGAAAATCAAGTTTACTTTGCTTTGTGTTGCCAAAACATAACTATTGCCTGCTCTCTGCGGGAACATTGGAACATTGAAAATCAAGTTTACTTTGCTTTGTGTTGCCAAAAAATAACTATTGCCTGCTGTCTGCGGGAACATTGCCCCACTGGGGTCTTGCCCTTACTGAAAATCAAGTTTACTTTGCTTTGTGTTGCCTAAAATTACTATTGCCTGCTGTCTGCGGGAACATTGCCCCACTGGGGTCTTGCCCTTATTGAAAATACAGTTTACTTTGCTTTGTGTTGCCAAAACATAACTATTGCCTGCTGTCTGCAGGAACATTGCCCCACTGGGATCCTGCCCTTATTGAAAATCAAGTTTACTTTGCTTTTGTGATGCCTAAAATTAGTATTGCCTGCTGTATGCGGGAACATTAGAACATTGAAAATCAAGTTTACTTGCTTTGTGTTGCCAAAAAATAACTATTGCCTGCTGTCTGCGGGAACATTGCCCCACTGGGGTCTTGCCCTTATTGAAAATACAGTTAACTTTGCTTTGTGTTGCCTAAAATTACTATTGCCTGCTGTCTGCGGGAACATTCCTCATGATGTGGCCAAAGCACTCCTGTACGCTTCCCCCCAACTCCCAGCTCCCTTTCATACACCCTTTCCCCGTCGTTCCTGGCCGGTCCCCTTTCAGCCTGTTGGGCATCGCCTCTGGACTGCCCGGAAAAGAGGCACTCCTTTACTCCTGTGTACGCTTCCCCCCAACTCCCCAACTCCCAACTCCCTTTCATACACCCTTTCCCCAGTCGTTCCCGGCCGCCCCTTATGCCCGATTTGTTCCCTGTATCTTTGGGGAGAGCCAGAAGTTCCCCTTTCAGCCTATCGGGCAACTTCTCAGTAGTACTGGGCAGTTTCGTTCGTGAATTTTGTATTTCGTTATTTTTTTTGAAGCGAGGGTGGACGGAGGGCAAGCATTTCTTAAATTGTTCTTTTTTATTATTTTTTATTAGTATTTATTTATTAGTAATTTAAAAATATTTTTATTTCATTATTTTGAATTACTTTTACCAGTTACTTTTTTTTTTGTTGCCAAGGGGATTTCTCCCTGGCAATCAGTGCATTTTGAAAATCCAGAGTTCTTTGCTTTTCTGTTAACTCAAAGTAGTTCCTGTGGGTTCTGTGGCCCATTTTGGTACAGCCCTTTTTGAAAATCCAGTGTTCTTTGCTTTTGTGTTAACTCAAAGTAGTTACTTACAACCAGTGACTGCGGCCTCAGTGGCCCTTTGGCCACTACAGACATCACTCAGGGGTGATGAAGGCTTCCTCAAGACCAAGTCATTTCCTTTTGGAAATGGAGAAAAAGTATGATACTTCATGAGGGATGGTGCACCACCTCTCAATACTTCTGTCACCCCCACAACTGCTCTTAGCCTTCATACAAAGGAGTGGTCAATGAAATACCCACCCAGAAATACCTTCAAAGCAACTTACATAAACTACCTACCTCATTAAAAAACCACAAAAAAAAAACACAAAATAAAAACCTAATGAAAAACCCATTAAAATGAAGGGACTTGCATGTATATTTTTATTTTAATATTTATTAGAGAACAGCTGCTACATTATTATTTTATTAATTACTTAAAATATATATTATTTGTAAATATAAATAATATATATATCATTTTATTATTAATTATTTAAAATAAATATATTATTTTAAAATATATATCACATTTGATTTTATTATTATTTATTTAATTTATTTATTTAAATAAATATTTATTATTAAATTATTAAATTATTTATTATTAAATTATTTAAGCTATTAAATTATAAATTATTTATTATTAAATTAAATAAATATATTATTTTTAAATATATCACATTTTATTATTAATTATTTCATTTATTAATTATTTATATTATTTATTTATTTATTATTAAATTAAATTAAATTTAAAATATATTATATAATATATATATAATTTTTAAATAAATCGCGTCCGCCATTATCGAATCAAATTGTAATTCATTAACTAATCGATTCATATTTAATAACGAAGTTTCGGAAGTACTTTGCGCATGCGCAACCACGTCCGCCATTTTAACGAATCAATTCGTAATTAATAACGAAATTTCGTAAATATCGAAATTTTGAAATCTCAAATTTCGGAAGTCTAAAGAATTTCGAAACGCTGGCGCACCCTAATAAAGAATCGAGTTTAGAAACAAATTTTTCCGTGGTTGCCCAGCCCTAATAGAGAGAGCATGTTGTGTATTTGGATAGGCGTGTACATGATATTTCTGATTCACACTTCTTGATCGAACAAAAAACTACAGATAAATTTTGGGCAGAAATCATTTTGCCCATTTTAAGTGTTTTGGGAAAAAAAGACAAATGTGTTCAACATAGTATTTCTAAGTATCCCTTATTTTATTTATTTATTATTTATTTATTTACAGTATTTATATTCCGCCCTCTCACCCCGCAGGGGACTAAGGGTGGATTACAATGTACTTACTTACTTAGGCAATCCCTCATTGGCCGAGTAGGATAGTCTTCCAGGATTAGTGACTGTGGAGCCCTATTCTTGAGCTGCATCTTCTCCAACAGTGAGGGCATCGGTTTCCAGGTGGAAGGTGGTCTCAGTCGGGGTTGACTTGACGCGCCGTTCTCTTGGCACGTTTCTCTCTTTTCATGCCTCTTCGAATTCTGCAACACTGCTGGTCCTCCAGCTGGAGCACTCAAGGGCCAGGGCTTCCCAGTTTTCAGTGTCTATGCCAGAGTTTTTAAGGTTGGCTTTAAGCCCATCTTTAAATCTCTTTTCCTGCCCACCAACATTCCGTTTTCCATTCTTGAGTTCAGAGTAGAGCAACTGTTTTGGGAAATGGTGGTCAGGCCTGTCCAGCGGAGCTGATGGTGGAGTACCATCGCTTCAATGCTGGTGGTCTTTTCTTCTTCCAGCACACTGATGTTTGTTTGCCTGTCTTCCCAAGAGATTTGCAGGATTTTCCGGAGGCAGCGCTGATGGAATTGTTCCAGGAGTTGCATGTGACGTCTGTAGACAGTCCACGTCTCGCAGGCATATAGCAGGATTGGGAGGACAATAGCTTTATAAACAAGCACCTTGGTACCCTTACAGATGTCCCGGTCCTCAAACACTCTCTGCTTCATTTGGAAAAATGCTGCACTCACAGAGCTCAGACGGTGTTGTATTTTGGTGTCGATGTTGACTTTGGTGGAGAGGTGGCTGCCAAGATAGCAGAAATCGTCGACATTTTCTAATGTTACAACATTAAGCTGTATCTCTGGCATTGGAAAAGGATTGGCTGGTGACTGCTGGAACAGCACTTTGGTTTTCTCAATGTTTAATGACAGGCTGAGCTTCTCGTATGCTTCTGCAAAGGTGTTTAGAGTGGCTTGTAGATCTTCTTCTGAATGCACACAGACAATGTTGTTATCAGCATACTGATGTTCTATAACAGATGTTGTTGTAACCTTGGTTTTGGCTTTCAGTCTGCTGAGGTTAAAAAGCTTGCCATCTGTCCGATAGATTATTTCCACTCTGGAGGGAAGCTTCCTATCAACAAGATGAAGTATCATAGTGATGAAGATGGAAAATAAGGTTGGGGCAATAACATATCCCTGTTTGACACCTGATTCCACGTTCAATGGGTCACTTTGGGAGCCATTGCTGTCCAAGACTGTTGCCAACATGTCATCATGGAGGAGCCTCAGGATGTTCACAAATTTGTGAGGGAAGCAGATTTTTTGCAGGATGGTCCAGAGAGCGCTGCAATTCACTGTGTCGAATACCTTTGCAAGGTCAATGAATGCCATGTACAGAGGTTGTTTTTGTTCCCTACATTTTTCTTGGAGCTGTCGTGCAGTGAAAATCATGTCCATGGTTCCTCTGGAGGGGCAGAAGCCATTCTAGGATTCTGGGAGGGTCTCTTCTGAGAGGGGTAGAAGGTGGATTTCAAGGATGCTTGTGAGGATTTTCCCAGCGGAGGTTAGAAGGGAGATACCTCGATAGTTTCCGCAGTCTGTTCTTTCCCCTTTTTTTGAAAAGGGTGATGATGGTGGCATTCTTGAAATCTGCTGGGATTTTCTTGGTCACCCACACTTTTTCTATGAGCTGGTGGAGTTGTTGTGTCAGCTAAGGTCCTCCCTCTTTAAAGATTTCAGCAGGGATCCCATCAGGTCTGCTGGCTTCGTTACTTTTTTGTTGGTTGATGGCATGCCTGACTTCTTCCAAATTAGGCAGTGCTGCAAGCTCATTACTGGTTTGCTCTTGTGGGATTGGTGAGAGAACCTTTTCGGCCACATTGGAACTATGGTTCAGGAGACTTTGGTAGTGTTCTGTCCAACATAGTGCAATTGATTTTTGGTCCTTCGGGAGTTTGGTTCCATCTGATGAGCATAGAGGCTGTATGCCATGATTTCTTGGTCCATAGATGACCTTTATGGCTTTGAAAAATCCCTGAGCATATGGGTATCTGCCAGGTGTTGGATTTCTTCAGCCTTCTTTGTCCACCAGGTGTTCTTGAGTTCTCTTGTCCTTCTTTAGACCTCAGCTTTTGCACTGGCATAGATCCTTTTCTTAGCAGCACAGTTGATGTCTCTCTGCCATGTTTGGAAGGCTTTCCTTTTCTTGCCAATTAGCTGTTGGATCTCGTTGTCATTTTCATCAAACCAATCTTGATGTTTCTTGGTTTGATATCCAATAGTTTCTTCACAGGCTGTGATGATGGAGGTCTTCAGTTTGTTCCAGTGTTCCTCAACATTTTGGGGGTGTTCTACGGGTAGATGGTCCTTGAGTGCTGTTTGGAGAAGGGCTCATTAGGAGGGCTCCTGGAGGGCTTGGGTGTTCATTTTGCACCTTGTCTTTCTTCCTTGGAGTCTGCACTTGGGGGCGATCTTGATAGACATCATGGATCAGATTAGCCTGTGGTCTGTCCAGCAGTCGTCAGCACCTGTAATGGCTCATGTGAGAAGCACATCACGGCGGTCTCTGGCATGTGTGATTACAAGTCTAAGAGGTGCAAATGCTGTGACCGCGGGTGCTTCCATGATGTCTTGAGCTTGTTTTTCTGGCGGAAGAGTGTGTTGGTGATGACAAGGTTGTGTTCCGCACATTTGGTGAGAAGCAAGATGCCAGTTGAGTTGCTGTTTCCAACCCCATCTTTTTTTATGGTCCCTGGCAACAGGTCGAAGTCTCGCCTGACTCTTGCATTAAAGTCCCCAGGGAGATGATTTTGTCCTCCTTAGTTATCTCTGATAGGATGGTGTCCAGCTGACAGTAAAATTTCTCCTTGATGTCTTCATCAGCATCTAGTGTTGGTGCATAGGCACTTATGATGGTTGCCTGTTGGTTTTTGGCAAGTTCAATTTGGAGGGTTGAGAGTGGTTGATTGATGCCTGTGGGTGCTTCGGTCAGATGTTTCACCAGATCATTTCTGATAGCAAATCCAACTCTGTGCATTCTTTGGTCTTCTTTAGGCAGTCCCTTCCAGAAAAAGGTGTAGCCTCCTTTTTCTTCCTTCAGCTGTCCCTCTCCTGCTCTCTGGGTCTCCTGAAGGGCTGCTATCTTGATGTTAAAGTGTCCCAGCTCCCTTGCAATGATAGCAGTTCTGTGTTTGGGGCATTCATTGTCAGTGTTGTCCATCAGTGTCCATACGTTCCATGTACCAAAGTTCATATTTCTTTTTTGGCCGCAGGGTGGTGACCCCACTGGACGCGACAGTTCAGTCAGGGATAAGAGAGGCAGACTATGTTTAGGGCACCTTTTCTATCCCTTTCCCCATTTGGGGTGAGCAGAGTGGGTCCTAAAAAAGGGCTGCTCAGTGGATACAGCTGCCGAACTACTCAGATGCCTCAGACCTTGAGGTAGAACGACTGAGTCCGTATCCACCGCCCATGTGCCAGTCTGTGACTAGGGGCGTCCAAATTTCACAGTCCTCCCCCCATCGCCACTTGCTGATCGCCAGGGGGCTTTTGTTGGCTTGTTTTTATTTTCTTTGGAAGACATCTGTGTGTGAGTTTTTTTTAAAATGTGTGGAAGTCAGTGCACAACTAATAATAATAATAATAATAATAATAATAATAATAATAATCTTTATTTATACGCCGCCACCATCTCCTCAAGGGACTCGGATCAGCTTACATGAGGCCAAGCCCAACAACACATCAATAAAAACAAAAAAATAAACAAAAAATAAATAAATACAATAAAATTAATATAAATCACATATAAACAATAACCAATAAACAGTAACACACAAGGATTTAAAAAAACTGTGTCCGGGCCAAATGTAATTTTTTAAAAATTTAAAAAATAAACGCTGGGCATGAACGGGATAGGATGTATCTGATATAGTGTTTTAAAAGAGATGAAGGAGTGCAGTCAATCATAAACCAGTAGTAAAGTGCATTATGAGGACATATTGCTAGGAATTTTCCTTATTCTGGAAAGGCACACTGGAACAGCCACGTTTTCAGGCTCCTCCTAAAGACTGCCAATGTGGGGGTATGCCTGATGTCCTTGGGAAGTGAGTTCCAGAGTCGGGGGGCCACCACCGAGAAGGCCCTCTCCCTCATCCCCACCAATCGCACCTGCGAAGGAGGTAGGAGCACGAGAAGGGCCTCTCCAGATGATTGAAGAGATTGTGTGGGTTCTTACATAGAAATGTGGTCAGGCAGGTAGGCGGGTCCCAAACCGTTCAGGGCTTTGTAGGTAAGAACCTGCACCTTGAATTGGGACCGGAAAATAAACGGCAGAGTGAGGTTCCACTGGTGGTGTAGTTTAACACAATGACCATGGCTTCTCAATCTGCTGCAGCCTTCTTCCGCCTTCACAACCGTTGTAACATGTACCATGTTATCCTCCACCTGCTCCACCTTTGAGGTCTTGGGTCTTTGGACTGTACTTGGTCTGGAACCTCTCTTGCGGCCACTCCTGGGAGTTCACGACTCCAGTCGTTGTACCCACAGGTTCATTGGAACACGCAAGCCCCCTCACAACAACAAGGTGACAGTCCATTGAGGGGGAATGTACACATACAATGTACACATACATGGCAAAAATTCAATGCCATAGACACACAACACATATAGACAGTCAGAGGCTATTTAACATTCTAACTTATGGCCACCAGGGGAGCTGTCACTTCACCATCAATCTGCAACACTGAAAAAGTACTTTCCGCATTCCCTGCATGCTCTTGCTGGAGATTTTTTTATGGCCTCATAAATTTTGTTTATTTGGCCTCCCTAAATTTCCTACCTGAAAGATGCAACTATCTTTTGGGTTGCAAAGGTCAACAACAAGCTACACAATTGTCCGGAAGCTCACTCCAAGTGATCTTTAATGGAGCTGACACCCAGCCAGCTGTGCCACAGTCCCAATTTTAGGAATATTGTTCATTTAACTCCAGAGAGCATACCTCATATGAATATGAAATGGGATTCCCCAAAGGACTTGTAGCTTGTGGTATGAAGTTAATATATTCTCTTCAAGTTGTGCACCAAATCCTGGGGGTTGGTCTATAGCAGGTATGTGCAACTTGTGGCCCTCCAACTCCCAGAAACCCTAGCCAGCTTATCAAATGATCAGGAATTCTGAGAGCAGAAGTCCAAAAAACCTGGAGGGCCACAAGGTGTGCAAGCCTGGTCTCATGGCCAGTAATGGCTCAGAAGATTTCATTTCACTTTCTGTCCCTGTGATAACACTGTTCAACGGAGAAAAAGTTTCGGGCCTGAAAATAGTTGTTCTTTTATGATTTTGGGGTGCTGAAAATGAAATGACATTTTAAAATGTATGTTGGCTCTAGTTTTTATGATATAAGCAATCACGTGATCACATATGGTTGAAAAAATGCATGTTGCGACTTACACTATGGAAGATTCTAGAATACTCTAGAAAGTTTGATGACGCAGTATTAGTGCCGTGTGCAAAAGCCAGAAAGCCCTATATAAGGCCAGACTTTTGAACGATGAGGGTTAGTCAGTTGAAGACTGAGACAGTATCGTTAAACATCGTTTTACATTGTTCTTTTTACTGTAGTTATGCCTCGCACGTGTGTAAATAAAGCACTATGGAAAAAAGATATCATGGCAAATGGACTCCGTCAGTGCTGTCAGACTACTGCTGGAGCATTGTAAGAGACAATCCTTTCCTTGAATACAAAAGAAAAGTCAAGAGAAGCAAACAGGATATAAACTAAAGTCACGATTAAAGCGACATTTAAACTTTCAGACTTTTCAACTGCATTAGGCCTCCTAATATAGTTTCTTGCTGCACAAACATAAACAATAGACTAATTAAATAAATATTTCTCATGTATAAACTATTGGCAATATAATTTGACTAAAATTTAGTAAATATTCACGGTTTATATACATGCAGTAAGGTTAGGCGCATTATCATAATATTCATTATCATTAATGAATTACCTATTGTGGAGAAAATTGAAATAGCTGTTGCATAAAAACCAGAGCCAATTAACACATTTAATTATTATATTTGAATTCAGCATGTTGAATTTATTAAGAAGAAGCGGCACATTTCGTTTCCGTAACTGAGAAAAACTGAACATTTGTAGAACAGTGTAATTGAATTTTGAAAATTTTAAGGCTGAGCATTATACTTCCTTGATGGAATTAACATCTCTTATTTTATTATGCCTACTGGTATCACAGAGCTCCCAGTAGCGCAGTGGTTTAAACTGCTGAGCTTCTAAACTTGTTGACCGAAAGGTCACAGGTTTGAATCCGGGAAGCTGCATGAGCTTCCGCTGTCAGCCCCAGCTTCTGCCAACCTAGCATTTTGAAAACATGCAATTGTGAGTAGATTAATAGGTACCGCTCCAGTGGGAAGGTAATGGCACTCCATGCAGTCATGCTGGCCACATGACTTTGGAGGTTTCTATGGACAACGCCAGCTCTTCAGCTTAGAAATTGAGATGAGCACAAACCCCCAAGGTCGGACACAACTGGACTTAATGTTAGTGAAAAACCTTTACCTTTACTACTAGTATCACAATAGTTATAGGATCTTAGAGGTTCCTGTGGGATTTGAGAGCTTGCAAGAGTCTAAGGATCCCAGTAAAGGCTCTCTTCTTGCAAGACTTGTGATAGGTCCACTTATCCTTTGTGTGCCCTGGCCAATCTTGTGTTGTCTGGAAATAAAATTGCAAAATGTATAATGATCAGCGGTTTTTTTTCTCTCTGCATTGGCCATCCTCGGATTTCCTAATTGCTAGGGAAGGTTCATAAATGAGGAATAGAATGTACACAGGAATACCTGGTAACTAACTTCACAACTTGATTTGAAGTGATAACAGGAGAGACAGAAATGATAACAGAAAAGAACACCCAACAGAATCTATAGGAAATAAAGGGGGAAATATGTCTCTTACAAGTCAGTAGATGGTCGTTACCCTTATTATTTTAGAAAATAATAAAAACAATGTATTTCATCTCTCTCCCCCTCTCTCTCTCTCTCTCTGTCTGCATGTGTGTGTGTGTGTGTGTGTGTGTGTGAGTAGGTCTAGTAAATGTAATTTCTGCTGTTAGTTTGTTCTATGCCCTTGAAATATATACATACTTGGAGGTATCTTCCTACTTTTCCTATGGATTCTGGACACCTAGGCAAGAGAAAGAAGAATTTGGTGTATGGGTTGTAGTTTAAAAGAATAGTCTTTGCAGCACCTTAAAGGCTAATCAAATTTTTTAAATCTACTCATCTATTGTCAACACTTTGACCTTCATCAGATGTGTGAAGTGTTAGCCCATATTTAAACTTATATATAGAGGAAGTCCCCAGATTATGAACAAGATAGGTTCTGTAGGTTTTGTTGATGTATATGAATGTATTAGAAAAACAATCATTAGGCTAGTATTTTGTACTAGAAAAACTACTTGAAGGGATTAAGACAATGCATAGAAATATAGTCCTAGAGAGGTAACTGTCAGTCAAAGCAAACATCATGTCTGGAGGTTGGAAAGTGATAAGAGAAACTATCAATCATGAGGCCATGAGGTCATTCATTCTCTTTGATCACTGACCCCATGATGTGAGTACTGAGTTATTGTAATCTGACTTGTAAATAAAGAAATTTAAATCACCTAACTGGGCAGATACAAGGTTTCTACATTCTGAGTGATTAAAGGGTCCGATGAGAGCAGAGTGTGTTCATTTGCGGATGCTTTTGAACCACAGAAAAAGAGGAGAGAAAGTGTTTCAGTTCCACTGGCAGTTTTGGGGAACTCTTTTGCACTAAGAGATTTCTTCTTAAATTGAATTTGTATGTAAGATGGAAGAGGTACATTTTTAAGTGTAACTCCAGTCAATTTTTTTTTAAAAAGTTTTGGATAATATAGGGAAGAGTTTAAAACCCTGTGGTGTTTGTTTTGTAGTCTGTCCCCTGGTCATTTTCTGTACTTGTGATAATTACATTTTGAAAATGTTTGGTTGTCATAGAAACAAGGATTGGTGATAAAGCTTCAGTGGGAACACTTTCCCCCCATAATATTATATTTTTATATTCCATTTTATCTCCCCAAACGTGATTAAGAGTTATTTGACATAAAACAGTAATTTAAAACATAATTTAACACAAACAGCACTAAACAATTCAGTGTTTAAATCCATCAAATCTATTGTGCCCCATGAAGACCCTCTCCTAGTTAAGCCCTTTTTAGTTAGAGGGATTAATATTTTATGTACAGTTTTCGGGGGATCAGTCTTTGCATTTGAATCCTCCATTGCTCTGCCCCTTTAAGAATCCCCTCAGGGGTGGAGCCTTTGGCAAGATACTTCTGGTTCTTGGAAGAGTCAGCCTATTTGTCAAACAGGGATGTGTTATTGCCCCAACCTTATTTTCCATCTTAATCGCTATGATACTTCATCTTGTTGATGAGAAGCTTCCTAGTGGAGTGGAAATCATCTGTCAGACAGATGGCAAACTATTTAACCTCAGCAGACTGAAAGCCAAAACCAAGGTTACAACAACATCTGTTATAGAACTCCAATATGCTGATGACAATGTCATCTGTGCGCATTCAGAAGAAGACCTGCAAGCCACCTTTGCAGAAGCATACGAGAAGCTTGGCCTGTCATTAAACATTGAGAAAACCAAAGTGCTGTTCCAGCAGTCACCGGCTATTTATTTATTTGTTTGTTTGCTTGTTTACATTATTTCTATACCGCCCATATCAGCCCGAAGGCGACTCAGGGCGGTATACACAGTTGGCACAATTTGATGCCATAAAAATACATACATTGATAAATAAAAAAACATTATAGTGCATTTAAACATTAAGGCAGTGCATAATAACAGTTTAAAAACAAAGAACTATGTCCTCTCGTTCGAAACCTCATCCGTTCCATTGTCTTGGGCCTCTCCTGGGTCATTTTCCGATTCAAGTTTGTCTATCTATTCCGGGGTTCCAATGCTTGCTCGAAGAGCCAAGTTTTTACTCTTTTCCAAAAGGTCAGGAGGGAAGGGGCTAATCTAATATCCCTAGGCAGGGATTTCCACAGCCAAGGGGCCACCACCGAGAAGGCCCTGTGTCTCGTCCCCGCCAGACGTGCTTGCGAAGCAGGCGGGATCGAGAGCAGGGCCTCTTCGGACGATCTCAAGTTCCTTTAGGGTTTGTAGGAAGAGATGCGTTCAGATAGATAAGCTGGGCCGGAACCGTTTAGGGCTTTATAGGCCAAAGCCAGCCCTTTGAATTGAGCTCGGTAGCAAACTGGCAGCCAGTGGAGCTGATGCAGCAGAGGAGTTGTGTGTTCCCTGGGCACCACTCCTGTTAACAACCTGGCTGCTGCACGCTGGTCCATTTGAAGCTTCCGGGCAATCTTCAAAGGCAACCCCACATAGAGCGCGTTGCAGTAATCTATATGGGATGTAACCAAAGTGTGGACTACCATGACCAAGTCAGAATTCCCAAGGTACGGGCTCAGCTGGTGCACAAGTTTTAATTGTGCAAATGCTCCCCTGGTCACCGCCGAAACCTGGGGATCCAGGCTCAGTGATGAATCCAGGATAACACCCAAGCTGCGAAGCTGTGTCTTCAGGTGGAGTGTAACCCGTCCAATACAGGCTGTAACCCTATGCCCTGTTAGGCCTTTCGACTGATCAGGAGTACCTCTGTTTTGTCTGGATTCAATTTCAATTTGTTAGCCCTCATCCAGTCCGACACAGCAGCCAAGCACCGGTTCAAGGTCTGGACAGCCTCCTTAGTAACAGGTGGGAAGAAGTGATACAGATAAAACCGTACCCCGAAACTCAGGATGATCTCCCCCTCTCCAATTCCAGATATACAGTTCAATGGTGTAACATTTGTTGACCATTTCCACTACCTTGGCAGCCACCTCTCCACAAAAGCCAAGATTGACACCAAAATTCAACACCGCCTGAGCTCTGCGAGTGCAGCATTTTTCCAAATGAAGCAGAGAGTGTTTGAGGACCGGGACATCCGTAGGGATACCAAGGTGCTTGTTTATAAAGCTATTGTCCTCCCAACCCTGCTATATGCCTGTGAGACGTGGACAGTCTACAGACATCACATGCAGCTCCTGGAACGATTCCATCAGCGCTGCCTCCGGAAAATCCTACAAATCTCTTGGGAAGACAAGCAGACAAATGTCAGCATGCTGGAAGAAGGAAAGACCACCAGCATTGAAGCGATGGTCTTCCACCGTCAACTCCGTTGGGCTGATCATGTTGTCCAGATGCCTGACCACCATCTCCCAAAGCAGTTGCTCTATTCCGAACTCAAGAACAGAAAACGGAATGTTGGCGGACAGGAAAAGAGATTTAAAGATGGGCTCAAAGCCAACCTTAAAAACTCTGGCATAGGCACTGAGAACTGGGAAGCCCTGGACCTTGAGCGCTCCAGCTGGAGGTCAGCTGTGACCAGCAGTGCTGAAGATTTTGAAGTGGCATGAATGGAGGGTAAAAGAGAGAAATATGCCAAGAGGAAGGCACGTCAAGCGAACCCCAACTGGGACCGCCTCCCATCTGGAAACCGATGCCCTCACTGTGGAAGAAGATGCAGATCAAGAATAGGGCTCCACAGCCACCTACGGATCCACCCCCAGGTTACTACTCTTAGAGGACTATCATCCTCCGACTATGAGGGATTGCCTAAGTAAGTAAGTAAGACTTCACCCACTCCGCCAGCCCCACACTGGCCGGTTTGATCAGCCAGGAAGAGCAAGGATCTAGAATACATGTGGCAGCTCTCACCTCTCCTGTCCACATCCTCAGACTGCACAGATTGAAAGGTATTCATCAACACTGGACAAGAAGGAGTCAAAGTTACATCTGCTGGAACTGTATCAACAGCATCCAAGTCTGAATGGATCAGGGTGACTTTATCTGCAAAGTGCCTTGCAAATTCTTCACAGCAAGCTCCTTTGTCTCCTTGAGGACCAGTATGTAGTAACCCTCTGACCACTCAAAATAGTGCTGGACCTTACAGATACAATGGTGGCAGCACAGAATGATTTCTCTGATTGCTCAATTGCTGCAAAGTAGGCTTTCAAATACACTTTAGCCCATGCTCATAATAACTCTTATCAGGAGTGGATTTCCCTTCCTAGGGATACATTTTCCCACACTTCCTGCTGTCTCAGCCCCATTTGTAACTAGGAGTTTTATATAAGTAAGATGCTTGTAACTTGGGTACTTTCTGACAGGATCAGAAATTTGTATCAAGCTAACTTGAACCTAAGTGATAACACCAATTTCAGAGAAGGAAAAAATCAGCATATGGTTGGCAGAACAGAACAACATTCTGTGGCACCTTTAAAACTAATCAGTTTTAGTATCTTCTCTTTCTAATTATCAGTTCTGTATGCCATTAATTTTGACTGCCCGCTATTAAAATCTGACAATCATAATTCAACAAAGTGCATAAAATAAAAATCACGCAAACTTCTTCTGAATACAAAACTATGTTTTAGTCACTGGTCAATGGTATCCATAAATAAATGCACCCATTTGAAAAATGAATAAAAATTCAGGTGGACATATATATGTCTTGGAAGTGGGAAAAGGAGGGAATTCATATGAGCGCATTTACCTGACACATATGTTCTCAATAGTTACTGAGTATAAAGTAATTTTAGTTCAGACAAGATTTCTCTGAAAATGAGGATTCCTCTTCCTTAACATAGATTCCATTTACACTGTTCACTTAATGTACTTTGAAGTTAGCTTCAAACTGTAGTGGCTAGACAACAAATCCCCACAAAATTGCTTAAAAGAAAGTCCTCAATCTACATCCAGTGGTCTGTGGTTTGTGTAATCCACATCTGGACCTCAAATGGTTCCAGAATTTCCTATGTAATCATCTACACAGCAAAAACACTTTCTTCAATGCTGGTTTGAAACTACATTAAATGGTCCCTGCAGATGTGACCTCGGTCAACATAACTTATTTCTTAGGACTTCTAATGAAGGGGAAAACTGTGCTATTATCATAATCCATTGCTATAACCTGAATGAATCCAAAATTTATTTACTTTATTTATTTATTTTCTTTTGTAAAGTTTTTTAAAAAGATATTCCATTTTTTAGTGAGATTATTGTTTGCCTTCTGTTATGGTATCAGTCTGTGAAGATTCTCAGGAATAGCAGAGGTAAGATTTTTATTGTTCTATAATGAAAACCATATGATGCCTTGATACAGAAGGAGGAGGATTAGAGATGAAAAGAGACTATTACCAGACTGCTGACTGGAAGATATAAATACATTCGGGCCTTGATTAACCCATTTAACATCATTGGCCAACAATCAATGCACATATCTGTGAACCTTTGTGGTGCCTTTGTATATTAATTTGGATGTTTTGTGTTCATGTTCTATGCTAGTTATAATTTTTGATAGATTATTTTTATTTAAGTTGTTCTTTATGTGGTTATTATTTTTGTACTTATTGTTATTGAAGCATTGAATGTTTGCCTTTTTCTTTGTTGGAATCCACCTTGAGTTCCCCAGGAGAGATAGAGCAGAATATAAATACATTTTTATTACTATTATTATTATATTGCATTGGGAATAAAATCTTACAGAGATGATGTTATTTCACATAAGAGCTGTAACTACTGCAGACTCATAACTTAGAGTTCAGGATGTTAATTCAAGGAGACTACATTCTTGTCTACATTATTCTCCATCAGCTAATAGTGCCTCATGATTCAGTCATACACTTTTGAATATTAAATTCAGGAAATCAGTCATAATTTATGAATTGTTTCAGAGAAACAACCATTTGATTCTCCTTCTTTTCTATTCTTTTTCCTCCAGGTAAATGTCTCTGTGATTTTTTTTCTTGTTAGTTTCCTTGAAAGATCAACCCTTTAAAGCAGTGTTTCTCAAACTCTGCTCCTCCAGATGTTTTGGATTTCAGTTCCCACTATTCTGAACAGCTGGTAAGCTGGCTGGGATTTCTGGGAGCTGAAGTACAAATGACCTGAAAGAGCAGGTTTGAGAAACATTGCTTTAGAACAGTGGTTCTCAACCTGGGATCCCCAGATGTTTTTGGCTTACAACTCCCAGAAATCCCAGCTAGCTTACCAGCTGTTAGGATTTCTGGGAGTTGTAGGCCAAAAACATCTGGGGATCCCAGGTTGAGAACCACTGCTTTAGAACAATGGTTCTCAATCTGTAGGTCCCCAGATGTTTTGACCTTCAACTCACAGCTGGTAAACTGGCTGGGATTTCTGGGAGTTGTCGGCCAAAACACCTGGGGACCCACAGGATGAGAACCCTTGTTTTAGAAGAAACACAAATACATTAAATCTAATGGATTAAGTTTATAATAAAGTAGAGCCATTTAAATTGATGCAATTGTTTGTTCATGGCTAACATCCTCATTCATTTCATTGCAATGAGACGAAATCTGAATTGAGTCCTGTAATATCAATTTCCATTTGATATTTTCATCCTGCAATGGAAATAAAACAAAAATTGTGATAATGGGGCTTACTTTCCTGAATTAGAAAAATCCATTTTTGAAAAAGAAACAAAAAGGTAAATATGACTATGCCCTCTTACACAAATGGAGAATAAATATGTATCAGTGTTACATTCAGCATCTGTGTTTGCATTTTTCTCTATTAGCAAACTGTGGACAGATGGCAATGGATTCATATGTCAGTTTTTTGTACCACTGAAGATTATACCAAACATATTAATCAGAGATTCTCCCAATACCAGAACTGTTTGCCCTCAGAATTTCATTTATCTATATGCCATACTTTTGTACTGTACATATTTAATATTCACAGTATGGATGTAAATTATCAACTATTTGGTCCTCCTATGCTATGTCAAATAGTTATAGTTGTTTTCTCCTTGCTGCAGAAGAAAATAAATATCGCTCTGCAGTACTTTCCCATATTCCAACAACTTGATATTTTTTAGAGAAAGATCTCGGTGTTTTTATGCAGGGCTATCTCCTATGTAGATTTTTTTTTCCTTGCATAGAAAACCCGCATGCTGTTCTATGTGGATTAATTTCTCCATTAACACTTTGAGTATATGAAATACTAGGAGAAAATTGAATAATATTGTCACTCATCTCTTATTCTTCCTGACTGTCAGAAAACCTGTTATTTTAACATGGGAACAAATAATAATAAATGTTATTTTCGTTCCCAATTCATAGCTACAGGAAACATGGCAAAATAGACACAAAACAGCTTAACTTTCTGCACTCTCCTCAGCTGTATAGCTGGTTTGAAAGAAGTCAAATGACATTAAGGAAGGCACCTAGCATTTTGTCATTTTTTTGCTTTCTACTGCTGGGCATAGGGTGTCTGAAATCAATGAAATTAATAAGCCCACAAAGAAAAGATCCAAATATAAATCTTTTATATTCATAAAGAGTCTCAGTAATTTGATTGGACAGTAGCAATATGAAAGTTAGATTAAAGCAAAATCAATAGAATGGCATGGCTTCTAAATGGACCTTACTCAATGGATCTTTACCTCACCTTAAGTGACTATATGGTATGTCATGGCTTGTCATGGATTGTCATGGCATAGATACTGTTTATTTTTTAAAAATGCATTTGTTAAATATACATATGGTATATACAATTGTTTGGCTGCCATCTGATTTATGTCTTACATTGTATTAATTGATCTGTGGGTGAAATGGCTTCCATTTATTTTATTTGATACAAGGCAGTTATGCAAAGAATAGAGAATGTAAAAGAGTACCACATTTAACTGAACCCCACCACCTCTACCCCCTACCCCCTGCTTGACTCTGGCTTGGAGACTGACAAACTGTATGCTCTGCAGGAAGCTGTGTGCTGTAGCAAAATGTTTTAATATTCAAGCTCGACAATGTTTCATGTGGACTTTCCTCTTCCCACTGAATTGCCAACGTGGAAGCAAACTGTTGCAATTCTTTGCATAGCTCCCACACACATACACCTACATAGATGATCACTTGACTTTCAAACTAACAATAGATGTGTTTGTGGAGCTATCACCATCTGCAGAATGAAACTGCATTTTTGATGCAAAAGCCCTTGTTGGCAAGCAAGAAAGTATTAGAGAGGAAAATCACAATATCTCAGCTAAATAAGATCACTAAATGACAAACAGACCTTAATGATGGTGCATTCCAGATTTCAGAATGGATTCTTTAAGCCTTTGCCAAATATGACGATGATGATGATATAGTAGCTAGGTTTCAATCAAAGAAACACATGACTGAGAGGTCAAGTTTAGCAAACATCTCTGTTTTGCCATAGAAGGAAACAGGAGGGCCAGGTTGCCTTAAAACCATGGTTCCCAACCTGTGGGTCCCCAGATGTTTTGGCCTTCAACAGCTGGTAAATTGGCTGGGATTTCTGGGAGCTGTAGGCTAAAACACCTGGGAACCCACAGGTTGAGAACCGCTGACCTAATACTTTCTTAAATCCCTGTCTAATGATCTTCTCTATCACCACTATAAGGTGCTGTTTCTTGTGCAAAGCATTGTTTTACTCCAATGGTTAAATCAACAGTAGAAGGATCAGTAGCCACCAAGGAAGGGACAATCAAGTGGTTCCTATTGCTGCATCCAGTGATCATCAACTGTCCAGATAATGGAATAGCCTCAGTTTCTGGTGAGCCCTTTCTGTCTGTGAAATGGATGGAGCATTGCTTTCTAAGGGCCCACTAGGAGAGATCTTTCTGACACCTGGACCCAGTCTGACCTATAGCTTTTTGCTGTATGGAGAGGCAAAGATCTGAATGTTCCTGAGGGATATCTGCTATATCACTGGATAACACCAGCAATTGTACTTTTTAGTTATCTAAGAAAGAAGTTATTCATGAAATATGTAAATAATTTCCCCATTATCCTGTAGCAAAATGGTACATTCCCCATCCCACAACCAGAATAGCCAATAAAATGTCCATGAAAAATTCACAGAAACATCCTGCTACTGTTACTTCAGATTCCTCCATTCTTGTCTGCCAGTGGAGCTTTACTTGCTTCACTACACAGAATCTCAAAATGATATGGAGCACCCACTCAAGAAAGAAAAGAAAAGAAAGAAAGTGGTGGAGATAAATCATTGGAACTGTGAGTGATGCTGATGCTACTTTGTGAAGCTAGAGTGATACTAGTGATGATGGGAATGCTGACCATGGTGTCTTCTGTAGAGTAGAATGATTTAAATGCTTGATCTATGGGAGGATGCCATGGCCTCCATTTTCATGCATCTCAGATAGTCACTGAGAGCAGAAGCATTTGAGAAGAAGAAGATAGTGACTTCAGCAGTTGCCTGGCCCAGTACTTCTGCATTTGGTGTCGAGATCTTTAAAAAGTTAAGAAAAGTTTAAACAGGAAAAGTGGGCTAACATCCCCTTACTTGTCTACTCTCAGTGCATTTTCCACAATGAAAAGGAAGTAATCCCGAATTTCTGGAATAAGAGATAAATGTCAGGCTATTAAGCAATTATATTCACAGTTCACCAAGGATCATAGAGTCATAGTACTTCATCAGACGGTGTGTTTTTTGGCAGCATGTGCTGTTTCCTCTACAGTTTTATGATGGAGCCACTGGCTCCCATCCCATGACATTGAACTACTTCTGGTGGGGCTCTACCGTAGAACCATAGAGTATGTGTATGCTGCCATGGTAGTGAATACTGCCATGGCAGCAATGAAAGAGGAGTTCCATATTCAATGGCAATCAATGAGGGGAATCCAGGCAGTCAACCCCCCCACCCCATGGGATAAGGCAAAAAGTGAGTAAGGCATTGCTGGATTCACAACAATGCATGGTGATTCTGGCAGCACACATGAAGAGGTCCATAAAGTGATCAAAGGGACCGTGTAGCACCTTAGAGACTAACTAAAGAAGTTGGTAGCATAAGCTTTAAAGTTTACTTCCTCAGATACATGAAGTCATGAAGTAGAACTGACATCTTACTGACCTGCATCTTCTACCATTTATTTAAGGTTCACCATTATTGGGAGGCTACAAAGAACCATTGGTAGAATGCCACTAAATTCTCATCCTCACTGTTGTTGCTGTTCATCGTTGATCATATAAAGAGTTACAAGAGTGAGGTATTTAGAAGGATCGGGACTCAAGTAAAGCAGTTGCAAAATCACTCAGGGGTGAACTCACCAACCCTTGCTTGCCACATATCTGTAATATCTCAAGGATCTACATGTTGGTTTCTGGTTTCTGGAAAAGAAACTGGAGTGTGAAATCATGTTATGATAGCTAATATTGGCCTTGAAAACCAATTATTATTTAAATTAGTAAAAGGATACTACTCTTGGTTGGCCATCTTCTAGAAATGATTTAACCCAAAATGGAGAAAAGGTTTCTTGAAATCTCAAAATACTATAATGTAGCAAACTTTTATATAAAAAATTGTCTGCAATCAAAATTTGTACTAATAATTTTCCCCTCTCTCTCTTTTAAAAAAGATAAACATTTAGTACTTAAAATGAAACAAGGAGATTTTGTAGCATGTCTCAAATGTCAAATGTCATTATATTGTCATTGTAAAGTATTTTTTAATAATATAGATCTAGATTTTATGTCCAGATAATCGGTTCTGTACCCATGTTTCACAAAGTACTTTTAGTAATCATATTTTTATGGTTAAAATTCATTTGTCATTTTGGACATTATAAAGGCTATTTTGTAGAGTATTATTTCTAATCATATTAGCCAGTGCTAAATTCACATTAGCGCAAAATCCTCTTTTTTCTTATATAAAATGAAACTGTCAGAATCGCAGATGCCTTAAAGGGCCAGACTCAAAGTTCGTTCCAAAACAGAGTTTATTGAAGCAAAGGAAAAGGGCACAGAGACACTTAAATTCAATGCCTCTAGCCAAAACTCAAATGTAAAACCAGACCTGGTTCAAAAGGTAAACAGAAATATAATCCGGATTAATCGGACAAAAGAACAGAGTTAAACACTGTACTTCGAGGTCACACAAAGAAGGCACAGCATGCAACTGGTAAACAAAAGCAGTGAAGCCGCAGGGAGAGAAGCATAGTCAGCCAAGGTCCAGGGTCGTAGCAAGAGAGATCCAAAATAGCAAAGTCCACAGAAGCAGCGTCGTAGTCAAGCCGGTCCAAGGTCCAGGAAGGGAGAAATTCACACTCACAAGAATCCAATCCGAGTCAAAAGCATACACGATCAGGAACAGCAACCTGCAGATCCCAAACCAATGCCGAACATGAAACAGGCAGCGACAAGTCCAGACAGTACCCAATGCACGAACATTTACCAACACCTTGCCTTCTGCAAAGATCCTCCATTTCTGAACCCATTTTTATCTACATATCCTCATCAGAAGATGAACTGACCACCACCCCATGATTATCCCTTGTAGCTGCTCCCAACCCTTCACATGAAGTTCTGCATCCATCCCTCCATCTTCTCCATCTCCTGTCAAGACTTAGATCCTGCCAAGACTCAGTTGGATTCCCCAATTGCCAGTCTTCCAGAGAATCCCATAAATGTATCACTGGATGGTGGCTCCGCACAAATAGCTTGCACTTCCTTTACCTTAGTCCAATCCACGCTGTCACTCCCATTTCCCCCACTCTTTGACCCATCATTCCCAGAGACTCCCTCAAATGAATCCTCATCTGTAGAAACCGTAAGTATATCCCGAATCCTCTTTCTTTGCCGTTCCTCATCCTATTCCTGCTCCCAAGTAACCCTCTTTCTTCTCCTAGTCCATTCCATTGTGTCTCCTTCTTCTCCTTCACTCATTGACCCTTCATCCCCAGAGAACCACTCAAATGAGTCCTCATCTGTAGGTGCCATAAGTATATCCCGGATCCTTTTTCTCTCTTGTTCCTCATCAGATTCCTGCTCTTGAGTAACCCTTTTCGCCCTTCTGGCACCCATACTACTGCTTGCAACATTACTCACAGGCTCTACTAGAACAGAAACTTTGGAGATGTAGAATTAAACCACTAATAACAAGAAGCCAATATTTTGCTGATTCTTTTCCCATAATACTATAGTTTTAAGAGAATCTCATTTTGTAATAATACTCAGCCCATTTCAGTTTCTTGAATGGAAAAGAAGAACTATGCCAAGTTATTTATAAATTCAAATGAATAGGTCGCTATACACCATCAGCATTATTATACAACCAACCTTATTCATGCTGTGTAATGTGACTCTGAATTGGAATTTGCATTGTTTCCTGTCTTAATTATAAAAATACCACAAATACTTTAAACAACTGAAATGTGGTGCAATAAATGATATTTTTAATTAAGCTATATATGTTCAGTGGTTAAGATTCACTGTTATTGATTCTAGTAATAGCAGCACTGTAAACATCTCTGTGTGGTAAGCAACCACAGGACTAAGTTCATATTACAGCTGGCTTTTAAATCAGCCATGTACAACTAAATAACTGGAATGCAATCACAGCAGTAAGGAAATAGAAGTGACAATCCAGTTTATTTTGGTGCCTGAATTGTGGAAACACATATGCATATACACACACACTCTGCTCATTTGTTTTGTTCTATTTTTTTAAATGTATATATTGTCCTACCATTTAGAATTGGAGTAGATTTGGAACAGTTTCTTTCTTCTAATTGGCTTGATGTTGTTGTCATGTCCTGATGGTTTCCTGCTAATTTTTGCTCCTTTCTGTACTGGTTTGAGCCACTCTGTCCCCATCCAACAGTTTGAGCAAGGGATCCATTGTCTTGTATTTATATAAACCGCTACAGCAGCTCATCCAAAACTTGGTTGAGATTGAATGATGACTTTTCTGGGAAAAGTAGCTTTATTGATTGTAATGGATAAGACA
This sequence comes from Anolis sagrei, assembly GCF_037176765.1. Lineage (NCBI taxonomy): Eukaryota > Metazoa > Chordata > Lepidosauria > Squamata > Anolidae > Anolis > Anolis sagrei. The sequence continues at coordinate 84,713,277 of NC_090023.1, read as the reverse complement.
GAAGAAGGGAAGAATATCAAATGCAGCATCAGCCTCTATGGACTGCACTTGTAAATTATTTATTGATGCTCAAAGTTTTAATTTAGAATTTCTGCAAACTAAAGACTGTTCTAGGACGTCATCATGTCAAGGTTCTCAAGCTGGGGTACAGCGGGGGATTTTCTGAGCAGTGTCGTGAATCCATGGGTCAGAGGGGGAAACCATCACCTTGTGCCCCACATTGCCCGCATTGCCCATATTGCCACCTTTCTCATCACACAGGGGAAAACATCACTACCTGGATTCTGCTAATGCTGACCCCATTCTAACTAATGAGAACACAGGAAGCCTCCCATATTCTCTGGGCTCCATTCTAGGATGCTTCCAAAATGGAGCCAGGATGGAGCCCTGCTTGTAGTAGCCCTGCATCATGTGATGGACTCAGGCAGGCTCCCTCCTGGTTCTGTCCTGGAAGCATCATAGGACAGAGCCCAAGGCTAATGTAATAAGATCCCCTGTATTGGACCTTTCTAGCCAGCACAGCCCCTAGTTATTGTGGTAAGATCACAAAGAGATACCCCGATTTTCTTCATATAACAGCAGGCATGCCAGAAAATTTCTTTAATATAGAAGATCACACAATATAACATTATATTCAGTGAGTACTGTGGAGTGCAGTTCTTAATAGTAAGTCCACTGACTTTACTCTCATGTAGGTGAGAACAGTAAAATGCCCTCAGCCAATTTATTATACTGTCCATGAGTCCAGGCATCTCTTCAATAATTCTACATAAATGGGACTGCTTAAACATTGCACATTTATCTTCAATTTGTATCTGACTATATAAATACCTCCCATGCTTTCCTGGTGGAATGGTATAATTTGACTTTACCATGTGGTGTATTATACTTGTAGTTTCCACGCAGATTTGGAATTGACTTAGAATAATGTGTGTCCCCGTATGCTCTATTTTTCTTTTAAAAGCATGCAAAGTATGCAAAAATAAAGGACATGTTGTCCATGAATAAAAATATGTATTCTGTGTAATCAATGCCTTTAGTGTTCCATTTTGAATCATTTCCCTATCTCTTTTTTTATATGCCTATTTCTGTTATATGTCTCCTCAGCTCCTTACAAGTACATTACACAGTTAAGCTATTCTGTGAGCAAGTGAGCCACTCTCATTTACATGTTAATTAAGTTCTTTAAAAATGGAAGCTGTCCGTTTTGCATATGAATGTGCTAATAAACCATCTATCCAGGAAGGTGTACTGTGTTCCTTACTAACAATAGGAACACTATGGCACAGCAATTGAAATACAGGCCAAAATTGTTACCCACTGTCCAGAAAATCTTTACCAAAAGGAGCTGTTATGTCATCAGCCAGAAAATGTGTATTAATTAAAGTGCTCGTGACAACAAAACAAAGTATAAAACTAAAAATAATATCCAGCATTTTGTAAGGTTGTTTTAATGTTTGAGATGTAGGGACTGGATAAATGCATGCATGATAACAGCCCCCCCCCCTTTAAATACAAATTCAAATACAGGGATGGCAGATTCACCTAAAATTAGAGATAGTCAAAGATGTATGGCCCCCAGAATAAGGAGTCCTTATCCATGGTTTAACATACTCACATAAGCATATTAAAAAATAAATTATTATTGTTATTATTATTATTATTATTATTATTATTATTCCTTCTGGTAATGGTTTCATTTACCCACATCCCCCCCCCCGCTTTTCTGTCCTCCAATGTGATTCTATGGCATACTTCCAACTCATATTATTTATTTATTTATTTGTTTATTTATTTATCAGGAGCATTTCTATCCTGTTCTTCTCACCTTCGAAGAGGGACTCAGGACAGCTACTAACAGGCATCACTCAGTGCTGAATAATAAAACAAAGCATAATATACATTTAGCATACATTAAAACAATTATAAATACAATAAAATAGTTTTCCATTTCATGTCATCTTCCAAATGCATTGCTGTCAGTCCATTAAAACAATCTATTCTGCGAAAGCTTGATTCCATAACGAGGATTTGAGCTTCTTCCAGAAGGTCATAAGGGAGAGGACAGATCTGATCTCATTAGGGAGGGAGTTCCATAGCCGAGGGGCCACCACCAAGAAGGCCCTATCTCTCGTTCCCATCAACTGTGACTGCAATAGCGGTGGGACCGAGAGGACCAAGGTCCTTGGAGGTTCATAGAGGGAAATACGTTCAGACAGGTAGTCTGCTGTTATCCACAGTTTGGGAATGAATTGTGGTGGTCTTGGAATGTATCACAAATGGATATAGGGGGTCATGCGGTATTGAATCTTGAAAACTGTTTGCTTCTTTGCTTGGTTTTTATTTTTTTGTTCACTTCAGGAGCAACTTGAGAAACTGCAAGTCACTTCTGGTGTGAAAGAATTGACCGTCTGCAAGGACGTTGCCCAAAGGACACCCAGATATTTGTTTTTTGTGGGAGGCTTCTCTCATGTCCCTGCATGGGAAGCTAGAGCTGAGATGAAAGTTCACCCTGCTCCTCAGATTTGAACCACCAATCTGTCGGTCAGCGGTCCTGCTGGCACAAGGGTTTGACCCATTGCGCCACCATGGGGCTCCTTGGTTTTTACTTTTTTCCAATGACCTTTTGGTATAATGCATGGCTCTCTTTTGCAACATGTTATTCCTCCATCAAACTTATGAAATCAGTCAGTTCAAGAGTGTGTGTGACAAGCTCAGGATTTTATCACTAAGTAGGAACTTGAACTTGAACCTTTCATATTAGCACCAATGCACCACACACTATGAAAATAAATAAATATAATACTTTCTTTCAGAAGTCAGAAAAGGAATAATCACATGCTTTGTATTTTGAGATGTTGTTCAGACAAATACGTGTATATACTTTGTTGTTGTTCATTTGTTCAGTCGTTTCCGACTCTTCGTGACTTCATGGACCAGTCTACGCCAAAGCTCCCTGTCGGCTGTCACCATGCCCAGCTCCTTCAAGGTCAATCCAGTCACTTCAAGGATGCCATCCATCCATCTTGCCCTTGGTTGGCCCCTCTTCCCCCTTCCTTCCATTTTCCCCAGCATAATTGACTTCTCTAAGCTTTCCTTTCTTCTCATGTTGTGGCCAAAGTACTTCATCTCGGCCTCTACTATTCTTCCCTCCAATCAGCAGTCGGGCTTTATTTCTTGAAATATGGACTGGTTTAATCTTCTCACAGGCCAAGGCACTCTCGGAACTTTCCTTCTCACCACAGTTCAAAAGCATCTATTTTCCTTCACTCAGCCTTCCCTATGGTCCAGCTCTCACATCCATAGGTGACTATGGGGAATAACATTGCTTTAACTATGCAAATCTTCATTGACGGTGTGATGCCTCTACTCTTCACTATTTTATCGAGATTGGTCATTGCTCTCTTCCCAATAAGTAAGTGTCTCCTGATTTCCTAGCTGCAGTCTGCATCTGCAGTAATCTTTGCATCTAGAAATACAAAGTCTGGCACTGCCTCCACGTTTTCTCCCTCTATTTCCCAGTTGTCAATCATTTTTGTTGCCATAATCTTGTTTTTTTTTTTATGTTTAACTGCAACCCAGCTTTTGCACTTTCTTCTTTCACCTTGATTAGAAGGCTCCTCAGCTCCTCCTCACTTTTGGCCATCAAAGTGGTGTCATCTGCATATCTAAGATTGTTAATGTTTCTTCCAGCAATTTTCACCCCAGCCTTGCATTTGTCAGCCCCTGCACATTGCATGATGTGTTCTGCATACAAGTTGAATAGGTTGGGTAAGAGTATACAACCCTGCCATATGCCTTTCGCAATCTTGAAAGAGTCTGTTGTTCCATGGTCAGTTTTTACTGTTGCTGCTTGGTCCTTACACAGATTTCTCAGGAGAGATATAAGATGATTTAGTATGCCCATACCACCAAGAACTTGCCACAATTTATTATGATCCAATGCTTCTTAAGGCCCATTCAACCTCATTCCTCAGGATGTCTGGTTGTTCTTATTATGCTGATCTTATTTGCAACCTTGAATTACATTAATGAATAGTGATATTCCATCTAGACCAGGGGTTCTCAAGCTGCGATGGTGAGGGACTTTGCAACACCATGCTGCTTCCTGCCTCCTCCTCTTTCCTCCTCCTGAGAAATGTAGAGAAGTTTTGAGCTGCCAGAAACAGCAGCAACTGCAGCAGCATCCTCCCAAGCCACAGACCCTTTCTCCCCCACATCCCTCACTGCCCAGATTGTTTTCCTTGCCTTTCAGAATGCTCCCTCACTTTCTTTGCTTCTAAAACCCTATTTCCCTCTGATCACTCAGAGGGTGCTTTGATTGTGTTTTTCCTGCATGGCAAAAGGGGGTTGGACTGATTGGCTCTTGGCGTTTCTGCAATTATTATGATTATGATTATGATGATGATGATGATTATTATTATTATTATTAATTACGGCTGAATTACTATCTGTTGGGGGTGCCTTGATTGTGTTTTTCCAGCATGGCAGGAGGGGCTTGGACTGGATGGCCACCGAGGTCTTCCATTGAAATACAGTTAAATTGATGTTAGTTACAACTGTTCTTCATTTCAAATATTGTATTGTTCTTTATTTCCCTTTTTACACTGCGTGAATTAATTCACACAATACCTCATAGAATCATAGAATCATAGAATCAAAGAGTAGGAAGATACCTCATTGGTCATCCAGTCCAACCCCCTGCCAAGAAGCAGGAATATTGCATTCAAATCACCCCTGACAGATGGCCATCCAGCCTCTGTTTAAAAGCTTCCAAAGAAGGGGCCTCCACCACACTCCAGGGCAGAGAGTTCCACTGCTGAACGGCTCTCACAGTCAGGAAGTTCTTCCTCATGTTCAGATGGAATCTCCTTTCTTGTAGTTTGAAGCCATTGTTTCACATCCTAGTCTCCAGGGAAGCAGAAAACAAGCTTGCTCCCTCGTCCCTGTGGCTTCCTCTCACATATTTATACATGGATATCATATCTCCTCTCAGCCTTCTCTTCTTCAGGCTAAACATGCCCAGCTCCTTAAGCCACTCCTCATAGGGCTTGTTCTCCAGATCCTTGATCATTTTAGTCACTATCCTCTGGACACATTCCAGCTTCTCAATATCTCTCTTGAATTGTGGTGCCCAGAATTGGACACAGTACTCCAGGTGTGGTCTAACCAAAGCAGAATAGAGGGATAGCATTACTTCCCTAGATCTAGGCACTATGCTCCTATTGATGCAGGCCAAAATCCCATTGGCTTTTTTTGCTGCCACATCACATTGTTGGCTCATGTTTAACTTATTGTCCACGAGGACTCCAAGATCTTTTTCACACGTACTGCTCTCAAGCCAGGCGTCACCCATTCTGTATCTTTGCATTTCATTTTTTCTGCCAAAGTGGAGTATCTTGCATTTGTCACTGTTGAACTTCATTTTGTTAGTTTTGGCCCATCTCTCTAATCTGTCAAGATCGTTTTGAATCCTGCTCCTGTCCTCTGGACTATTGGCTATCCCTCCCAATTTGGTGTCGTCTGCAAACTTGATGATCATGCCTTCTAGCCCTTCATCTAAGTCATTAATAAAGATGTTGAACAGGACCAGGCCCAGGACAGAACCCTGCTGCACTCCACTTGTCACTTCTTTCCAAGATGAAGAGGAAGCATTGGTGAGCACCCTCTGGGTTCGTCCATTTAACCAATTACTGATCCATCTCACCGTAGTTTTGCCTAGCCCACATTGGACTAGTTTCCTTGCCAGAAGTTCATGGGGGACCTTGTCGAAGGCCTTACTGAAATCCAGGTACGCTACATCCACAGCATTCCCCGCATTTATCCAACTTGTAACTCTATCTTTATTTATCTGTCACTTGCCTGGCCCATGCATGATTTATATGCTATATATATATATATATATATATATATATATATATAAGCATTTGTTGGGGATCCACAATAAACTTTTGAGAACCCCGGATCTAGTCAGAAGTTTCATCTGAGTATTGAGAAATGGGACTCTCCACACCAACGTAGTTGGTGGGGAGAGCGATTTGCCCCACCCCCTGAAGGCAGAGAGGAGGAGGTTCCAGTTAGAACCTCCTAGAAGGAGGGTGGGGGCTGGCTTGTCACGTGAGCCAGCCTCCCTCCTTCAGTCTTGTCCAGACTTTCTGAAGGACAGGACATACAGCAGGCTGCTCCAGGTCGGTCTCGGAGCAGTGGGGGAAGGAGGGCGCCTTGGCTCCCTTCCCTGGTGGTATTGCAGCTTCGGAGGAACTGGCTTGGGGAGATCGGCGGCCGCCGTTTTCCTTGGCGTTCTGTGAGGGCAGCGTTTGGGTCGCGCAACGGGGCCGTGCGGTGGGCGCGGAGGCGCGCTGCCGCGGCCGCCGGGCGGGCCGCCGCTTTTTGAGTTCTTTCGGCGCGCGCGCTCGCGGCTGGGGCGCCTTTAGGAGCGCTGCGTTCGCGGCCTCCTTTGCGACGGGGCCGTGCGGCGGGCGCGGAGGCGCGCTGCCGCGGCCGCCGGGCGGGCCGCCGCTTTTTGAGTTCTTTCGGCGCGCGCGCTCGCGGCTGGGGCGCCTTTAAGAGCGCTGCGTTCGCGGCCTCCTTTTGTCTAACGGCGCCATTGGGCGCGGACGCGCGCCCCGCGGGCGTCGCGTGTTCTGCGCCCTTGGTTTTGTGGGGGATCCGCGGCTGCTGCCGCGAAAGGGAGGTGCGCTGCGTGACGCTCCTGGGTGCTCGTGGCTGGCCTTTATGGTGGCGCGAGTACTGTTTTTGGCCGCAATGTAGTGGCGACAAAATGGCGATTTGGCGGGAACGGCCGCCATTTTATGGCCTTTTTTAGGCTTGGCATTCGCCGTCGCCATTTTGGAGCGCCATGGCGCGCCTACCTTTGGGAGGCTAAACAATGATAAGGCCTGCAGCGGTCAGCAGGGCCAGTTTGATTTGGAGGAGCAATTTTATCAATTTATGGCGCTTTAGCGATGCTATTTTCATTTTCTTTCACTTATGCCAGCTCTTGGCAATTGTAGGAATTTATCAGTTTTAGTCATTTGAAAGACATTAAGAATAGTGATTGCCTGGCCTCTTTGTTAAGCTTATGGGAGTGTAATATCTTTTATGGGTCAAGGTTTCCTTTCCCCTGCAATAGTGTCACTAAGGGATACAGATTTGTCATTATCCTTTACAGGTCATTTAATAGGGGCCCCTTTCACATGAAATCCCACACTATCTGTTTTATATTCCAGTTGTAAGCAAAAAAAAAAATAAAAATAAAAATAAAAATAAAAAAAATAAAAATAAAATAAATAAAAAATAAAATAAATAAATAAATAAATAAATAAATAAAAAATAAATAATAATAATAATAATAATAATAAAAATAATAATAATACTAATAATAATACTAATAAAAAAATAATACTAAAAATAAATGAAATAAAATAATAATAATAATATATATATAGATAGATAGATATATATATGTATATATATATATATATGCTTACATGAGATTTTATTCGCACAACATGCTCTTCTGTGCAAACAAGGTTGGGTCTGATATTGACATGCCGCTTTTTTCACACAACCAATCAAAGCCACTTGGGAATTTTATATAGAATATTATGCACCCTATGCCCACATGGGCTGTGGTTTCTTCCAACTCTTTGATTCTATGACTATATTGGGTTGCATTTTAGGACCCTTGGTTTCCTCCAACTTTTTGATTATAGGACTATAGGGTGTTTATGGCTGTATGGTGTCACGCTTTAACACCCACACGGGTGTTGTTTTCTTTCAACTCTTTGATTCTATGACTGGAGGGTTTGATAACTATATCCTGCTGTTTGGGCGTCATCTTGGGGATGGTTTGGTGGGAGGACCAAGCACGGTGTCCAGAGCTAGGGCTCACGTGGGGCTTCTTTCTCTCTTTGTGTTGTAGGATGCCTTCAAGGAAGACTAAGGGGGGCCCTAAGGGAAAGGGTCCCGTTGAAAAGTCGGGTCACAAGCGACCTTTGCGTCAGGATGGGTCATCATCAGAGGAAGATGGCGTCTCTGTGGAAGAACTAGAGGCTCTGTTGCAGCGTGTTAATCAAGTTGAAAGGAGTAGGGGGGTTGGTTTGGTTGGGGCTAGCTCGTCTACTCGCCGGGCAACTAAGAAACAATTGTTTAAATCGTTGTTGTCCCGGGTTTCTATTTTAGAGTCAGCTTCGACCGTGGGGGCTGAGAGGGCGGTCCGGCTTCCTGACCAATCGGCTGGTCCGGGGGCTGCTGTGGGCTCTACTTTGGTGTCTTCGGCTGTGCAGAACAGCACCAGCACTGAGGCTCATCCAGATGTGCAGGCTGCATCCGGGTCCGTGGAGGCTGTTGTGGCCGGACCCAGTCAGCCCGCGGCATTGGCCTCCGGGCCCAGTGCCGCGGCCGGGTCCACCCAGGCGGTTGGGTCGTTGGCTGCTTCTTCCGAGGTAGCAGGGCGTGAACAATTGGGGACGGCTGTCCCAGCAGGTAACGGCATCACACTCACCTCAGGGAGTCCCGCACTCACATCAGCTAGTTCGGCCACTTCAATTACATGGCCGTGGGGCCAGGGGCTGGCTCAGTCGGGGGCGGGTGCGCAGTCACAGGTTGTAGTAGGGGCTCCATCGGTGGGTGGTTTGAATCCCAAGATAGGGGAAAACAAGGATGATGCCACCACCCAAGCGGTCAAGCCAGTAACTGTCACCCTAGAGTCGGCCCGAACTGGGGAGGCAAGTAAATTTTGGGGAACAGCTAAATGGCCTCCTCAGGCGACCCCTACTGTTAATCTCTCAGGTTTGGGTTCCCATTTGGCATCAAAAACATTGGAGAAGATATTGAGGAATGAATATGTTGATATCTTTTCACTGTATTTTAGGGATATGGATAAGAAGGAGAAAGAGGAGCTGGACGAGGATAGTAAGGAAAAAATGAAGAAACGCAAGGTTGAGCAGAATTGGGAGAACTGGCTCCCTTGTTTTACAATGTATGCGAACCTGCTTTCTGATGCTGCCCCGGAAAGGGCTACGGCTTTGTGGCAGTATCAGAATATCATTAACAAAGCGTACGTTAGTGGCCCTCCTAACGCTTGGCTGGAATATGATAGACGGTTTAGGACCGAGGCGGCTTCACATCCGGACAAGCGTTGGGACTTGATTGATGATCAAATTTGGATCGAAGTGATGAACCCATCTAGGGCTTCCTCTGCCTTGAAGGCGGACAGTGGGCACACTATTCAGAACACTGCGGGACAGCCCTCTCGGCAGGGGGCTCCCCAGCTGCAGTCCCAGGGCCAAAAGCCTTTATGCTGGGAATTTGTGGCTCAGGGAGCCTGTTCACGGAAGGACTGTCGCTTCGCGCACTCGTGTGCCATTTGTTATGGGACTCACCCATCCCGAAATTGCCCCAAGGGGAGAGCTGCGAGGAGTAATACTAGGGACACTCAATTCGTTTAAAAGCCTTCAGGACAGGCTGCGGTTGCACAGGGGCCTCAGCCTAATTAAATTAAATCAGTTGTAGGTTTGGCTGGATCAGTTCTCCCATAAGGGGGCAGTTAAGTACATATGGGAAGGTTTTAGAGGGTTTTCATATTCCTGTGTTACGGGGTGGGGGGAAATAGGTCGATTACCGGCGATAGGTTCGCCCTTTGCTTGTTTGTTTGTCGTTTATTTTGCAGGAACTGCCAGGCTGGTGCATAGTTGGAGAATCCTTGTTGTGGGCATAATTATGTCCACTGGGCGGAGATATACGCCAGGAACTCATCCTTTGGCCAGCATCTGGGTGCGCTTCCACTGCATTGGTCGAGTGGAAGGGTGTTCGGGGCCCTCGTTGGGCCGGTGCTCCATATCGGAGGTAACGTTCTGGGCCTGCTTTACAGCAGGGCCCGGTATCTACAAGCCCGTGCTGACATTTTTAGATCTGGCAGGCATGGCCCCGGGTTCACATCGCTTGGTCGGCCATCATTCCACGCCTTCGGTGGCAGGAGGCGGTGATGTCAGAAAGTTCGAGAAGGCCAGAAAGCGGGTGAACCGGGCCATGCGCACGGCTTTAGCACGGGGCAGGGGGTCTTACATCCCACATAAGGACATCACGCATGACAAAACACAGTTTTACCGTTCTGACGGGGGTTCATTTGTCGGATTTGGGTAACGCACACTTTTTAACTGATTTGCAGTTAAGCATTTAGGAAGTTTTAAGGGGCTTGGTGGGGGATGGGGGCGAAATGGACATTTGCCCCCAATCTGTGGCATAAATAGTTCAGGAAAACACTGACATGGAGGTATACACGTGGCACCCATTAAGGGTGGGGGGCACTGTACAACAAACACTCACCTTGAAGTCAACAAATGGGTGAGGGGACATCCATTGGCCCAGTAAAGAGAGAAGCTGATATCAATAATCAGACACAGGCTTCTCCAGACTTTTACCTTCAGGTTGCCCGGTTGGGGATCCAGGGCACACTGACATCACACGCTCAGTTGTTGGAGACGATGCCTTAGCTTGCCACCAAGTTCCTTGACACTTAGTTTAGTTCAGGTAAAGTTAAATAGGTAACATTCAATAAAAGTTGCCCAATTTGAATCCATACCTTTGTTGTCTGTCTCGTTATTTCAGGGGTTAAGGGGCAAGGGACTCTCCACACCAACGTAGTTGGTGGGGAGAGCGATTTGCCCCACCCCCTGAAGGCAGAGAGGAGGAGGTTCCAGTTAGAACCTCCTAGAAGGAGGGTGGGGGCTGGCTTGTCACGTGAGCCAGCCTCCCTCCTTCAGTCTTGTCCAGACTTTCTGCCCGCCACTCCCGCCCATTGACAGTATAATGTTGGTTGCCCGTTGGAGCCGGGTAGGAATTTTTTGCCTCTCATGTTCTGGGGGGTTTTTTCGCCTACCCTATACTGTTATTAGGGGCTAGATGGAGTGGTTGGCTTAACTAGGCCAGCATAAATAGTTCAGGAAAACACTGACATGGAGGTATACACGTGGCACCCATTAAGGGTGGGGGGCACTGTACAACAAACACTCACCTTGAAGTCAACAAATGGGTGAGGGGACATCCATTGGCCCAGTAAAGAGAGAAGCTGATATCAATAATCAGACACAGGCTTCTCCAGACTTTTACCTTCAGGTTGCCCGGTTGGGGATCCAGGGCACACTGACATCACACGCTCAGTTGTTGGAGACGATGCCTTAGCTTGCCACCAAGTTCCTTGACACTTAGTTTAGTTCAGGTAAAGTTAAATAGGTAACATTCAATAAAAGTTGCCCAATTTGAATCCATACCTTTGTTGTCTGTCTCGTTATTTCAGGGGTTAAGGGGCAAAAAACAGAGGAAATACTTTAAGGTAAATATAGATAAAACTATATAATATGTTGAGCAGATTTTTTAAACAGTGATTTTTGACCAAATGTAAAAAGAAAAGATGTTCATAGTACACAATTTTTGTTACCTACTTATTTTGCTCGTGCTTACTAGAAGCTACACATGGGTTAATTCAGCCTTGATTTTGAAAGCTGTTTCTTAGAAGAACCAATTCTGAGAGGAAAAATATTAATATTCATTCCCTCAATTTTTAATTTGAAAGTACTGTTGTGTAAATGCAGGCTTTCCAGCCAATGAGAACAAAATTCTACAAGGGATCTGAAAACAAAAGACAGTATTGTCAGTTAAATCAATACTGGTCTGGTGTTTTTCCATACATTATGGTTGAATACTTACTACTTCTAAACATTCAAATCTCATCATCTCTGGGATTGCGTGTGCATTACAATGTGTTTGTATATGGTTACCTTGACATTGCTGTATAAAAAATGAGGTTATGACAAAAGAACAGGTTGGCATCAGCAGAGCTATTCAGTCAGATAACCTGTGTATTAGATGAGACCAAGTTGAATGCCAAGAGAAGTCTCAATAGGGTTTGCTTTGTGAGGGCATTTTGACTTTGGTCCATCTGCTCCACTGGTGAGGAAATGTTATTTATACAAGATAATCCAAGAGCAGGTGCCTAGTATGTAATTTTCTCTTGTTTTGATGAAGTGGCAGATTGCTTTTAGAGAAACAAGAAAAACTTTTGAATAATAATGCCTCCGTTATGGAAAACTGATTGTGGAGACATTTGGAAAATCATGATAATACAAACATAGGGGTGTGTGAAAAGACAGGAATCAGTTTCAAAGTTTGTTTTGAAATTTGAATGGCCCTTGTTTCATTTTGAAAATATTTTGAAAAATTTGGGGAGGAGATTTTGTTTCAAATCCAATTTTTTGAAGTTTTTTTTTAGTTTTGTTTGATTGGCTGCAATGAGAGAAATTTAGATCCTCATTTTTATGTCATTTTTATGGCTATCAGAATGAAACTTGGGATATTTTTGGGACATATTTCTGATTGTAGGCCTCCCAAGTTTCAGAATGTTTTGCTCATCCACTAATTTTTAGGAAATTTTTAAGGTTTTACAAATACTTAAAAAAAACCCTCAAAAGAGGTATCCTTTTGAATTTCTTCACAGTAGCAAATCATTAGTGGGGCATTTAGAAATTTTTAAACGTTTTACAGATTTTTTTTATAAAAAAACAAAAATAAAAGAGATATCCTTTTGAATTTCTCCACAGTGAAAGAACATGGGTAGGACATAATTCCTGCAAAGTTTCAGAAATATCTGGTCATGGGTGGTGGGTACACGGGTGGGGGTACAAGGGAAAGGATTTGTTAGAATGTTACAATGTACCTGTTTTGCCAGTCAATCCACTGAGTTTTAGGGTTTTTTTCACTTTAAGCAATTTAAGCACCTTGGGTAAGTCACACTCTCTCAGTTTCACTGAACTTTGGGCTATCCAATTGTTTTACGGCTTTCAGGATGAAAGCTGCCACACTTGCATGAGTTTAAAATTTAATTTAATTTTTTTAAAATTACAGCCTTTTGAGTTAGGTTGGATTAGATGGCTTTAGCAGTCACTTTAGAGCTCATTTCTCTGTCATTTTTATGGCTATCATGATGAAACTTGAGACAGTTTTATGTCTGTAAGCCTCTCAAGTTTCAGAACATTTCACTCATGCACTGATTTTTAAAATCTTCTCTCTCTCTTTCTGAAAGGAGGAAACAGCTTGCAAGGGTTAAAACAGAAACCAGTCCTGTGATTGGCTGAGGATGAGCAGGTGATGCAACAATTATGGCCGCACTCGCCCACATCACACTTATGGAGAGATTGCTCTTATAGTGCTAGGGTACCAGGGATGTTGGGAGGGGAAAGGCTGACTACCATGAAAGATTACTAGTACCACATCAGCTCTATGGTTTTCATGGGCGAGCAAATAGCATATGTTGTGTATCAGAAACTAGAGCTGATATGGTCTATCCAATTCAATTTTCTGCATCAGCACCCTAAATAACCAAACTGAATCTAAAGTTGACCAAACACTGATTTGTAACCCTATTGGTACTAATGTTGGAGAGTGGTCCCTGTTCAAGTGGTCCCTGGTGAAGTGGTCTCTGTTCAAGTGGTCCCTGGTCAACAAAAGGTTGGGAACCACTGACCTATATAATGTCTTCCTAGAACAAATGACCACAAACTCTGAAAGGAAAGAGGTAAGAATAATGGAAGATTGTAACTATTCTGCTATTTCCTGGAAAACAAACTCTGCTAACAATATCAGGTCCAACAAATTCCTCACTTGCTTTACAGACCATTTCATGGCCCAGAAGGTGGAAGAGGCAAAAAGAGGATCAGTTATTTTTTTATCTGATCCTCTCATTGACAATCTGGTAAATGGGGTGGAAGTGGCAGATTCCTTACCCAGAAGTGACCGTGTTCTTAGAGTTTGTTATACAGTGGGAAGCTAAAATCAAGCATGGTCAAACACACATTCTAAACTTTTAAAAAGCTGATTTCAGTAAACTTGTATAAAAACTTGTATAAAAACTCAGTGTGACCCATTATTACCAATACTTGAATAGAAATGAGTTAATCATGGATGGGAACTTCTGAAAAGTAAGATATTGGAGAAACAGCTTCAAACAGTTCCCATGAGAAGGAAAAATGGGAGGTATATAAAGAAATTAGAATTAGTGTTTTAAAATTTTTTACCTAAAATTTAAAAAGGATTTCCAAGAAATTATTATTATTTATTTTATTTATTTACAGTATTATATTCCACCATTCTCATCCCAAAGGGGACTCAGGGTGGATCACAATGTATATATACACAGCAAATGTTGAATGCCGTTTTTGACATACAAGACATACAGACAGATAGAGGCCATTCAACAGTTTTTCCACTTTGGATCCTCCTGGAGGTTGCTCGATTCTGCCACAAGGGGAGCTGTCACTTCGTCCACTATGACATCAAGCCTTTTTGATTACAGTATTTCCTCCTTGCTTTCCAGCATTTTTATGGCGTCATAAATTAGCCTCCCCACTTTAAGGGGTGCCTAATTTCTCACAGCTCACAGCTGTTTTCGAACTGCTTAGGTCGACAGTGTGCTGGGCATTTTTTAACAGCTATTTTTTTAACAGCTATTAAGAGTCGGGCACTCAACCCCAACTTGGACTTCGAACTTGCCACCTTTCGGTCGGCAGTGATTTATTGCAACTGATTAACCAATTGTGCTACCAGCTCAGCCCTGGAAAAAAGATGTCACAAAAGAGGAATTCAAACAAATAGCCAGTATATGTAGGGATAAAATTAGAAATGAAAAAAGTGCAGAGTGAGTTAAGGCTTGCTAGAGAGATTAAAACAATAAAAAAAGCTTTTTTGGTTTTATCTGTAGCAAAAGGAAGAACAAAGAAATTGTTGGGGAATTGCATATAGGTGATAGCAAAATGCTAACAAGGGACAGAGAAAATGGGACCTGCTTAACACTTACTTTGTCTCAGTCTTCTATCAAAAGGTTAACAGTGATCAACTTGGGACTAAAGAAACAAATGACACAGTAGGCAAAATGCAGCACAGAATAGATAAAGAGGAAGTGTAGGAATATTTGACTAATGAAAGGGAATTCCCGTATCTGGAGCAAGGTACAGGTAGTGCCTGTGTTACAAACATCTGACTTACAAACAACTTATAGCCAAGAATGGGATGAGACAACAGGAAGTGAAAGTAGTCAACTCCTAGGAAGGTAAATACACCCCTGAAAGAGTTATTATGGGGAAAAGATATTGCCATTGAAGCTTTCTCCCCAATCGCTGTTTCCACAACAAGCCACATTTTTCAAAATCCAATGATTGCAGGGACAGAAAGTGAAGCAAAATCTTAACAAGAGCACAGACAGGAAAACAAACACCACAGGGGTGTTAGCTCTTCCCTTTGCTATCCAAAGCTTGTACTGTATGTGAGTGTGTGGCTGGAGTTACACTTTAAAAATGAACCTGTTTTGTCTCACAAACAATTTCAGCTTAAGAACAAACCTGCAGAACCTATCTTGTTCTTAACTTTGGGACTGAAAGAATTGGCAGAAGCAATTTCAGAATCAATGACAAGGTGAGGCATCCTTCCCTCCTTCCCTCCCTTACCGCTCACTTTGGGGAAAGAGCAGGGCTTCTCCCTCCACTCTGGCCTCACCATCCTCCTCAGGGCCCTTTGGGGGAACTCAGCCTTTTTGGGAAGAAGTGGTGCCTGCAACAGAGAACTAGAGTCATTTATGAAACTTACATAACTCATCCGAAAGTCATAGGTCAGTGTTTTGAATATTTAATTTTTTTGTGTTGTTTCCCCTTGTGTTTTTAGCATGGGGCCAAATCTAATAAAATTAATTCCAACACAGAAAAATGTACAGTTCTATACTTAAGAAGAGAAATATGAAATACATACATATAAAATTTGTGACACATGTCTTGAAAACATGTGTCACAACATGTGAAAGGAATCTAGAAGTCATAGTAGACCACATAGTAGTCAAAGTAGACCACACGGCAAACATGAGCCAATAGCATGATGCGGCTGCTAAAAAAGCCCATGTGATTCTAGGCTGCATCAGGAAGAGTACAGCGTCCAGATTGAGAGAGGTAATAGTGTCACTCTATTCTGCTTTGGTCAGACCTTACCTGGAATACTGTGGGCATCATAACACAAGGACATTGACAAGCTAGAATGTGTCCAAAGAAACAAAAACAAAATGGTCAAAGATCTGGAAGATCTTGGGGAGCTGAGTATGTTTGAGGTGGGTGCGGAACATGATAGCAACATTTAATTATTTGACACAATGTCATATTGACCCAAGCTTGTTTTCTGCTGCTCTAGAGACTAGGACATGAAGTAGTTAATTCAAACTGCAAGAAAAGAGATTCCACCTAAACATTGGGAAGAACTTTCTGATGTTTGACTGTTGAAAATGCTGTCTGGGAGCATGATAGTGTCTCCTTCTGTGGAGGGTTTTTTTTTTTTTAGCAGAGACTGGATGGCTATCTATTGGGAGTGCTTTGGCTATATGTTTTTGCATGGCAAAGGCTTGGACTGGATGGCCCTTGTAGTCTCTTACAACTCTGTAATTCTATTAATACTTTTGGAATACTTGCCTATACTTTTTACCAACACCTCTTACATTTATGGAACTCTGGAACACTATAGTGGTCTTTGAATGACAGCAGCCTACACAATTGGGTCCTCCATCCTCTGCAGTAATTTGAAAGATGGCCACTGAAACACAAGTCAAAGTAGACCACACAGCAAACATGAGCCAATAGCATGATGCGGCTGCTAGAAAAGCCAATGTGATTCTAGGCTGCATCAGGAAGACTACAGCGTTCAGATTGAGACCTATTAAATGGGAGGAATGTGATCTAGATTCCCAGTTTGCAATCCAATTTTGGAGTCTAGATCAGGTTGTGTCAAGATATAGCCTGAGTTAATGAATCATATCCCATATCAAACTTAGTATTCAGAGCTCAGAAATTACCATACAAGCATAGCCAGACAATCCAAAAATGGCCAGATAGAAAAGATTTGGGATCATAAATGCAACACAATTACAGTTAACAGCACATTTAAACAATTATTTTAAATACCAAATAGATCTATTTAGATATTCAGGCATTAAGACAGAAGGAAAAGGATAAAACTAACCATACCTTCCTTTTTAGGTACTGTTGCTGTCTTTTAGGCATATTTAAAGAATGATTTCTTCAAGGAGAACTTAAGGAGACAGCCCCCGTCCCCAATGTACTATGCTTCCACCAGCAGGTGAATTTGCTGGTGGCTTTTGCAAGTTGATTGTTTGCAGTAAAAGGGCTGTTCTGTATCTCTCTGTGTGTCTTATTCATCATTTTAAAGATTTTACTTCCATAGAGTAATACTATTTTAATCATACTTTTGTACATTTTTGGCTATAGGTGTTTTCGTCTGTTTTTCTTTTTGCCTTATAAACTGCCTGAAATGGATAACATCTTCTACACATGAAGTCTCTCTCCACAATCAGAAACATGAATTGAGGGGTTCTATATCACATGGGGAAATGGCCAAATTACTATATAGGATCACATACTTGTGACAAGCATTTCAGATTTCTTGTACTTTATGCTTTTACTCAGACACATAGTACGATCCTAAGTATGCCTAATCAGTCATAAGTCTTTCCAACAGGACATGGTAAAAAGGAAAATTATCCCCAGATGAAAATATATGGTTAATATTTAAATATTCACAAGTAGTGATGGGCATTATTTATACCAGAGTGAAGGAAACTTTACAGTTCTCCTGAAAATGACAATATATATTTGAGCTAATGGATTCCACCATTCAGGGCTTGAAATTAAAAAAATCCAAAAAGCAAACTTTGATTTTGCTATTTTATGTAGTAATCACATTTCGCATATCAAGGGGCTTGAGCATCTAAGTTTTTATATCAATGGGGCAGATGTGTGTGAGTGTGTGTGTGTGTGTGTGGGGGGGGGGGTGTTTCCTAGAACCTCATCCCAAGGACCCACTGTAACATAACCACAAAACATCAACTTTCCCAATTTAACACATTTCCAATTAATCTTATGTCATATAATTTTTCAGCAAATTTTTAAACATTGCACTTTATATCTGCTCTTACATTTCTTCTCTTTGTACTGAACTTATTTCAATTTGTTGAAGACAGAGCTCCATGTGTAAAAGTAGTTCACACTCAGCTAAGGTAGGAGAAAACTTGCAAGGAATCTTACATTTTAGAGACTTGCCCATTTTCTCTGCTCCCTAAGGTAAATTGGAAGAATGTTATGATAAGATTACTGCCTTCAAAGAGTTTGTGTGTGCTTCTGTATATTTCTAATTTATCAGACTTGGCATTTTTAAAATTTGAATAGCATACTCTGTGTTAATATGGTTGATGTTCATCACACTTAATGACATCATCAGTGACTATCCCTTGTAACATCACCACACTCTTTCCCAACATTATCAGGTTTTGATTCTAAAGTCCTAACATCTCAGTCCTGAATTGGTACACCTAAAACATGCTACATTCAGATAAAAGGGTTGGGAACTTGAATTGAAGACAATTGGCAATTCATTCATTCAGATCCATCCATCCACAGAGCCTCATACATCATTTCCAGTTTGTAAACCTGCCTCTCTTATCTAACTCCCTGAGTCTAAAGATTCAAGGAGTTGTTGTTGTTTTTTGAATGTAACGTTTTATCACATAGTACCCTAACCAATGCAGCCTTTTATGTTTCCACTATGGCTTTCCATTTTTCATAAACATAGGAGACTTGTTTTGATATTCAAATTATCTCAGAAAATCTCAGTTCTTGTGGGTTTTTTCGGGCTATATGGCCATGTTCTAGAGGCATTTCTCCTTGCCATAGATGCAGGCGAAACGTCAGGAGAAATGCCTCTAGAACATGGCCATATAGCCTGAAAAAACCCACAAGAACTGAGTGATTCCAGCCATAAAAGCCTTCGACAATACATATCTCAGAAAAGTTTGTTATTTTAAGTACTTTGTTTATCAGAATTGCCTTGAAAATAAAGCACTAAAATAACTATGTTCTCAGGAATCATAATTCAATCTGCTATATCCCTTTCACGAGTAACATTTTTCCTGCCATTTTGAACATTCTGTGCAGTGTTTTCTCAGACTTTTGTATAATAGAAGTGAAGATGAGAACCAGAGAATACAGTCATGTTGTTGTTCATTCATTCACTCATTTCCGACTCTTCGTGATCTCACGGACCAGCCCATGCCAGAGCTCCCTGTTGGTCATCACCACCCTCAGCTCCTTCAAGGTCAATCCAGTCACTTCAAGGATGCCATCCATACAGTCATAATAATGTTAAAACACAAACCTTCAAATCTATGAGAATCTACCAAAATCTGCACTAACAATCTAGTTTATATTATTTATGCCATTTGAATTATTCTTTTGTATCTGAACACATAATGAAATCAAGGATTATTTTAAGGTGAACAAAATTGACAAGGAAACTTCTATGACATCAATACTGACATCATTACTGAACTGAAGGCTTGAAATATCCTGTCCAAAATTACAAAAATATTTTTCAACATAAATAGCCCCTACTCTGTGTTAAAATTGATGTTTTTATCTATAGAATTTACAATCAAGGTCCTTCAGCCCATTTAACTATGACATGATTTTGATCATTAGAGGTCAATAGATTACCCAGTGCAACTGTAGCAACTAGCTAGCAGTCTTTAGAGTTACTTATGCTTACATGCTGCTTGCCCCCCCCCCCCCCAAAAAAACAAATTGACTTTGAAAGCAAAATATCTGATTTTGACTTTAAGTTAGCTAAGGTTAAACGTGGCATGACAGAATTCAGTGAAATATGAGACAGATGGTTGAAGCAAAGCATATTATTATCACCATATATAGTGAATGTTCATCTGGATAGTACAGATTGATCAAATACCCTGCAAATGCACTCCCAGGGACAACAATGCCATAAGGGGAAAGAGAGATAATGCAATAATAATAATAATAATAATAATAATGCTTGGATAATACAGCAATGGATGGATGTCCGCCACCTTTGGCTGCAAAGGATGTAGTCAATCTGATTTCGGTGCTGACCATCTGGTGAAGTCCATGTATAAAGCCGTCTTTTAGGTTGTTGGAAGAGAGTGTTTGTTATACACAGCGAGTTTTCCTGGCAAAATTTGGATCACTGTAATGTTGAAAGGCTTTCCTTGCACTCGAATTGAGATCATTCTGTCATTTTTTGGGTTGTATCCAAGCACCGCTTTAGCAAATTTCTTATTAATTATGAAGGCTACTCCATTTCTTCGATGTTCCTCTTGTTCGCAGTAGTAGATCTGGTGGTCATCTGATGTGAAGTGGCCCATTCCAGTCCATTTCAGTTCGCTGACCCCCAGAATGTCTATCTTTAGTCTTGACATCTCACCAATAACAACATCCAATTTGCCCTGGCTCATAGATCTTACATTCCAGGTTCCTATGGTGTGTTGATCTTTAGAGCATCGGATTCGTCGTTCACCTCCAGTACCGTCGGCCGCTAGCCTTCCTTTCAGCTTTGAGCTAGCTGCGTCATCACATCTGGGGCTAGTTGAACTTATCCTCTGCTCCTCCCCAGTAGCATTTTGGCCATCTTCCGACCTGGGAGTCCCATCTTCCAATGGCATACCGACATATCTCTGGTTGTACTGGTCCATTTAGTTTTCTTGGCAAGGATACTGGAGTGGTTTGCCATTGCCTTCCCCAGGGATCACGCTTGGTCTGACCTCTCTGCCACAACCGTCCCGTCTTGGGTGTCCCTTCACGGTTTCGCTCATGACATCATTGAGGTGCTCAAGCTCCAGCGCCCCGACAAGGCGGTGATCCTTTGCTGGAGGATGACCTTGACAAATTATTTCGCTATAATCCTTGGAATCTATAAAACAGGTTAGATCAAACATTATGCATGGTACAGGTCTGTCAAAGTGGGGTCATATACATAGAAGATAACTGTCAACTGAAATCGAGAAAGATATTGATTTAAACCATTTTGGAAGGAGCGTGGCACTAATAAAGCTTAATTAATTTGTATGATCCAGCTTGTGACTTGATTGACATTATTTAGTTTTCTGTGTGCAGATAATTGTAAAGTTATATAAAATCGGCTTTCCCTATTCAGTGCAGGGGAAAAATGAAGAAAACAGACATGAAAAGGAAAGGAAACAAATGGAATTTAAGACACAAAATAAACAGACAAAATTGTAGATCTGATTTTTTTTCGTACTCTGTTGACATGGAAGGCTTGTGGAAGCTCATAGAACTGTATTACACCAGGTTTTTTTTAAATTGCACAGACAGCCAACATATTTTCAGTATAGGTTCTAAGAGCTGTTTGTGACATTTAAAGTTCTAAATGGCCTACCTGAGCACCCTTCCATACAGCATTGTATCCCAGAATATCAAGGCAGAAATCCCACATTATCTGAGTGTGGACTCAGATAATGTGGGATTTACTGCCTTGATATTCTGGGATATAGGGCTGTGTGGCAGGGTCGTGAGATTCACTTAACAAAGCTTCTGGCAAGGAAGCTTCTTTTTTATGAAAACTTTTCATGGCTACCCAGCTCCATTTTCTGTCCTTGATCTCTATCCAGCAACAAGCGTGGTTTTAGTAGCACCTAGAGGAGGATAATGAAGGACTTTCGGCACCTTTTTTTTTTCAGGAGTGAAACTGCATTAAATAGTATAATTGTGCTTCAGCTGCAAAAGAGAAGGATTTTTCTTCATCAGATCCTCACAGATATGTGTGCCTGCCTCCAATAGGCAAGAAATGAAGTCAGCTGCCTCTATAATCTCTTGCTAAATGTGAATGATAGAACAGAAAGGCAAGGGAAAGCTTGCCTGACAAACTGAGGGCCCTTCTACACAGCCATATAACCCAGAATATCAAGACAGATAATCCACAATATCTGCTTTGAATTGGGTTATCTGAGTCCATACTGCCATCTAATCCAGTTCAAACTGGATTTTATACAACTGTGTGGAAGGGGCCTGATTTATATGTTTGGTCTCCAAAAAAACTGAAGTAGTGAAAAAAAGAAAATCATCCCTGGAGACATTTTGGACAGATGAATTTTGAAGTTGTCTCTAGAAGGTTCAAGGTGCTTTTGTTTACTTAAAGTAATCAAAAGTGATCTGACCTAGTTACTTCATTTCATATTGCCTATTGAATAAATGGTTTGCTGAAACATGTTGAACTGTTCTTCTTTTTGTATTTCAGGAAACTATTCCCATTATTTCCATTTCTGCCTCTAAAATCAAATATTTTGTTTTTTCACTGTTATATATCTATACTTGAAAAAACAGTTTTACCAATACCTACATGGCAAGGGACTGAACAACCTTGGAGGAACTTCCCCCTTCCCAGCAAAGTGTTCTACTACTTGGGGATGTCAGAGAAGCCGTTTTCTGCTCCAGTTGCATCAATCACCTCTCAACATAAGACTCTCCCAGGCACTGCCAGGCCATCAAATGCTAATTAAGGTGGTCAGTTGAAACATTCACACCTAGCTCCAGCAGACAGGAGTTCTTCGCCCCACCCTGGTCATTCCACAGATATATAAACCCATTTTCCTAGTTCCAACAGACCTCACTACTTCTGAGGATGCTTGCCATAGATGCAGGCGAAACATCAGGAGAGAATGCCTCTAGAACATGGCCATATAGCCCAAAAAAACCTACAACAACCCAGTGATTCCAGCCATGAAAGCCTTCGACAATACATACAACTCCTATATTCAGGGGCGGCTCAAGCCATTACGCAAAGTAAGCATTCGTAAAATATAGTTGATTTTGCCCAGGGGCACTCTTGAGGCACTTTTGGGGGAAAATAGACCTTGACATATGCGAGTTGTAGTTACTGGGATGTATAGTTCACCTAAAATCAAAGACCATTCTGAACTCCACCAATGATGGAACTGAACCAAATATGGCAGACAGAACTCCCACGATGAACAGAAAATATATATCAATTATTGGTTGGGGGGGGGGGAGCGCCAAAATACTGTTTGCTTACCATTGAAAATTACCTAGGGCCGCCTCTGCCTATATTCCATATCATTGAGTCAGGCTAGTTAATTGTACAGTGCAGATGAGAAGAGCAATGATAAACTTCTGACTAAATCTTCCCAAAAAAAAAGTCTGAATTAACCTGAAGGTATGTAACATCAAAAACAACATATTTAGTTTGGAACAGGTATAGGAATCTTGGCAATATATTCATTTTGATTGTTGCAATCCTGCCCAGTAATGATAGTTTTAAACTTTTCCAGGAGGATAGATCTTTTTTGATGTCCGACCACAGTGATTCGTAGTTGTTCTTCATTAATTGAGAGTTTTTGACTGTAATTTGGATTCCTAGGTATTTGATTTTGGATGAAGTTTTCATGTCTGTTATTTTCTCTAGTTTTTCTTGGTTTGATTTAGAGATGTTTTTCGTTAAGATCGTTGTGTTTTTCTTGTTTATTTTGAGGCCGGCCAGATTGCCAAACTCTTCAATTTTATTCAGCCATTTCTTGATGTTGTCTCTCGGTTCTTCTACAAAGCAAATTATACCTGTTCCAAACTCTACCAATCACCAGAAACAACAAAATATTTGAAAAATGGAACAAAGACATTCTACGATTCGTATGGGAAGGGAAAAGGCCCAGAATAAAAATGAAACACCTGATAGACAGCAAAAAAAGAGGAGGTCTTGGCCTGCCAGATCTCAAACTATACTTTGAAGCGTGAGGGTTATCTTGGCTAAAAGATTGGATCACGCTTAAAAGAGAGAAAGTATTAGCTCTGGAAGGGTTCGACCTATGAGTCGGATGGCACGGCTACTTCTGGTATGAGAAGACAAATGTAGAGAAGAACTTCAAAAACCATTTCATAAGAGCGGCACTGATCAGGATTTGGGAGAAATACAAGAACCACTTTTACACACAAACACCGACTTGGATCTCACCCCTAGAAGTGAGCCAAAGAAGACTACTAGGCTGGTTGGAATGGTCAAAATACAGCGACTTACTAATGGAGAAAGAAAGGAAAATACATATAAAACCACGAGAGGAGATAACAATTCAACACAAAAACATTACCTGGTTCCAATTCTTACAAATCAAAGAACACTTTAACAAAGACTCAAAGATAGGATTTACAGATAAGGAAGACTTCTGGGAACCCCTGATAAAGAACGGAAAGAAAATCATTACCAAGATCTACTCAAAACTACTAGAATGGTCAACTGAGACCGAATTAATAAAGGAATGTATGATGAAGTGGACCAGAAACATTGGAAAATCAATAAACCTAAGAGAATGGGAACAAACATGGAATCTGAAACTAAAATACACGTACTCATCTGACCTGAAAGAGAATTGCTACAAAATGTTCTTCCGATGGCACATGACCCCACAGAAACTTGGACTAATGTATAAAAACACTAAAACAAATGTTGGAAGTGCCAAACCCAAGTGGGAACATACTACCACATGTGGTGGTCATGTACTAAAGCTAGAAAATATTGGAAAACAATACAGGAGGCCTCTCAGAAGATCCTGCAAACAACAATACAATTAAAACCAGAATACTTCCTTCTCAGCATTACGGACGAAGATATACCGCTCAAAAGATATAAAGACAAACTATTCACTTTCCTGACAACAGCAGCAAGGACAACGTACGCCAAGAAGTGGAAACTAAAGGAACTGCCAACCAAAGAAGAATGGGAAGCTAAGGTTTCTGAAATAATGGACATGGATTTATTAACATACTACCAAGGCGATCCTGTCGACGCCTTGGTCGATCTCTACAACAGGGAGATGTCCAGGGCGATAGATACGATAGCTCCCGAACGCCCCATCACGCTGCGTCACGACAAGCCGTCTCCCTGGTTCACCAGGGAACTGGCTGGGATGAAGCATGCGAGGAGGGGGCTAGAGCGCACTTGGAGGAAATCTCGGGGCGTGTCTGATCGAGCATGGGCTACAGCCTCTCTTAGGGCGTATACCGTGGCTATACAGGTAGCCAAGGAGTCCTATATGACTACCCGTATAGCGTCTGCAGCAAATAGATCATCGGAGTTGTTCCGGGTCTTTGGGGAACTCCTTCAGCCACCTGTGGTGGAGGAGGTTTTTGACGACCCGGAAACTCGGTGTCGCGCTTTCGCACACCACTTTGCAGACAAAGTCGCTCAGATACGCCTGGAGCTCGACTCCAATTTCACCGCAGTGCCAGGGGAGGTGATTGAGGCAGCTGCTTGTCCAACTTTGTGGGATTCTTTTAAGCTTGTTCCTCCTGAGACTGTGGAGGAGGTCCTTGGGGCTGTGAGGGCAACCACTTCGGCGCTGGACCCTTGCCCGTCTTGGCTAATCAAATCAGCCAGGGAGGGGTTGGTTGACTGGTTTGGGTCGATTATCAATGCATCATTGGAGCAGAGGTTTTTTTCCATCTGGCCTGAAACAAGCTGTGGTTCGTCCACTCCTTAAAAAGGCTGAACAACTTCAGACCGATCTCCAGCCTTCCTTTTCTGGGTAAGGTTCTGGAGCGGGTGGTGGCCTCCCAGCTCCAGGGCTTTTTAGATGACATCAACTACCTAGATCAGTCACAGTCTGGTTTCAGGCCTGGTCATGGCACCGAGACAGCCTTGGTCGCCTTGGTGGATGACCTCCGTAGAGAGCTGGACAGGGGGAGTGTGACTCTGTTGGTTCTCTTGGACATCTCAGCAGCTTTTGATACCATCGATCATGGTATCCTTCTGGGTCGTCTCTCTGGGATGGGTCTCGGGGGCACGGTTCTGTCATGGCTCCGTTCCTTCCTGGAGGGTCGATCCCAGATGGTGAAGCTGGGAGACGCCTGCTTGGACCCCTGGCCTTTGACCTGTGGGGTCACGCAAGGCTCTGTTTTGTCACCCATGTTTTTTAACATCTACATGAAACCGCTGGGAGAGGTCATCCGGAGTTTTGGAGCTAGGTGCCACCTCTATGCGGATGACACACAGCTCTACTACTCCTTTCCACCTAACTCCAAGGAGGCCTCTCAGGTGCTGGATGAGTGCCTGGCTGCTGTGTCTATCTGGATGAGGAGGAACAAGCTGAAGATCAATCCCGACAAGACAGAGGTCCTTCTGGTCAATCGCAAACCTGACCGGGGTATAGGGTGGCAACCTGTGCTGGACGGGGTTACACTCCCCCTGAAGTCACAGATCCGCAGTTTGGGAGTCCTCTTGGATTCAACGCTCTCACTTGAGGCTCAGGCGTCGGCGGTGTCTGGGAGGGCTTTCGCACAACTGAGACTTGTGCGCCAACTGCGACCGTACCTCGCGAAGGCGGATCTGGCCGGAGTGGTCCATGCCTTACTCACCTCCAGATTGGATTACTGCAATGCGCTCTACGTGGGGCTGCCCTTGAAGACGGCTCGGAAGCTCCAACTGGTCCAACGATCAGCAGCCAGGATGCTAATGGGGGCCCCTTACAGAGAGAGGTCAACCCTCCTGTTTAAGGAACTCCACTGGCTGCTGTTTATATTCTGAGCCCAATTTAAGGTGCAGGTGCTTACCTACAAAGCCCTGAACGGTTTGGGACCAGCCTACCTGTGTGACCGCATTTCCATCTACGAACCCACGCGTTCTCTTCGGTCATCTGGAGAGGCCCTGCTCGTGATCCCACTGGCGTCGCAAGCGCGCTTGGTGGGGACGTGGGACAGGGCCTTTTCCGTAGTGGCCCCCAACTCTGGAACACTCTCCCCAAAGACCTTAGACAGGCCCCTTCTTTGGCTATCTTCAGAAAGAACTTAAAAACCTGGCTTTTCCGATGCGCCTTCCCAGATTAGGAAATCTCCATTACCGAGTCCTACAAGCACTTTACCAGAACCAATGATTGCTGCACACTGCACATTGCACTTGCCCTAGAAACCCTTTATACACCTCCTGTCAAATCAGCACTTTTAATCCTTGTACCCACCTTTTTGGCCCGGCCCAGTTTTATTGTGTTTTAATGTACTGCGCCTGTTGTTTACTTTGCTTTATTTTGTTTTAATTGTTTGATTTTCTTGATTGTATTGTTATGTTGTGTTGTTGAGGCCTCGGCCTCTGTAAGCCGCATCGAATCCTTTGGGAGATGCTAGCGGGGTACAAATAAAGTTTAATAATAATAATAATAAACTTAAAGATGCAGAGGGCAAGCCAATAAACCCAACAGACAGGACCCTCTTCAAAAATTACATGGAATCACAACGAAAGCCACGAAGACTTGCTACCCCCGAGTGAGTACAAGTGACAGAAATGAAAACAAGAAATCAGAGACTTGGAAAGTCCAAAAAAGAAGTGACCAATATTAAACAAAGACGCGTCACCAGAGTGATGACCAAGACTACCCAGGGAAGATAAAAGCGGAAGTCAACAAAAAGAAACAGTTTCTAAACTTGATGCTCGAATGCGTCCATCCCCTACCCCCAAGCCTACCCTTGCCTACCCCCACACCTATCCACTATCTTCCCTTTCCTCTTTCTAAGAATTCTATTGTTTTTAAATGTTTGTAAGCAAAACTACAATAAACATATTTTTTTAAAAACAACAACATATTTAATGCAATTTAAAGTTATTAAGTTATTAAGTATTTTTTACCATGACCACTTATTATTAAAATATCCTAAGGACAGGGGAGTCTACCAGCTTGACTGATTGAATTGTCTTGCACCTCCCACCATCTCTCACCACAGCCTATTGGTGAAATAATGGATTGATTTGACTTATATGACTTGACTTTGACTTGACTCCAGCAAAGGATCACCGCCTTGTCGGGGCGCTGGAGCTTGAGCACCTCAATGATGTCATGAGCGAAACCGTGAAGGGCCACCCAAGACGGGACGGTTGTGGCAGAGAGGTCAGACCAAGCGTGATCCCTGGGGAAGGCAATGGCAAACCACTCCAGTATCCTTGCCAAGAAAACTAAATGGACCAGTACAACCAGAGATATGTCGGTATGCCATTGGAAGATGGGACTCCCAGGTCGGAAGATGGCCAAAATGCTACTGGGGAGGAGCAGAGGATAAGTTCAACTAGCCCCAGATGTGATGACGCAGCTAGCTCAAAGCCGAAAGGAAGGCTAGCGGCCGACGGTACTGGAGGTGAACGACGAATCCGATGCTCTAAAGATCAACACACCATAGGAACCTGGAATGTAAGATCTATGAGCCAGGGCAAATTGGATGTTGTTATTGGTGAGATGTCAAGACTAAAGATAGACATTCTGGGGGTCAGCGAACTGAAATGGACTGGAATGGGCCACTTCACATCAGATGACCACCAGATCTACTACTGTGGACAAGAGGAACATCGAAGAAATGGAGTAGCCTTCATAATTAATAAGAAATTTGCTAAAGCGGTGCTTGGATACAACCCAAAAAATGACAGAATGATCTCAATTTGAGTGCAAGGAAAGCCTTTCAACATCACAGTGATCCAAATATACGCCCCAACCACAGCTGCTGAAGAAGCAGAAGTAGATCAGTTCTATGAGGATCTGCAGGACCTACTGGATAATACACCAAAAAGAGACATTATTTTCATTACAGGAGACTGGAATGCCAAGGTGGGAAGTCAAATGACAACGGGGATCACAGGCAAGCATGGTCTGGGAGAACAAAATGAAGCGGGACGCAGGCTGATAGAATTCTGCCAGGAAAACTCGCTGTGTATAACGAATACTCTCTTCCAACAACCTAAAAGACGGCTTTATACATGGACCTCACCAGATGGTCAGCACCGAAATCAGATTGACTACATCCTTTGCAGCCAAAGGTGGCGGACATCCATCCAGTCGGTGAAAACAAGACCTGGGGCTGACTGTAGCTCAGATCACGAACTTCTTATTGCCCAATTTAGAATAAAACTAAAGAGATCAGGGAAAATACACAGACCAGTTAGATATGATCTCACTAACATTCCTAGCGAATATACAGTGGAAGTGAAGAACAGATTTGAAGGACTAGATTTAGTAAACAGAGTCCCAGAAGAACTATGGACAGAAGTCTGCGACATTGTTCAGGAGGCGGCAACAAAGTACATTCCAAAGAAAAAGAAAACCAAGAAGGCAAAATGGTTGTCTGCTGAGACACTGGAAGTAGCCCAAGAAAGGAGGAAAGCAAAAGGAAACAGTGAAAACGGGAGATATGCCCAGTTAAATGCGCAATTCCAGAGGTTAGCCAGAAGAGATAAGGAACTATTTTTAAATAAGCAATGCATGGAAGTGGAAGAAGACAACAGAATAGGAAGGAAAAGAGACCTCTTCCAGAAAATTAGAAACATTGGAGGTAAATTTCAGGCAAAAATTTGTATGATAAGAAACAAAGATGGCAGGGACCTAACAGAAGCTGAAGAGATCAAGAGAAGGTGGCGAGACTATACAGAAGATCTGTATAGGAAGGATAACAATATCGAGGATAGCTTTGACGGTGTGGTGAATGAATTAGAACCAGACATCCTGAGGAGTGAGGTTGAATGGGCCTTAAGAAGCATTGCTAACAACAAGGCAGCAGGAGATGATGGGATCCCAGCTGAACTGTTTAAAATCTTAAAAGATGATGGTGTCAAGGTGATGCATGCCATTTGCCAGCAAATATGGAAAACACAAGAATGGCCATCAGACTGGAAAAAATCAACTTATATCCCCATACCAAAAAAGGGAAATGCGAAAGACTGCTCAAACTTCCGTACAGTGGCCCTTATTTCTCATGCCAGTAAGGTAATGCTCAAGATCCTGCAAGGAAGACTCCAGCAATACATGGAGCGAGAGTTGCCAGATGTTCAAGCTGGGTTTAGAAAAGGCAGAGGAAGGAGAGACCAGATTGCCAATATCCGCTAGATAATGGAGAAAGGCAGGGAGTTTCAGAAAAACATCTACTTCTGCTTCATTGACTATTCTAAAGCCTTTGACTGTGTGGATCATAATAAATTGTGGCAAGTTCTTGGTGGGATGGGCATCCCAAGCCACCTTGTCTCTCTCCTGAGGAATCTGTACAAGGACCAAGTAGCAACAGTCAGAACTGACCACGGAACAACAGACTGGTTCAAGATTGGGAAAGGCGTACGGCAAGGCTGCATACTCTCACCCAACCTTTTTAACTTGTATGCAGAACACATCATGCGATGTGCGGGGCTGGATGAATGCAAAGCTGGGGTGAAAATTGCTGGAAGAAACATTAACAACCTCAGATATGCAGATGACACCACTCTGATGGCCGAAAGCGAAGAGGAGCTGAGGAGCCTTCTAATCAAGGTGAAAGAAGAAAGCGCAAAAGCTGGGTTGCAGCTAAACGTCAAAAAAACCAAGATTATGGCAACAAGAATGATTGACAACTGGGAAATAGAGGGAGAAACCGTGGAGGCCGTGACAGACTTTGTATTTCTAGGTGCAAAGATGACTGCAGATGCAGACTGTGGCCAGGAAATCAGAAGACGCTTACTTCTTGGGAGGAGAGCAATGTCCAATCTCGATAAAATAGTAAAGAGTAGAGACATCAGACTGGCAACAAAGATCCGCCTATTCAAAGCCATGGTCTTCCCTGTAGTCACCTACGGATGTGAGAGCTGGACCTTAGGGAAGGCTGAGCGAAGGAAGATCGATGCTTTTGAACTGTGGTGCTGGAGGAAAGTTCTGAGAGTGCCTTGGACTGCAAGAAGATCCAACCAGTCCATCCTCCAGGAAATAAAGCCCGACTGCTCACTGGAGGGAAAGATACTAGAGACAAAGTTGAAGTACTTTGGCCGCATCATGAGGAGACAGGAAAGCCTAGAGAAGACAATTATGCTGGGGAAAGTGGAAGGCAAAAGGAAGAGGGGCCGACCAAGGGAGCTCTGGCGTAGGCTGGTCCATGAGGTCACGAAGAGTCGGAGACGACTGAACGAATGAACAACAACTTGACTTATATTCTATCTTTCTCCTTATGCAGGATCCAACAGCATTTTATAAACAGGATAAAGTTAAAACCTTAAATACACAAAAGTTAGAAAAGTATTAACTAACAGCTCAGCTTTTAAACCAAAGACCTTCACATTCTAGTTTAACTGAGGAGATACAGAACACAATAGAGCTAGCTTCTTTGCATAACTGATACTTTCAACCCATTTCCTTTTCTTCATATTTGTGAACTTTCTGTTATTTTCACCATTTGGAACAATTTGGGTTTTTTGGAGAGGGAACTGCACCTTCAGGTAGCATTGTCACTTCTGTTTTGGTTTTAATAAAGAGATAATGAAAGTCACACAGAGAAAATTGTTAGCTGCTTTAGGCAACTTTAGGCAATTTTAAATTAGAAACGTAGAAAATGAATATACTGAAATAAATGAAAATAAAATGAGAATATCTAATAAAGAAATTACAGCTTTGAAATAAATATTGTGCCAGTCATACAATATTTCACTTTACTCCATAAACAGAGATAGTCTGAACTTTGCTTTTCAGAATATACAAGATATTTCACATAAGCATTTTTTCATGGCTGTTCTTTTTTAAATTGACAAGTTAGATAGTTTCATGTCAAACTGAAATATTTCTGTTTTTCCAGATTAGTATAAGACATAGAAAGAAGGGACAAGGGGGAGTAAAAGAAGGCGTTCTAAGGACAAATGTAGGAAGAAGTGTGGGAAGCCACTTTTATTTTTATCCAGCATTCACAAGTACATAAAGTATGTTGAGCAACTCGCATAAGGATTTTTATATATAAAAATAATTCAATTCAGTTTTGATGCAGATTCCTACTCCATAGGGCCACACTAAGCTGTGTCCCTACACCAGTGCTTCTGGTAGCAGAAATACATTTGTGTCATTAAAAAGAAATAAAGAGAAGTGTTAATATGTACAGTCAAAACCTAGCTACCTATGTGTGCTATACAAGTGCCACCTTTACACGTAGTAGTTTATATAATATTATTAATAATACATTGTGCATGGATTAAATCTTGTTTTCATTGCACTATCAGGAAGCAAAGGTGTCACTATGTAAGCCACCGATGTGGACATTGTTGGAATTCAGAGTATTTTGGATATCAGAATTTCAGATAAAGCATGCTTTACGTACAATCTCTTTTTCAGAATACATAATTCATTTTGATTTCTAAAAACCTCTCTGAAAAGCTTAATATGGATCCTTATTGGAATGGATTTTCTGCAACACAGGCTAGCAACCTTTCTTAACAGTTAAGCCATACTAAATACTATAGTGCTTTGCAAGAAGGTATCCTATGCTTTCTCCTACACGGCTCTTTACCCCATCTACATGATGGAAACTGTGCCATGCTGGGCTGTAACTCCATATGTTTCCAACTCACATGACCATGATTGGTCATATGGGTATATCGCTGTTTAGTCGTTGTTGCATAACCAAGGGAAAAGAGCAGCCTATGCCCCTAAACCATCTGATGCAGCTGTAAGTTAGAACCTCATCCAGAGCTGCTACCACCATCATAGAATCATAGAGTTGGAAAAAATACAAAGGCCATCCAGCCCAACCCCCTGCCATGCAGGAAAAGCACTCCCAACAGAAGGCCATACAGATTCTGCTTAAAAATCTCCAGAGAAGGAGATCCCATCACACTTCAAGGCAGCATGATCTACCATTGAACAGCTCTTACCCTGAGGAAATTTTTCCTAATGTTTAAGGGGAATCTCCTTTCCTACAATTTAAGTCCTAGTTTCTAAAGCAACAGAAAACAAGCTTACCCCCTCCTCAATGTGACATCCTTTCACCTCCCACAAGAACACTGATGGAAACTTACACTTTGCCAGCCTGTTGAAAAATCTTAGCTTATGTGTTCTTTCTTGATGCAGTTTCCAAATAGTTACATCCTGGTCTGAACAGTTTTTTATGACCTTTGGTTCTTTAAAGATCATAAAAAACCAGGATGTAACTATTTGGCCTTTAGTATTTTGTGTATAAATAAATAAATAAATAAATAAATACTATTGCCATTATAGACATCAACCAAAACAAATTGCACATTGAATTATATAGATGATGGATAAACAAATGATAATTTTTGTGTGTTTTCTTTTTGTCCTGAATACACATGCAAGACAATACATGTGAAATTGTAGCTTATGCTTAACAATTTGTTTCTAGCTGTGAAATAAGAATAGTAACAACCAATTTCACAGAGTACTCTAGGAAAACATAATGGGTAGCATACATTTGTGGTATGTAAAAGCTCATATATATACACAACCATTTATTTATTTGAATAGAGAAAACCGAGATACATTTATTTTCTTTGTATATCTAATTAGTACCAAAATGAAGAATGCTTATCATGATTTTTTAAAAAAACACTTGACAAACACAAAAGCAAAGAACAAACTAGTTTGGAATAGAAGTATAAACAATATTTGTTGTTATTCATTCCCAGGTTGAAAAACAGTTTTCAACAGTCTTGCACAGTTTTCTTCCTTCATTAGCATGTCCCAAATTGTGGAAGATAATTATTCTGCACTGGAAAATATATGTCACTCTCCTCTTTCGTAGGGACCTGAAGATCTGGTGGTCCCATCAGGCCTTGGAAAAAATTAGTCTCAGGCCCCAGGTCCTACCCTGGCCCTCAGTTAGGACCTGGCTTTGCATTTAACTCACTCCCCCAGTCCTCTGTCACCTCGTGATACTAGCACTGACCCAGACTTTTTTATAGTTGCTTAGTAGGCCATGGAGATGAGTAGGAGTAGCCCCAGGCCCCATTTGGGCCATTAGTTAGGACCTCTTTGCACTTTACCCATTCCCCTGCCCTATATTGGCTATGTCAATGTGTATGAGGTTTAGCCCTCAAATGGTTCAATTCATTCCTCCGGGACCAGAGACAGAGGGTGGAGTGGTCAGGCCAAACCTCTGAAAGCTCCTGCCTTTGCTGTGGAGTTCCCCAGAGTGCTATCCTCTCACCCCTGTTATTTAACAACTACATCCGACCACTTGCTGGACTGGTGCGGAGCTTTGGCATAGAGTGCTACCAGTATGCAGATGATACCCAGCTACTCTTGCGTCTCGAACCTGGAACAACTGTGATTCCTGAGAACTTTAAGCTCTGTTTGGAAGCAGTGATGAATTGGCTACAAGCAAGCAGACTAAAAGTCAATCCTGCAAAAACTGAGATACTCTGGCCCGGCCAGCCGCCAGAATTAACCCAGTCTCTGCCTGATTTCGATGGGGAAGCTCTGGTTCCGTCTGCCACTGTTAAAAGCTTTGGAGTTGTGTTGGACTCAGCGCTGACGATGGAGGACCAGATCAATGCCATAAGTAAGCAGGCCTTTTTTCATCTTCTCCAGGCAAGGAAATTGGCATCCTACCTTTCGGTAGAAGCATTGGCAACGGTAATCCACGCAACAGTCACCACTAGGTTGGACTATTGCAACGCCTTATATGCTGGCCTTCCGAAGTCAACGACCCAGAAGATTCGGATAGTCCAAAATGCGGCAGCCAGGCTGCTAGCGGGATCATCTATAAGATCCCATATTACACCGATTCTGCAACAACTGCATTGGCTACCAATAGAACATCGGATCTCTTACAAGATACTGATCCTGACATTTAGAGCTCAAAATGGCCAAGGACCTTTATATCTTAGGGACCACCTCATTCCTTTTCCCCATCAGTGGTCACCTCGATCCATCCAGGAAAATCTCCTCTACATACGGGGTCCTTGTAGCACATTTGGAAGCTACAAGGCATAGAGCTTTTCGATCTATGCTCCAATTCTGTGGAACTCATTGCCTCCATATATTAGAGCAATGTCGGAGTTGCGACCTTTTGCAAAGGCGCTCAAGACTTGGCTGTTTGGTTGTGCATTTAAGTAACCGGATCAAATTTTGCCATAGTCACTGCTCAATGTTTTTATGTTGAATGTTTTTATGTTGAATGTTTTTATATTGAATGTTTTATATTGTGTATAAACTGTTTTAAATTGTAAGTTGCTCAGAGCACCTTGGTGGAGAGCGACTAATTAAGAAATAAGATGATGATGATGATGATGATGATGATGATGATATTACCACTGCACTAGCCCTCACCCAGCCCTTTCAAACTGTCTAGACTCACCATGAAATTCTGGCCACTGGTAGCTTACTTGCATGATTGAATAGTTTTGGAACTGGTTTTTTTAAAAATGTATATGATTGTGTTAATAGTTTTTATATCTATGTTTTAAATGGCTACTCTGTATGTTCTGTGTTGCTTTGTTTATGTGGAAACCTCCCTCAGTCCCCTAGGGGAGATCGAGCAGTATACCAATAAAGTTATATTTTTTGTTATGTTCTTTTGCCACCAAAATAAGGGGGGGTGCTTTAAAAAATGTCCCCTGTGTAAAAAAAGCTTTTATTTGTTGTGCAGAAAATGGTGCTGGCATGGGTATTGAATTAGAAAACTACAGGTGTTCTATGCGGAAAAAATTGTCCGTAACAGTTTGAAATGTTCAGATATGGGAAGTGTACCACAGAGGAATAATTGTTTTCTTCCAGAGCCTGTAGAAATCTATCATACTTATGTAAGTATGACACAGCTGAGAATTTACATCCTTATTCCAAAGAGTTCTCTAGAGCTCGATTTCAGGGAGCTGCAGGGGGACGGATGAGAGCTGAAAATCCAGATGCTACCATCAGTGCCACTCTAGATCCAGGACACTGCTAAAAAACGTGAAAATTGTAGAATAAGACAGTCAACACTACACATCCATGGGATCTGCACCCACAAATTCAATAATATAAAACAAACCTTGATTTTGCCATTTTAGTACTTCATTTTACTATGTCATTTCATATAGTAAATTTTACTATGTCATTTTGGCATCCATGAGGGGAGTCCTGGAAAAAAATCCCAATAGATATTAAGGGCCCACTGTATGTGTGTGTATATGCATGTGCGTGTCACCAGGAAAATCAGCTAAAACATCACTTCATACAACTGCATAGGATGCAGGTTGGAAATTCTATGCTATTATATGAAGTGATGTCCTAACTAACAGAAACTCATTGTCAAATGCAGTAAAGTCTTTATGCTGTCACTGCCTGGGGGCTATAGTTCTTAGTGAAAGAAACATGGACATGACATCTTTTCCTCAGGGGATTGCTTCATGCCTTCCTTTAGAGAACTGGAACTCTCAAGGATCAAGACACTATAGATAACATGAAATTGGCTTTATTGTTCACAAAGAGTTATCTTTCTAAGGCATTAAACTTGATGTTCCAAAAGGGGTAAAGAAAATATACATTACAGTCTCTGGAGTCTTGGGTCCAAGGAGTTTTCCAGCTGAGTAGCTTCCAAGTTCTCTCTTTCTCAATGGCTATGAAGTCGGAACATTCACAACCCCAGTCCAATGACCTATACTGAAGGCACAAAATCTTCCTCTTGATGCCAAAGGACTGATTTGAAGGCTCTTAAGATTCCTCAATGTTGTCCAGATGAGCTGGGCATGAAGTATGAATCTTAGGAGTATAAACTTAAGAATTGGTATAAACTTAAGAATTGGTGGTAAGAAATGACTTGACTAAGGGCTTAGAGCCAAGCCTTTCTCATGTCCATCTGTTGAGCTATTTTGTGGTGGAATGAAAAGGAAAGCACTGCCCTCCTCCCCAGGAAGGGGTGGAGCCAAACAATTGAGCTGGGGGAGCAAGCCAATTGATGTAAAACAACATTGATAGGCAGCTGTAAATAACCAAACAATTCAACTATATATTTACATACAAGTGGTGCCAGATGTGCCATCACAGTCTTGTTCTAAAAGACTTTACTGTGTTTGACAAAGAGTTTCTGCAAAACCTTTCCAGTCCAATTGCCATTTGCTCTTCCCAGCTGTATTTTTTAGCTTCTTTTTGATTTTCTTTATTTCTTTTATTTTCCTGATTTTTATTATTTAGTGGGACTGATTGGGAATTGGGAACATGTGGATGGGTGGGTGGCAGGCATGTAGCTGGGGGGGGGGGGGTGAGGGGCTTCAACCCCCCCCCCCCCCAAATTCTCAGGGTGGTCCACGAGAAGGCCTTATTAAACTGTTATGTTTATTCATATCATGATCTGATCACCATTCTCAATATATCCCATAAACAGGGAGCTCTGGCGTGGACTGGTCCATGAGGTCATGAAGAGTCAGAGACGACTGAACGAATAAACAACAACATTGGGATAATGATACAAAAGGTTTGCTAGGGTAGATCCTCTTTCATTAGACTCACCCCCCCCCCCCAATCAAAATCCTGGCTATGGGCCTGGTTGGTGGGGTGTATGCACACACCTTTGGGGGCTTGGGAAAGTCACCCTTTAGCTTCTTTTTCTCCTCTCCTCCTCTCCTTCAGAAAATACTTCAAAAAGTTAGTTATTAATAATAGTAATCACTACAACCAAACAGAAAAGCCTCATTCTCAGAATACTACTACCTAGTTACCTACCTACCTCTCTAATTGCATTCATTTGCAAACAAGTTCTCTCTGTTTATATTTCTCTGTGAGTGCTGCCCTCTGCCTTCTGAATTACAAGTAATACATTATTATTATTATTATAACTATTGCTCTTGCCATTGCCAGTAGTAAGAACAACTACAGCGCTTAATTTTGAGCTTCAATCTGTGGAGAAACTTTTCCAGAACCCATCATTCCCCCTCCTCTTCTTTAGAAAATACATCTAAAAGATAATAATTATTATTAATAGTAATTAATAGTAATAGAAACGAACAGAAAAGCTTAATTCTCTGAAAACTCAGAACGAAACAGAAAAGCCCAATTCCCAGAAAACAGGAAGTGAGCAGAATTCCTGGAAATGTAGTTTAGGGCACGCCTTTTGAATTCTCTGGCACTCCTGATCTGGATGTAATGTAGCACCTCCATTTTAAAACTAACTTCTCCAACTTGCTTTAATGTGGGATGTGAGCAGAATTCTGGGATATGTAGTTTAGGGCAGAGCCTTTGAATTCTCTGCCACAAGAGTCCTCACCTTCCCAAATTTAATTTTCCAGAATTCTGCTTCATCACACAGGACTGATATATACACATATACATGAATGCACACATAAATACTGATCTAAAATCTCCCATGTCCTACCTTATTTATAGGTTGGTGTGTGTGTTTCTTTGTGTGTATGTGTGCTCCTACAGTTGACACAATTTCTAGTGAAAGAGATTGTTTAAATAATTCCATTTTTCTTGATTGTATTAAGCAATGCATTAAGGAGTTTTAAAATTGTTTCAAAGTCTAGTGTAGTATAAAATATTCAATATCTTCCCAGTTCAAGCCAAAAGTATTCCACTAAAATTGGAGCTCTACATATCTCTAAAATAATTGGCAATATCAGCTTTTTCCAAGGAAAGTAAAAGAGCCAGGAAATTTAATAATGCCATCATTGATTTCTGCATATGTGAGTAATCCTCCTTGGAAATGAGGTTGTTAATGAAGAAATGAGTTCCTTTTCCTGTCTATATGTTGATTAATGACAAAATGCTTTTTCACACTGTAACATAGAAACTAATCTGTTCAATATAAAAGGACTAATAAGAGGTAGAGAACTGGTTAAAGAATAATTCAGGTACATTGGACTGTTCAATTAAACATAAATCTGCTTGAACTGCATTATTAGTTTTGCAGAATTATTCATCTATCACTACTACGTTGAGCATGTTAAGCAACTGGAAATGCACTACAGATTTCTAAAACAATGTATTTAATGTAATCCATGTATATAGTCCATTCTATTCTATTGTTTCATATCTAATGTGGGGGATCAGCAATTACCATTTATATTCATGTATAAATCTGCCTCATACATACTTTACTTTAAGTCAAGGGCAGGTACTGGGGTCAAATTATGGATTTTGAAATGACCCATGTGCAAGTTGAGGATCAATCTGCAGAGAGGGAAAAGTACCAATGTTGTCTCAGGAGGCTACTGTTGCTTGCCACCACCATTTACCAACCCAGGCATTCAAAAAGGCCAAAAGTGGTACTACAGAAGAGTGAGTAGAGGTCTTGGTGCCTCTTTTAGGTTCTTCTGAAGCTGACTAAGCTCTTACCTTTTCCCATTCTGCTCAGGAAATGAGATGGTTCTAGACCTATACATGACTATGTCTGTTTCACTAATATGTCTAGATTTATACATGACTATATCATTTTTTTTGCCCTGTGCAAGGGACTGGTGCCATTGAGTACTAGGGGTGTGCAATTTGGCTTAACACTGTACCATTTTCGGTGTCTGGATTTTGGTGCCCCCCCCCCACCCAATCTATTTTTCAGAAGCCTCCCAAATTAGCCAAATTTTATTTTTTAATCTGGCAGCCAAAAGATCCATTTTTGCTCCAGGAAGATCCAGCAGATTGACCACAATAGGAGGACATCCCAGGCTCCCCTTTCCATCATTTTTAGGGCAGAAGTCTTAATGAACCTCTTTTTCTGGCATCGTTTCTCTTCATATTCTTCAATAAGACCTGGGTTTAATGCTATTCCATATCAGTTTGTTCATCCTGATGCTCATGTTGATATTCATGATGAGAATGGGGATGATGTTCATGTTGATTTTAATGAAGGGAATGGGGAAGTTGATCCAGTTCCTGGGCTAGGGTCTGGTGGATTTGGGGATGAGGA
This sequence comes from Anolis sagrei, assembly GCF_037176765.1. Taxonomy (NCBI): domain Eukaryota; kingdom Metazoa; phylum Chordata; class Lepidosauria; order Squamata; family Anolidae; genus Anolis; species Anolis sagrei. The sequence continues at coordinate 84,673,753 of NC_090023.1, read as the reverse complement.
GTTTTGTATTCGGCCAGGCAGAGAGTTACCAGCTTTCTGTATATCATATCAGCTTTTTGATTTTTGGCTTTCAAATACCAGATCATAGTTTGAAAGTCTGCCTCTCCTCGCTATAATAGGTTTGCAGAGTTTGGGATTTTTATTATCAAATAAATATTTCCCAGAATAGGTCTCCCTCCCTACTTATTATATCCTGCTTTGTTCTTCATTAATTTGGTTTTACCCGAGGCATCAGGAGCCCCCGGTGGCGTAGTGGGTTAAAGCACTGAGCTGCTGAGCTTGTTGATCGAAAGGTTGCAGGTTCGATTCCGGGGAGCGGCGTGAGCTTCCGCTGTCAGCCCTAGCTCCTGCCAACCTAGCAGTTCGAAAACATGCAAATGTGAGTAGATCAATAGGTACCGCTCTGGTGGGAAGGTAACAGCGCTCCATGCAGTCATGCCGGCCACATGACCTTGGAGGTTCTACGGACAACGCTGGCTCTTCGACTTAGAAATGGAGATGAGCACCACACCCCAGAGTCAGACATGACTGGACTTAATGTCAGGGGACTACCTTTACCTTTACCTTACCGGAGGCATCATTTGGATGCCTCCAGGAAAACCAAAACAGGTCCCAGTTTGTGGGCCTGTCTGGATGGTCCCTAGGACTCCAATATGCCTATGTCCAAAGTCAGATGACCTGTCCTCCTTCCATCCCATCTACCACTATCCTGACCTTAGAGGGAGAGAAGGGACAGTATCTGCTGGATGTAGTCCCCCACTAACATCCCCTTTTCTCTCATTGTGGAGATAAACTGTAGGATATAAATAAACATAATAAATAAATAAATAAATAAATAAATTTATGTCATGTCTCAGTTAGATTGTAAGAGTAATAAATTGTTTTCTTTTTCTTTTTCTTATAAAACACCATAGTAATGGTGCTATAAAAATGATGGTGGGGAGGAGGATGAGAATAGTGGAGAAGGAAAAGGAGAAAGAAGAGGAGAAGCCATCTTCAAAGTATGAATTTCCATTAGTCTGTTCTAAGTATAAAAGTAAGTCTGGATAAAAACACAGGACTTTGAAGATAGCACAAATTTTACTGGATAACTTAATTAGGGTTCTCTCTCTCTCTTCCTCTCTCTAAATTATGAGTTCATTAACAATGACTGAAAAAAAGAAAAGGAAACATATAGAGAAAGATCGAAATAGCAGTAAACGAGGGAATTTGTTAGTAAGACAATGCTGAATGTAAGGCTTAACATTTGACAGTGATTGTATAGCAGAGGCAAGATGAACTAAATATCTATGGACAGTAAAGTATCTTAAGGGATAGAATAGTTAATGGGAAATTAAGATTGTAAGTAAAGGAGACAAAGGGAACTATAATTAAAAGTTATGATATTCCTCTGAGGATAAACAGCATATGAATAAAGATCCCAAATTGCATTTCAGTATAACTGGCTTGAAAACACATGGTATAATATGCATGATTTAGAAAAGGAATATGTTTTCTATGCATGAGGGGCATCTTATTTTAGATTGTAAATTGCTTCCATATTTGAGATGCAAAAATACAATGAACTGCATCAGATTAGATATATGTAAATAAATATGTTATGGATATAGTTATGAGTAATGCTATTCTAAAGACAGACTCAAAGAGTTAGTAAAACATGAACAATTTATGTACATCCCTGAACTAAATAGCATGATGTAGCACATTAGAGACTAACTGATGGAACGGAGTCAGTAGCATAAGCTTTGGTAAACCAAGGATGTATCTACACCAGGTGTACTTAAACTTGTGAGCCAAATCCAGTCTCCCAAGTTCATTTATCCACCCCCACTCTAAACTGTATATTACTGCTACCACCACCATTTGTGCCCTGCCACTATCGTCACCCTCTTCTTGCTCTTTAACTCTCCTTTCCTTTCCTTTCCTTTCCTCTCTCTAACTCACTTCAAAATGAAAGGATCCTCTCTCCACACAAACCCTTGTTTCCTAAATCTCCTTTCCTTTCCTCTCCACATGAGAGAATCCTTTCCAACCCATTCTTGCTCTCTCCAAAACAGAAGGAGGGGGGAGAGGAGAAGAGAGGAGAGGAGATGAAAAGAAAAGAAAGAAAGAAAGAAAGAAAGAGAAAAAGTAAGAAAGATTAAGAGATATAAAAGAAAAGTGGGAAAGCAGGGATAGAGAAAAGGAAGAAAGAAATGTAAGTAGGAAACAAAGAGGGAAGGAATTCATAAAGTGTGGGATAGTGATTTGACCTCAAACTATGCTCCTGCACCCACTAGGTGATTTAAGGTAAGTCATACTCATACAGATGAAGACAAAGGCAAATTTCCTTTGAATAAAATTTGACAAGAAAACTCCACGTTATGGTTGTGTTAGGGTTGCCTTAAGTCTAAAAGAACTTGAAGGTACACAACAACAAGCTATAATACTCCCCCAACAACAGTCTGTGAACTGGCCCTCTGCTTAAAAGTTTTGAGGATCTCTGATCTAAACTATAGAATTAATGCAGTTCACTTAAATTTTTTAGTTAAGTGAGACACCAGTATTGTTTCTGAAGACCTTGTAAAACTACAACTCCGATGATCCTGTAACCTAATAATTTTTCTCTGAGGTTGTCATAAACCATAAAAGCATAGGAGGTTACCCACCAGCTGCAGCAAATCTTGCCAACCAAAAGGCTGACAATTCCAGTCCAGGTCAGGGTTAGCTCCTGGCCTTCAGCCCAGCTCCCCACCCACCTAGTAGATCAAAAACAGCAAAGTGAGTAGATGAATGGGAACCACATAAACCAGAGAGGTATTTTACACATAAACAAAGAATGCTCTTCAGCAACAGATGGAGTGACAGCACCCCCCATTGGCTAGAACCAAGCAAAGCCTCCAAAGATGCTAAATGATGAGAAAAAGCCTATATATACCTCTATCTGTTGTCTGTCTCGTCATTGTAAAATCGGCATTGAATGTTGGCCGTTGAATGTGTTCTGTAATCCGCCCTGAGTCCCCTTCAGAATGAGAAAGGCAGAATATAAGTACTGTAAATAAAATAAATAAATTAAAGCCACACAACCACGACCACTTTCTGAAATGTAAGGAAAGTTAATAAGGTGGTATATAAAGTATATAAAAAGTGTTTGATTTAAGAATGTGATATTCTACAACTTAGTTCTAGAACTTGGTTGGAGACACTGCTGCTATCATATGGTAAGGTTACATGCAAGTCTGTAGCTATAAGTATATAAATATGTAAAAAAAAACATGGTTTACTCATGAATTTTAACTGGTTAACCAATCCCACTGCTAAATCTGTAAGAAGCAAAAACAACAACAACAAAAAAAACAGAGTTTGTCCAGAACTGTAAGCACTATCTCAACCAAATTTTGATAATTGATTCACACTATCATTATCTACTTTTCTGCCAATTTACATTGTAACAGCAGCAATACCAGACATAGTAGAAGTGACCATGTTTTGGCATAATGGATGTTTAATCATTATTTTTGATGTGAAGACAATGTAATCCACCAAAACTGACATCAGAATCAGACTCCCCAGGTTAAACTCCGTAAGAAAAACGTAAGTTTTAATACGATTTATGATGTTATCAGGTATATAATAACTATAATATTTTCTGCTTTAAAAAATATACTTTAATTTCTTTTAAACTATAAAATATTTCTGAATAACTAGCTACCAAATTAAATTTATTTTATGTAGTTTATAATAATTTAATAATATATGTGGGATGTAGATCTTGGTTTTTTTGATTTTCCAATCTAAAGTAAAAAAAATATATGTATAAGAGATTGTAATCAACATTTTTTCATGAAATTTGAAAACAATTACAGATTTTATTACATAGTACATTTGTTTTTCTTTACCCATGTAATTATCTATAATAGTTTTTGAAATATTATTTTTGAAACACCTGAAAGTAGTCAGGTCACTGCTCTCTTGCTCTTCCCCCTTTCAGAAAGGTTTCCCCCCCATTTCTAACCTTTTTAAAAAATAAATAAGAAGCACAATGGGGCAAGTAAGACTGACTGGACTTGCAATCTTGCATGTCCACTGAAGTTTATTGATGGAGCCTGATTTCTGTCAAAGTGTATTGATTCAGTTTTCAAGTGTTTCCAGCAGGTGTTGTGGTTTCTTTTGTAACCACTGAATTATCGATTAAGAGCAATTTTCAGGGGTTTTTTTACATTTGAAACTTTGTAACTAAGATAGAAACTTGATTTAATTAAGTCTATATAAAATATAGAATTAGTCATAGAATGTGAATTTATTTATTTATAGCATTTATATACTGCTTTTCTCACCCTGAGGGGGACTCAAAGCGGTTTACACATAGATAATGGCAAAAATTCAATGCCTTACAGCTACAACATAAATCATATTACAAACAATACAACATCAAATATCAAAACAGTTAAAACAGTTATGGGCCTACTCTTCATGGTTCACTAAAAAACTGTCATCCCCCCCCCCCCCATTTTTTATTACCATGGGCCTGGTTATATACATTAGCACAACATTACTAATTAATTAGGAGTCTATTATGGAAACCTGCATGCTTTGTCAAAAAGATTGTTACCTATCTCTACTTGGAGACAAATGAATTTTAAAAGAAGATTAAAGTTGACTACAAGCACCTTACCATTTCATCTTTCATATCACATTTAAAATGATACTAATTTTGATAAATAAAAGTTTTTCCTTTAGAAAATTGAAACTTCCATCATTTAATTTTTTCCTACAAAAATTTTGTCTGCTAATACATTATTTCATATTTAGAAGGTGGCGCTGTTTTTTAAATAATGCCAACAATAGTAAGCAGATCTATTAATCAATGCTGTTAATAATGCATTAGCAAATCAATCAATCTATACCACAAATCATTATGATCATAAAGGTATATAAATATCTTTTGGCTAATAAACTCGATTAAAAGTTTTAAATCCTTAAAATGTCAGAGATCAACGTTAACTAATTTGTATGAAGTCAGATAATTATCTTTAGATACCTTGGGCAATAAAACTTACTTTTAACAGTTGCATTGGAGCCTGTTTATAAGCAATTACAGCTCAATTGGCCTGGAAACATTTTAGATGAAAGAAGGCAGTTTTTAAAATTATGTGTACAAAATTATTTTAAACTTACATCTATCATAGCCTGAAATACAGAAAGAAACAGAAATACCCAATTTCCTGGGACATGCTTAGATGACATAAAGTAACATAACTGTCAAGCATAATAAAGTCGATATTTTACTATCAGACAACCAATCTTCTTATGATCAATCCATATCTCTTTATTTTAGAAAGTCTGTGTAACTGAGTTGCAATTCATTCTTTGTATAAAATCAGAGATGAAAATTTATTGTTGTTGTTCATTCGTTCAGTCGTCTCCGACTCTTCGTGACCTTATGGACCAGCTCACGCCAGAGCTCCCTGTCGGCCGTCACCACCCCCAGCTCCTTCAAGATCAGTCCAGTCACTTCAAGGATGCCATCCATCCATCTTGCCCTTGGTCGGCCCCTCTTCCTTTTGCCTTCCACTTTCCCCAGCATAATTGTCTTCTCTAGGCTTTCCTGTCTCTAGGCTTTCCTGTCTCCTCATGATGTGGCCAAAGTACTTCAACTTTGTCTCTAGTATCCTTCCCTCCAATGAGCAGTCGGGCTTTATTTCCTGGAGGATGGACTGGTTGGATCTTCTCGCAGTCCAAGGCACTCTCAGAACTTTCCTCCAACACCACAGCTCAAAAGCATCGATCTTCCTTCGCTCAGCCTTCCCTAAGGTCCAGCTCTCACATCCGTAGGTTACTACAGGGAGTACCATGGCTTTGACTAGGCGGATCTTTGTTGCCAGTGTGATGTCTCTACTCTTTACTATTTTATCGAGACTGGACATTGCTCTCCTCCCAAGAAGTAAGCATCTTCTGATTTCCTGGCCACAGTCTGCATGTGCAGTAATCTTTGCACCTAGAAATACAAAGTCTGTCACAGCCTCCACATTTTCTCCCTCTATTTTCCAGTTGTCAATCATTCTTGTTGCCATAATCTTGGGTTTTTTTATGTTTAGCTATGCTATATCTCTGTGACCGTGTATGCACAGAAATATTTCAAAGGAGAAGAAACCTTTAGAGCAGCAGTTTACAAACTGTGTTCTGAGGAACCGTAGGATTTTGAAAATCATCATAGTGGTGCCATGAAAAAAGATCTTTAAAATCAAATTTAATTGGATTTTAAACTAAAACCATACAAGGCCAACTATTCAATTGTCTCTAATGTGAAGGGAGCAGGAGTTTAAGTTATCATCACATATCTACATAAGAATGGAAGTTGTTTTTATCAAGGCCCAGCATCTCAGACTCATACAATCTCTTTAAGGAAAGCACATGGAAAATTCTAGAACACTCTTGGCTTTTCTTTGTCTAATAAATACTAGTGTATTTCCTAGTGGTTTTCAGAAAGAAAGTAAAAACCTGGCTGTGGAACCAGGCATTTGGAGAGTAGCACAACCACAGTGCAATATACATCCATAGTTTTTATATAAATGAAACAGCTTGGACTATGATGGTGGGATTAAGTGCAATGTTTTAACAATTGCCAAAAACTGGAAGCCGCTCTGAGTCCCCTCTGAGGTGAGATAGAGTGAGGTAGAAATACAGTAAGTAAGCGAATAAATAAATAAATAAATAAATAAAACTACTCCCATTGTTCAGTTCAGTTAAAGACAATCTCACATTTGTGATTATATTTAAAACATTTAAAGTATTTCCTCTTTATGTCCAAACCTACTTCACCATACAAAACACTCAGGGAGAAGTAGTAGATGAAATAAGGAAGAGTTTTGTCTGTTCTCAATGCTTAGTAAAAGCCAGGCATAGAGTTAGAGTTCTATGGAGGAAAATATCTTCTGGGTTTCATGACTAAATTTTTTTGGATACTGCTGCTCTAGAGTACTCAGCAGAGCTTTGTCTCAAAATCTGTCCTTGCAAAGGGAGAGGCTACATGGGGATATAGAAGGAATACCTAGATCTCCAGTTATTCACAGAAATGCAGCCTATGAACATATCCAGCAGGAGGAATGGGAGATAAATTTGGTTCAAGCTTTTAGGAACCCTTTTATGCCATTTATGTCAAATGTGGACCTCAATACAATTTTTCTATATGTGAATATTTATAACCTCAGACTTCTTCTGCATACTCAAGTGTGTTGTGTTTGTTTTTCAAGTCATCTTTTGAAAATATGTCTTGAAAAATCATACTGGATTTACTCAATTGAGAAAGTGTGTGCACATTTTAAAAGCATGCACCAAATCATTTCCATTTAGGAAAAGTAACATGAATATGAATTCAGATTCTCTTATGAGTGTATGTCTGACAATCCAGATAATCTATGTGAAGTCAAAACAATATTTCACAAAAAAAATTGGTAGCCCCAAGAGCTCAAGTTCTGCTCAATTACACATATCTGCCTCTAGATTTTATTCTAGAAGCTAACGAATGACCACAAGTTTAACACTACAATGCTCCTACTTATTTTTATTTGCTGTCAAACTGATTTTGACTTATGGCAACACTACGAATGTGGTACCTCCAAGAGCCCATTATCAACTGCCCTGCTTGGTTCATGTAAACTCAAAGCCATGGCTTTCCTTGATTGAGTCTATCCACCTGTAGTGCACTCTGTCTCTTATCCTACAGCTGTCTACTATACCAAGCATTATTGTCTTTTGTAATTAATCATGTCAGCTCTTGATATGTCAAAAGAATGACAGTTACAGTTTAGTCACCTTTGCTTCTAGGGAAAGTGCAGGCTTCATATGATCTAGAATCCATCTATTAATCTTTTTGGCCATCCATGTTGTCTGTAAAACTGTTCTTTAGCACCACCTTTCAAATGATTTGTCTTTTTGTCAGCTTTCTTCAATCTGCAGTTTGGTAGCCATACATAGAGATTAGAAATACCACAGGATTGATGATTCAGAAAACTTCTAGCTCAGACATGTCTAAGGGTTGTTCATGCCCCTCTATTGATATGAGGTCTACATCTCCCTGACTACACACATTTTAAAAACCTAAAAATTATTTTTAACATCTTAAAGTAATCAAGTTATTCACCTTTCAAGTCTGAAGGAAGCTTTTTTATTTTTAAACAGAAGTAAATTGGAAGTTGTTCTGGACAAAATTAGCTTTCCCCTCTCTGCCAGCTGTGAGGGGAGGACTATTTGCTAGCCCCCAGTAAAGGAGGCCTGTAAAAAATAATTTTGGCCAGGACTACCTTTAAGGGCATGGGGATGGCATATTTAATGCATGTAGCCCCTGCAACCCTCACATTGGTTCTGAGCACTGGCCCACCCACCATCCCTAAAAGAGTGTACCAAGGTGTCAGGATCCAGTTTCCAGGCCCTCAGTTTTGGCGCTGAAAACTAGGGTCCTGACATAGGACATTGATAAGAACTCTGCAGCTGTCGACCTTTGAAGACAACGGCTAGTAGTTTGGCGAGAATGTTGTGTGGGGTTTTGACTTGACGGGAAATATACTTTCAATTGAGGGGGTGTGTATATAAGGAGTAACCGGCAGTTGCCGGGCAATCTCGGCTTTTCACATGTCCATGTATCCAGTAGTAAAGATTCTCTTTGATACCAGAGTGCGTTCCTGTGTCTTCACTGGGAGCAACTATTGTGAGCTGATACCAAGGGGTTGCTTTGGGGCCAGGTAGGATTTTTCCCCATTTTATGGAGGGTTTTTTTTGCCTACCTTACACTGTTTAAAAATGGGAAATTTGTTCATGTGGCACCATTAATAGATGTTCCTGAGGGTAACTAGGATGTAGTTACATCTTGATGTGCACCTACGGCACCCTGTTTTGGTGAAGGCCAGGAACCCCCACTTGTATATTTGGGCAACCAAGGTGCATATGTCTCAACCAAATTAGCTGAGGTGGAGGTCTAGGAGAGTCTACTACCTCAGCTTATCACACATTAAGTTAATTCCCCTTTAATGGGTTTATTGCAGTTCGTGAAGAAGAGTTAAATGGGTAAGTCTAATAAAGTTGCCCATAGTTATTCCCATATGGTTGTCTGGTCTCATTATTTCATTGATGGGGGAGCAAAAGAGAGGAAGCTTGGCATAGTTGCTATAGGTGAGGGGGACATTTTTAAAAGAGAGGGCCTGGTGCCTTTGGGGCTTAAACATGCATTTTTCTGTGCCCCTGATTCTATCTATTCTGACTTTATTATAGTAGAAACAAGCTTTCAAAGTGTGAAACTCTTCATGTAAATTGCGCATTAATGTGCTTTTGACCTCACACAGAACAAATATAAAATCATTTATTTTTGCATGATGTTAAAATTGCCACATTGTGTCTGACCAGTGGACTAACTAAAAAGAAAATCGAAAAAAGACAGCAACAGGGAAGCATGGCATTGACATTTCAGCACGGTAGAGTCTGAGACTTTATACAGTGCTTTGTGCCTGTTATATCCATATTGTTTCTACTCTATGCCTAAACGCCTGGAAAGATTAGCAAGTGAACAGTATACTTTATTGTATGATTAGTGGTTTCTGACATTTGCTGTTATTAAGGTATTACTTATATAAGGTGCTCTGCCAATGTTTGATAGGCTAATATGCCTCTTTCTACCCAACATGTATGAATAGCGTATAGAAAAATTGAACATTTCTTGTGAAAAGTCTGGATAGATTTTTACATGAAACTAGGCTGAAATGTTTCTTGGTATTGAATGTGATGGGAGATACCTTAAGCCTCTGGTAGTCCGTTGAGTCCTCTGTTCCACTGTATGCTATTTATTAGGGTTGGGCGGTTTCGTTTCGTTAATTCGTAATTCGTTAATAATTCGTTATTTTTTTTAATTACAAAACAATAACAAACCATTCTGGAGCAATTTTTTAAAAAAACGAATTTTTAAATAGTTTTGTAAATGCTTCGTATTTCGTTATTGTATTCGTTTCGCTATTGTTTTGAGGTCGTTTTGCTATTATTTCTGCATGTCTGGGGCAAGTTTTATGGTTGTTTTTTGTTTAATTAGTGAAAAAAATTATAATATCACACCAACAGTCAACAACAGAGGGAGAGGGAAGCTTCAGAAGTTTTTGGAGGTTTTTTAGCGTATTTCGCGGTCGCGTCCGCCATTAACGAATTGATTCGTTATTGTTTCGGAAATCGATTAGTTAATGTTTTGTAATTTTTTTCACATTTATGAAATTTCGTAAATATCGAACTTTTTAAAAGGAAAATTTTGTAATTATTTTAAATAACGAAACGCAAAACCCCCCAAAAAAACCAAATCGATTTTAGAAACAATTTTTTCCATTGTTACCCAGGACTACTATTTATTCCTGCATTTCAATGCTATAGATTAAAAATAATTTAAAACCATAAAAATCTGATGCTTTCAATAAATTTCTATGGTTGGTTGTTTTCAATGTGTACTGATTGCTGAAGGAGGCTGAATAGCTTATGTATTGTTGGGCAACAGGATAGAAAATGTACATATTATTCATTCATTCATTCATTCACTTCTACACATACTGTTTGTTTACTTCGGCAGTTGCACATCATGATGCATGTTGAACCTATCACATAAATTCTCATTTCAGTTGTACTGGTTGTCAGTCTCAACTCAAAATGTTGGATGCATTTGACATGTAGGCCCTAAACAATTTGGAGTAAAATCTAGACAGCACTACCTGGATTAGCCCACTTTATGACTGGGGTCAAAAGCTCTCTCCATTAGCCTTGTTAAAGAACATGTATCAAAGTAGGCACAATTGATTGGGATCTTGTCCATATCCTCGAGTGTCACTAATTGAAATGAATCCATTAAAACTGGACAAACAGCATCTTCAGAGACTGCTGTTAAAGTGGTGTCCAGGTCAGAATGGATCAGAGCAACTTTAGCCACAAAGAACTGAGCAAAGAACTCACCTCACTACCTCTGAGGATTCTTGCCATAGATGCAGGTGAAACGTCAGGAGAGAATGCCTCTAGAACCTGGCCATATAGCCCGAATAAACCTACAACAACCCAGTGATTCCTGCCATGAAAGCCTTAGACAATAAACTGAGCAAATGCTTCTCAGCGAGCTGCCGAGTGGTCAGAGATCCCATCTTCTGGGGTGGAATAACAACCTTCTGACCACTCAGAACAGCTCAGAACAGAACATTTGATGTCTTGAATGTTTACCATCACAATCTGTCAAAGAGAATTTTGAGAAGATTTTTGGAGGGGAAGGAGTCAGTTTGCCTCTTCTGTATGTTGGGATATTGTTTTCTTTTTCCAAAATATTATCAATAACGTCTTAGCTGTAGGTGCTAACAAAATTGCCCGTCACATTCACTTTGTGCACAGCTTGGTATCACATTATAAAAGGAACCTTTTCGATCACAGCTATGTTTGTTGTTTGCTTTCTGCACCTAAAAGATAACATTTCATATTAAGAACATGAGCCTTTGATCACTTGATATGCACAGGGAGCTTTGGGAAGGAAAAGACAGATTTTTCTGAATGAGGCATGTTAATTAATGTTTGGGAAATGGGTCTAACTATTGTCAAGAAAATAAGCAACAAGGAGAAAAAGAAATGATTACAAACACACAATGCATCACTCTGACAAGGGACCATCACACAATTTCCATACATAGGATGCAAAAGGTTAAATATCATTAAATGAAATAAAGCCCTGAATTATTTATTCAGATTTACAAAGAGAGAAGTCAGATGCACTATTTCATCAGAAATTATTACACTGTATGCATAAATAAATGAGAACAATAAATCAAATAGTGAATAGAAATACAGTGAGATTTGTACAATAGCATTTAACTTTCAATAACAATAGCTAATAATCCCCTTCAACACTGAAGTATGAATTTCACTGCATTAGTCTAGAAATGAACTAACAAGATTTATGCCTTGGAACCAGAGTAAAACTGCTGTGAAAAGCATGCTGATAAATGACACCTAAGAAAACTTTTCACAGTCCTAAACATACTAGCATTTCTAAAGAAGGAAACTTGCAAAATCATACCCTCAAGCAGTACATTTTCCAGGAATTTCATGACTGGAACACGGTTATCCATTGGCTTCCACACTAGCATTACCCATGCTGCCACAGAAAACATGTCAAAAATGTTTTTAAAATGTGTACTTCATCAGAAAATACATTTAGAAATGTGTATTTTGAAATAACACACATTTAAGAGTAGTTATTTAAACATATACATTTAAATGCAATTTTTCAAAGACTCGTGTGCAAGCAGAATAGAATGGGCATGATGCTATAAAAGTAGCACAGGCTAGGAAAAAACATTTTCATCACCTGTCCCTTTCTGCAGGACTATAACCGCCTAGTAGTTTCTTTAAGTAGATGTCTTTGCAACATAGTGCAGCCTTATTTGTTCAAACATATTTCAAGAAATGCAAAATATATTTTCTATATATAAGACATTGAAGTATTTCTGATAATATGGGATAAAACTAGCCTAAACCTTTTTGTGTCTGACATCCCTGAGTGTTGTATGAACATCCAGGAACAACTTCTGGCTACCCAATGCATTTCCACATCTGAATGGGGATTTGAAATTTGGTTTTCTATTGTCCTACTCCAACGCTCAACACCATCCCGGGTCATGCTGTGAAACTCAATATACAAAAAAAAATATGGAAAAATATTTACATGCAACCCTTGATAACTCTCAGGAGATCGTACGAATAAATTTAATTTAAAACAGTATGGAATAATTTAACCATCTTAAAAGTATAAAGCTATTAAACAATTCAAAACATTGTATATACAGGCAACATTTGGATGATTCCAAAGGTTAGGTGCCAGAACAACGCTTGTGCTAGCATCAATTGGACTTTTAAGAAAAGAGCATCTTACAACCAGGGTACCACAGGCAGGGTAGAAAGCATTAGTTAGGGTTTTCTATTTTCTATTTCCCAAATTTTCTATCTCTGTTTCAAAACACTTTACACCCATTTTTCTATTCTTCTGTTTCAGATTATAAAAGGAAGAGTCCCAGTGGTACAATGAGTTAAATCCTTGTGCTGGCTGAATTGCTGACCAAAGGATCGGGGGTATGAATCTGGGGAGCAGGGTGAACTCCTGTCTGTCAGCTCCAGCCTCCTATGCGGGGACATGAGAGAAGCCTCCCAAAGGGTGGTAAAATATCCAGGCGTTCTCTGGGCAATGTCCTTGCAGATAGCCAATTCTCTCACACCAGAAGTGACTTGCAGTTTCTCAAGTTTCTCACTGCTGACATGAAAAAAAAGATTAAAAATGTTTTCTTTTTTCTTTTCTTTTTTTTAACATCATAATTTTTTTTGTATTAGATAACAATGGATGAAGACAAAAATACAAAGTGCTAAACAATGGAAGAAGACAAAAATACAAGATGTTTAAATCCCCCAGTTTTATATCCCCTCTTGTAGCATTCCCCATTTCTCATATATTTTGCAATAAAAACTATAAGAAAGAAGGCCCACCCCACATGATGTATTCATTTCAGTGGTGTGAAATGAGGGGTGGTGGTCTTCCAACAGTCTTCTGACCTCAGCTAGGTGGATATAGGTATTGGACAAATGTATTTTCAAGTATGTCAATCCCAGGCAGTTAATTTAAGACTGTAAATAAATATCATCACCATCACTCTAAACTCAGATTGGAAACATGTTGGAAGTCAGTACAGTTTCTTAAAACTAGAGTGGTATGGATTAGTGAATGTATTTCCATAAATAAATTAGCTATAGCCTCCAAGTTAATATTAAGATCAACTCATGTAGAGTTCATTGCAGGAGTCTAATTCCTCCCAGAAGCCCCCTTTGTGGTGGGAGAAGTTCCCACCAGCTGGGGTGGCCGGCCAACCAGAGGCAGCCCCTGCTCACCCCCTGATTAGCTGGGCTGGCCACCCCTGTGAGCTCTGGGCAGCCTTAAATTGCTATGAAAGGCCATGCCAAGCAGCTCAACTTTCCTGTGTCTTGGCCCATCCACCCTTTATATATGTTGTTCAAGTTTGATGGATTTGTTGAGCATTGTTCCTTTGTCACAGCTTTATGGCATGTGGCATGGGCCCTGGATCTGGCTTGCGTATTCTGGGGGTTCTCCAAAGGTGCAACAGTGTTGGGTTCCCATTATTGTGACAGTCAGTAACAGCAGCACCCCCTGGAGGGGCTAAGCGGTATGGTATAGCAGCAGGCTGCCCGATCCCCAAATCCAAGACCCATGCAGGGCTGCCTCCTGGTATCTCTTCTGTACGCAATAAACAAGTTTTGGGCATTTTTTATCCCAACCCAGTGTGTGTCTCATAATTTGGTTTGTTGGTGAGAGGCTCTAGTTGCATATGCCCTGCAAATCATTTTTTCATTGCTAAGTCTGAGGAAAAGGAGCTCCTGGTGTCTTGAAGTCTTGGTTCCATACTTGAACTGCTACAATATGCAATCTGTATTTGCAAACAGATGGCTTGTTATTTCCAAATTTGTTTTAAAATGAGTAAAAATAAAATCCTAAGATACATTATCTTTCCAAAGTAGGGTACCTTATTTTTTCCCTATAGGCTTTGAATATTATGTCAACAGTCCAGTCTGCAGGCAATACGCTATTGATGTCTTTATTTTGTTGCCCTTCTACCTTGTGCAGAACTGTGGAGAGACATACACTTCTTGCATCTTTGCCCTTCAAAATCAGTGATATTTTGATAAAGGCTGCAGAATGATATTTTGCTCAGCAGTGGCTTTGATGATATGCTATCCCTCTTCTCCCCTCTGAGACACTGCTGCTTTTACAGGTGAAGTTCAATTCCTCTTTCACCAAACATCCTTTTGGTCTTAGTCTATTATATCATTCTCTTCCACTGTCCATTCTTAGTTTTCTTTCTGGTCATTATTAATGTGAGGCATGCCCTCTGAGTAACAAGGCTTAGACACTTGACTTTTAGTCCTGCAGTTCTCCCAGCTGCTTGTAGTGTTATTTGACTGTGGCATTTGACCTGTAAATTATGGACATTCAACCTGCCACATTTTCTTTAAAATCCAACTGTGCATAAAAGCAAATGTTCAAAAGAAACGTCATGAAGCATGCAAGTAATAAAAATCATGTTCATCTTGGTGAGCATAAGGACCTAAGGACTTTATTGTATGGACTATTCCATTGCAGTTGTGCTATCATTGATAGCAGATACATACCAAATACAGCATCTTTGATATTCTGTCTTTCTTCAGTCGCCTAACTGATCCAATTTAACTATTCATAGTCCTGCTGCATATCCTCTTAGTCTCACCTTCCCACACTTCCACTTTTCCATTTTTAGTTTTGCCTTACCAGCCTTGAAGAAAAAAAATGAGATATAGAACTATATAGTCTTTCTTTTATAAATATAATAAAAGTGATTGTTTGTATGTGTGCGGTGGTGCAGTGGTGTGGCGATGTATTTTTCTGGCTGGGGATCTGACTTTCACAGACCACTGCAACCCTCACAAATGATGGACCTGGACCAAACCTGGCACATGACCCGCTTTACATCCTTGTGCAGTTTGGAGGAGGGTGGACCATGGATTGTGGGATTTGCAGTACTGTCACCTGCTTTGGCTGTGACTTCCACAGACCACTTGACCCCCACTCATGAAGGACCTGGACCAAACTTGGCACACAAACACCTCATGACCCACTTTATGCTTTACAGCAGTTCTGGGGAGATTTGGACCACAGACAATGGGATTTGCAGTACATTCACCCATTTTGGCTCCAACTGGACCAAACTGGGGACACAGACACCCCCCCCCCCCCCGTATGACACACTTTACATCCTGGTGTGTTTTGGGGAGGATGGACGAGAGATTTGTAGTACCTTCACCCAATTCCAAAGACCATTGCAACCCCCATTAATGATGGACCTGAACCAAACTTGGAACACAGTCTGTCCCCTATGACATACTTTACATCCTGATGAAGCTTGGAGGAGGATATACCATGGACGATGGGATTTTCATACCTTCACCTGCCTCCTGAGACAACTATGACCCCCACCAATGACAGATCTGGACGAAACTTAGCACACAGATCCAAGATGCACTTTATATCCTGATGCGGTTTTGCGTAATATGGATTATGGATGATGGGATTTGCAGTACCTTCACCTTCATCCAGAGAGTACTGCAACCTCCATGAATGACAGACTTGGACCAAACTTGGGAGGCAGACACCTCATGACCCACTTTATGCCCTGGTGAAGTTTGGGGGAGGATAGACCACAGATGATGGGATTTGCAGTACTTTCACTCACATCCCAGAGAGCACTTTGACTGCCACAAATGATGGACCTGGTCCAAACTTGGGAAACAGACTCCCATGACACACTGTACATCCTGGTAAGGTTTTTTTTTGGGGGGGGGATGGTCCGTGGATGATGGGATTTGCAATACTTTCACCCACATCCAGAGACTACTGCTAACTCCATCAGCCATGGATATGGACCAAACTTGGGACACAGACCCCCATGACCCACTTTATGTCCTGGTGAGGTTTGGGGGAGAATGGACCCTGGACGATGGGATTTGCAGTAGTTTTAACTACATCAAGAGACTATTGCAAACCCCATTGGCCATGGATCTGCAGCAAATTATAATGGGTCCATTCATAACATCCAAAAACAAAAAAAAATGCCTTTTCAAATAATCCAAGCATCATCGAGTACCCAAGCTAGTAAAAAATAAATAGGAAAGGACAGTTTGGGAATACCAAGGTGTCATGTGATAGGGACTGTCACCAAAGATGAAGGTCCAGCGGCAATGTCTATTTATCTATCTTGTGGTAAATTTCTTAGACCATTCAGATATTGTTGGACTCTTAATTCCAGCCAATTCTAACTATCTTGGATAAAATTCAGATTTGATGCAGATTTGTAAATTTTAGATAAGGAGTTTTAATCATTGCTTCATTTGGTATCTTGGCTATGCAACAATAATTTGAATTTTAACTCCCATGAAGATTCCTGGATACCTGGATGATCCAAAAGATTGTTGCAAGCCTGGAAGGATATGATTCTGAACTCAGAGATCCATTCAAGGATATAAATATGATAAATAAATAAATATACTACCTTCATGGTACTTTGGTAGCATTTCTAACTGAATGCCTAAAACAGTTTTTACTGTTTGTGTAGAATGACCTCTTGCAAAATGTCTAATCAATAAAGATTACAGCAATCAGAGCCCAATCAATAGCATGTTGTTCTGTTTCCCCAGATGGTATCTCATTTAAAACATTGTGCATCTTCTTTTAAAACATTTTTTTTGTGGATACAACACAATTTGTAACAAAACTCCTTCCTTTGTTGAAACAGAGGTTTTGAACTGCTATCCATGACAAATATTTATTGCCACATAAAATGTGTTGCCATGAGAAATCAACAGCAACAAACATTTTCAGCTGATCACGTTTTTTTACACAATGTCTCTGAGTAAACACAAGGAGGCAGTATCAAGATTCTCGAGGATACAATCTTATGCATTGCCCATGAAACTGAATGAGGCACACTTATGAGCAGACATGTATAGGATCATACTCTAATTATTTAGCTGCCAAACATATTGGTGGCCTGGCTAGTCAGTTATATGTCAAAGATGATGATGTATGCAATGGCAGTTCATAAAACATGAAAAAACAATCAGATATACAATATAAGATATTCTCTTCGCAAATATCTTACTATCAGATATCTGATAACTAAATCCTACATACATCTGCTTAGAAGTAGACTCCATTTGGTTGTATTACCATGTTTATTAGATGCAAACTGTCACATCTAATGTTAGATGTTTGGTTCCTACTGAGAACCAATAGATGACCAACAATCCCGCCTAATCCCCCCTAATCATAGAATCATAGAGTTGGAAGAGACCACATGGGCAATCGAGTCCACCCCCTGCCATACAGAAAAAGCACAATCAGAGCACCCCTGATAGATGGCCATCAGCCTCTACTTAAAAGCTCCCAAAAAGGAGACTCTACCACACTCTGAGGCAATGAGTTCCACTGTTGAACAGCTCTTACAGTCAGGAGGTTTTTTCTAACGTTCAGATGAAATCTCCCTTCCTGTCATTTGTATCCATTGCTCTGAGTTCTAGTTTCCAAGGCATCAAAAAACAAGCCTGCTCCCTCTTCCTTATGACAGCCTTTCAGATATTTTAACATAGCTATCATGTCCTCTCAACCTTCTCTTCTGCAGGCTAAACATACCCAGCTCTTTAAGCTGTTCCTCATAGGGCATGGTTTCCAGACCTTTGATCATTTCTCCTCTGGACGTGATCCAGCTTGTCATTCTCTCTCTTGAACTGTGGTGCCTGGAATGGAACACAGTATTACAGGTGAAGTCTGACTAAAGCAGACTAGAGTGGCAACATTGCTTTCCTTGATCTAGACCAGTGGTTCTCAACCTGTGGATCCCCAGATGTTTTGGCCTTCAACTCCCAGAAATCCTAACAGCTGGTAAACTGGCTGGGATTTCTGGGAGTTGTAGGCCAAAACACCTGGGAACCCACAACTTGACAACCACTGATCCCTATACTCCCTTTGATGCACCCCAAAATCTCATTGGCTTTTTTTATAGCCACTGCACCACATTGTTGGCTCATGTCCAACTTGTGGTCTACTAATACTCCAAGATCTCTTTCACATGTACATAGTAGTAACATATTTTTATGGTGTGTTAAATAACAGCATTATCGGGTAGTATGGTTAGCTGGAAGCCTATCCCTGTCTTGAAGGTGAGGATGATGACTAAAATACACACATAGTCATTAGGCTTCTGTATTTCTCATGGATACAATAATACCTTATGCTATATTTTTCATTCCTTCCCATTTCAAAGGCACAGTACTAATGACCAATTGGACAGTGCCAATGAACTGTCATAATAGTGGCATTATCAATCTTCTTTATTCTGAGTTATTCCTGAAGAAGAGCGAGAATAGTCAATTAGTCATCATAGCAAACATTCATGCATTTTTTTCAATGTGTCACGTAATGAAACCAAAAAAAATGCAACCAAGTTCTAAGTATATATATTTTTACTTGGGTTCCTAAAGGAATTCTTTCAATTGCCACATATAAGAATTTGATTTTCAAAAGTTATGATGAGTGCTGATACATGCTATTAATTCCCTTCTATTGAAATGGTTGGGATTTTAAAGTTTCAGCTTTATTTAGGTCATGCTATAGTAAGTTATTCTGGAGTTCTCTGGAAATGCACTCTTCAGATGAAAGAATCATCAGATAGAAATAGCCTTTGCTTTCTTCCCAATGGTTTCCTAAAATGAAATCCAGCTATCTTCTCTATATCCCCACCAGAAAATTTCTTCCAATCCAGAGGATAAGCAATCTACTAAATTTATGAATGTTTCAAATAGAGAGGGAATTGATGAAAACCTTTGCATTCTTCTGATGAAATCCTTCTGTCGGCAGAGGGTATTCCATTCTTGATTTCTATATGTTCTGCTATATGCCTCTTTAAAAATGCATTTGCACCCCCCCCTTTTTTTTTTTTACTATTCTTGTTAACATGAATATTCTTTCTCAATATTGACATTCTAAAAAGTAATCTTTGATGGGTTGTTGTAGGTTTTTCAGGCTATATGGCCATGTTCTAGAAGCATTCTCTCCTGATGTTTCGCCTGTATCTATGGCAACAACCCAGTGATTCCAGCCATGAAAACCTTTGGTAGTCTTTGATGTTTTGCTGTTCGCTATAGTATTATTTCCTCACTGTATTTCAGAGAATTCCTCTCTTGATCAAGGCTTTACTTCCCATCAATATTATTTTATTATAAGTTATCATCTCCTTATGTTTCCTTATGGTTTCTCCATCTTTCTGCTTAAAACATCTAACTTTCCCAATTTTCCTTCATTTCCTTTTACCATTCTCTAAAGTATTGGCCTTTATCTTCTACTTCTGCCTCAGTCTGTAATGAATTCCTTTCTTTGTATAGTTTCATTTGTTACCAAGTTGTTCTCATCTCCCCTCCATAGAACTGGACTTCACACTTCAAACTCCTTTTTTGCTAAACTTTAATGCCTACAAATTCCATTTTTATTAATTTCAGTTCCCATAAGGACCATTTTCTGGGGATTCCTTTCTATTTGATACAACCACTGAAATCAAGTTCATTTGTTCTACTAACAACAAGAAAAAAATTATTGGGAAGGACAGGAATGCATGTTTCATCCAATATCATTTTTGTGAAGTCTCGGCCTAGTTTTTACCCCTCTGTTTATTTCCCTGGAGGTGGACTGTTCCATTCTGCTAAGTTTTAGAGTAGGAGCTTAGGATCCCCCTAGAGGCCGAGCTCTTTTGGTTCAGCCCATTCTGGCTCAGAGCCTGGTGGAAGGACCTTTCATTCCATTCTTTTTGGACATAGTTTTTAGTAGTTAGCCAGAAAGTGTCTGGTCTGGCTTAGCAGTCTGAACAGGCCATCCTTAGCACATATTTGCCTTGTAGATTACATAGTACATGTACATGCCATAGTCTATAGTTATACATGCCCCAGAGTTCATAGATAGTACATGCCACAGTGAACTTAGAGTTTATATCATTATAGCTTATATTTACCTCATAGAATATAGTTGTTGTTACCTCAGAGCACATACCACCATTATACTTCATAACCTCCTGTTGTCTATATTTACCTCAGTTATACCTTATACCTGTTCCTTACTATTCTAATTCTATACCATAAAGAATTCAAACTGCACCTTTGTATACCTTGTTTTGATTCATCTTGATTGTTTAGTAAACTTAATTGGTTGAATTTAGTCTCGTCTGTAGAGTTTTATTTTGGGGAAATTAAAGTAAATACAGGGCATACCGATGGTCACTGGGAAAATAGCCGGACACATATAGTTTTCTCTTCATCTTCCCGGTGTGCCACCATAATTTTTGTTCTGGTGGAGCTTATCAATGCATTTGAGACATATCACATAACCTTGTCTCCTCAAGCTTGCAACCACAGTGTCAAGACATAGCTGGAGAGCACTTCATTGTATCTTTTTACTGTATTTCATTGTAACTCTTCTCCTGCAGATATTGCAGCAGAAGACCTTTATATCTAATGGAAGAACCAAGAAATTTAAGGAAATTCCCTATTACAGGGTTGTCAAACTCATTTTCACCAATGACCACATCAGTTTTCTGCTTGCCTTCATATGGTCATTTGTTATTGTAAGACTGTATAAATGTAACTTTGTTGTACTGGCACTGAAAGCCTCCCCAGCCACATAAAATGACATGATGGGTCAGATTTAGTCTGCAAGCCATGCTCTGCCATGTGTTATTAGACACCCCTCCCCACCAAAAAAGCTTCAAACTCAAATAAGAGCTTAGATGACAAAGGCACTTTCTTTTCAGCCCTTTTTTCAGTTGCTAGGTGTGTGTTCTTGAACAGACACTAAAATGCATTGTCGAAGGCTTTCATGGCTGGAATCACTGGGTTGTTGTAGGTTTTTTCGGGCTATATGACCATGGTCTAGAGGCATTCTCTCCTGGCGTTTTGCCTGTATCTATGGCAAGCATCCTCAGAGGTGGTGAGATTTGTTGGAACTAGGAAAAAGGGTTTATATATCTGTGGAATGACCAGGGTGAGACAAAGGACTCTTGTCTGCTGGAGCTAGGTGTGAATGTTTCAACTGACCACCTTGATTAGCATATAATGGCCTGACAGTGCCTAGAGCAAACTTTTGTTGAGAGGTAATTAGATGTCCTTGTTTGTTTCCTCTCTGTTGCTGTGCTGTTGTGGAGTATCCATTAGCTCTACAGGCCAATGGATACTCCACCTCAGACATCAGAAGAGCTGCAAGACCAAGAACAAGCCACAAGAGTCAGAACAACGATCCACCCAGAGGAAAAGTGTTCTTGCCATACATCAAGGGAGCCACTGACCACATAGGGAAGCTGATGAGGAAACACAACATACAAACTATCTACAGACCCACCAAGAAAATCCAACAAATGCTATGTTCAGCAAAGGACAAGAGGGATCCTCTCACTTCTGCAGGAGTCTACCGTGTACCATGCAGCTGTGGACAAGTCTACATAGGGACCACCAAACGCAGCACCCAAACACGAATCAAGGAACATGAAAGGCACTGCAGACTACTTCAACCAGAGAAATCAGCCATAGCAGAGATCCTGCTGAACCAACCTGGACACAGCATTTTTTTGAGAACACAGAAATGCTGGACCACTCTCACAACCACCATGTCAGACTACACAGAGAAGCCATTGAAATCCACAAGCATGTGGACAATTTCAAAGAAAGGAGGAAACCATGACAATGAACAAAATTTGGCTACCAGTACTAAAAAACTCTAAAATTACAACAGCACAACAACAGAGAGGAAACAAACAAGGACATCTAATTACCTCTCAACAAAAGCTCCAGCAGACAAGAGTCCTTTGTCTCACCCTAGTCATTCCACAGATATATAAACCCTTTTTCCTAGTTCCAACAGACCTCACTACCTGTGAGGATGCTTGCCATAGATATAGGTGAAACGTCAGGAGAGAATGCCTCTAGACCATGGTCATATAGCCCAAAAAAACCTACAACAACCCAGACACTAAAATACTTATACAGTGATACTTTGACTTTAGAGTTTAATTTGTTCTGTGACTAAGCTCATAACTCAAATACTCTTATCTCAAAGCAATTTCCAATTGAAATCCCCCCCCCCCCTAACACACACACTCATTCCAGCCTCTCTCCCTGTCTTGATCTCTCTTCTTCTCTCTCTTCATGAAGTCAAACATACCAGGAAGAAAAACCACACAAAATAAACTAACTCAAAGTTCCTCTAAGTGGACAAGAGCAAAACAGATGGCAATCTCTCAAAGCGGACAAGAGCTTGAGGCACGAGACACAGGGCATGGAGACACGAGGCATGGAACCTGCTCCCCTGAAACACTAAAACCCTGTACTCTCATGCCAGTGCTCCCTCTGGCACTATCAACACAAAATGCTACTCTTATGTCAAAGCTAAGCCCGGGGTGGGTGACAACTGCAAACTCAAAATACTCTTAATTTGGTATGCTCTTAAGGTTCCACTATATTTAGAAGAAACATTTAGTGTGCTGGGAATTTGGGTGCAAGGGGTATGTTCACGTTACCCTTGCAGACACTTTGCAAGGGTATTGAGAACATTTTGTTTTTTGAATTTTTCAGATACAGAATTTGGAGTAGAGTTTTTTGTGTTACTGAAGTTAGTTTCCCATTTTTCTTCATTGCTTCTTAGGATTTATTTATTTATTTACTATATTTGTATACCACCCCTCTCAGCCTGCAGGTGACTCAGGGCAGTTTACTTGGGGTTAGATTGAAACAAGAATCAGATCAAGACTTGACAACATTGAAGGTTTTTTTGTTGGTTTTTTTTTTTTGCATTATATGAAAAGAATGACAAGGAGAATTCTAGCTAGGCAGGAATCTTGGTAGTTCAAGATTTATTCTGCATTATAAATGCACATGGATGTTTTGCACATAAAATGCAGTTCTGGATTGTGAATTGTCTGAAAACTTTTGACAACTGTCCCACTGTGAGAAAATAAAATGGTTTATTCACCTCCAAGAACAAGATTTATGATGATTTACACCATCAGTGAATAATTTATTTGATGGCTGTTAACTTATGAAGCTAAGGTATAGTCCACATTTTTCTGTTATGGGGCTGCTTTGGTATGTGCATTTCTGAAAGACAACGTAGAAGTTTTTCCATTTATTTTTATAAGATATAAGCTTAATTAGGTGCTCTGGAGTTGTATGTGCAAAGGCAATTTTATCTTAGGCTTAAATATATTGCTGTACTATTTTTTATTAAAATAACCATCAGTTTTTGCTAGGGAGGGACGGCCAGCTTCCAAGATAAATTTAGGGTTCAGTGCCCAGCCACAGAATGGTAGAAATAACTTCAACAATATTTTCTATGGAGAACCTATGCAATCAGTTCCTTGGATTTATGGTGCCAGTAGATTGAAAGCACAATGAAAATGTTTTGTTAGAAAATTTTACAATATATTGGCTATGACTTGTCCTTAGTGATGGTGGTGGGGAGAGAACATACTTGGAAATACATAATATGAAGTTCCCTGTAAGGAATTTACATTTACATTTCCCCCTAAATTCATATATTAACATTGCATTTTTAATTCAAAGGCTTAGTTTTTGTCTCTGACAAATGCAGCTCCTCACCCATCTCTCACGAAGGAATACGCAATCCCCCACTCACTGGGTAAAACCAATCATTCCTAAAGGTCACATATACCCATTGGATACATTCTTGTGCACTTCATTTCAATCTGTGAATATTCTATAGAATTTTCTTTTATATACATAAAGGTAGTTTTTTGAAATTACACATAATCATGTAAATAGGAGATTCATATCTTAAACTTAGTCATTTGATATCCTAAATTTATTGATTTAAAAGGCACATTGTTTTGCAAGAACATGTTTACTTCATTAACTCCTTGTGATTCATGTTGTTAATGAATCAACCTCCTTACTAAAGACATGAAAACTACCAGAACACTCCTTTTAGATAATTTTAAAAAATATATCCTTTTAAGATAGATTTCAGGCTTATTTTTTTGACACTGTTCATATGATTCTTCGATTATTTTTTTTAAAGTCAACTTCCAGAATTAATATGCATGGTTTAAGCTCTCCTCAACTAGCCATATTCTTATTGGTCCAGCAAGCCACAATACTATGGATCAAAATGATGAGATATCTGGGTATAAATAATGATCTCCTCACATTTTGTAAAATGGAGTCTGGAACACATTCCCAGTTATGCATCTGATAGCCTTTCTAGCTGATATGCCGAAGGAATAGATGACATCTATTCAATGGAAGAAAATTGACTGCTCTCCATTGTTCCGTTTGCCTTTCAAAGACTTCTGTGGGTGATTTCTTGAAAACCTATCTGCAGGCTGGCAAAGAGCTATAATGTCTTGGTGGCACATACACACAGCTACATGCTTTGTACATCCACTGAGCTTGCCACATGACAGCTGTGTTGAACTTAGGGTGAAGGCTTAAAGTGTTTACTGAGTTAGTGGCACCATTGAGGTCTCTTGGTCTATTAGAGAAGCAAAATTTACCCTGAAATAAATTGGATTAATCCTGAATGATCTTACACTATTGTAATCTAAGAGAAATTAATTTTGTGGAATTGGCTGATATTTTGTCTATCTAGACAGTTCTTCTTTTGCCACATACTTTAAAAGTAATACTTATTTTATCCTCTGTGTTTTTATACTTCCTCTATGTATGGAAGTATAAATAATATTGGAGATGCTTATCCCATTCACTATCCCTTATTGGATCTTGCCAAGCCCTTGAGAGAGTCGAAAAGTCCTCTCTTCTATCAGAAGTCAAGCAGACTGGCGGCAGCACCTTAATTCTACATAGTTATAAAGATATTTGCTTTCTCATTTGAAAGCAGAAGGACAACTTAGGCCATGTGGGGTTTGTCTTCCATTACATGCTGCAACTATCCTCTTTACAATATTTCATGCTATCAAATGGCAGAGTTGGCCTTGCTCTTAGTAACAAAAGATGCTCTCACATGCAATCAGAGCTCCAGATAATTTCTTGGAAGACAACTTGGTGTACATGACATCAAATCTGTTTTGCTTAAAGTAAATATCTACTAAACGTATTTGCAAACATATTGCAGCTCACTTGCTGCTGATACACACACACACACACAACACACACACACATAGATATAGAAAAATAGATTTGCTGACTTTGTGTTTTGCAATATTCCTCTGGCTTGCTTCTACTTGGTTCTGCTTACACCAGTGGTTCTCAAAGTGTGCTCCAGGGAGTCCTTTGGGGCTCTGTGAAGCATACTGATGGGCTCCTCCCTCTCATCCTCCTTTAAGCTTTCTCTCCTCTTTCCTGCTCCTCCAACTCTCTCACCTCCTTTGCCACCAAGAGCCTTTTCCCCTGCCTCCCTTACCACCAAAAACCTTTTTCCTCGCCTTTCTCACAGTCCAGATCCTTCCCCCTCTACCACCACCACTACCTTTCTTGTTTTCAAAGCCCTATTTCCCTCCCACCAATCAGGGGTTTGTTTTGATTGTGCTTTTCCTGCATGACAGAAGGGGACTGGACTGGATGGCCCCTGGGGTTGCTCCTGTTGCCCTGTTGTTGTTGTTGTTGTTGTTGTTGTTGTTGCTACAAAGGCTGAATGGTCATCTGTTGAGGTGCTTTGATTGTGCTTTTCCTGCTTGACAGAAGGGGTTTGGACTGGATGGCCTTTGGGGTTGTTCCTATTGCTGACACACACACACATAATATAAACACTTTTCTTGGGGCTCCATGAGAAACTTTTGCTTCACAAAGGAATCCACAACTGAAAATGTTCAAGAACTCCTGGCTTATACATTCATTTTCCAGTTTATTGATACACAGGAAACTACTTTGATCCTTTGAGACTATATTCATGAATGATCACAAAAGAATACCTCCCCAACCCCCATGACAATTCCTGTACAAAAATTAAAATATATTAAAGATTCCATTTCTAGGGTTCATACCAATATTATGATAAATAAGATAATTGTTCATTTTTTGAACTCCTAACTGCAATGCATTTGACATGATCTATTCACAGTAGCATTCAGGGTTCTGATTTATGTGCATTAACTTTCAGATTCAGGTGCATTGTCCTGATTTATCTATGCTGCATAGAAAAGTTCTTATTAATGAACCTTACATTTTTAAAGTTCAGATTTAGTGTGTTAGTTTATAAATCTTTGTTAAACTTCCAATTTAGTGCTTTGATTAATGCATCTAGGTTTCATGCTGTTTATGAATCATAATATTAAGTACCTGATTTAATACTACTGTTACTGTAAGAAGCATTAGCACAGTAAAATATTCAATGCCTAGGAGACTGACATAACTGATCAATTATTTTTATATACCTAATGGATACTTTAGCTCAAATTCTAAATTGGCATCTATGGGTGATGCTATATCTTATATACCTACGATATGTTAAAATGACCTGCCAGTTGAGAGCCACAATGATGTCATGATATGTTTAGCCTATGATGTATTGCTGAACAAAAAGTTGTCAGTAAGTAGTGCAGCCAATGTGAGAAGGTTAACTATGCATTTTGTGCTCATCAATACAATGGCAATGGAAAAGAAGGAAATATGTGATATTGTCAGATAGTTTAGAGGGGCAACTGGAAAAAACTGAGGCCGAGATACTTTAGGTAGACAGTAGCCTAGAGAGACAGGCTAGCAAAACAATATATTGAGCCAAATTAAGGACAGGAAGTTTGGTTGAATGAACAAATGCTTCATGGAAAGGTGTGTGGAAAATGAAGAGTGAAACAGAAAGAAGGGCAAAAGCATGAATTAGCAAAGGGTGGCTCCAGGGCTAGGCACAGCTCCATGGTTAAGTGGCTGTTGACACCCCCTAGATTCCCTGACATTCCCTTTCTTTCTGGTCCTAAATAGGAGCAATCTGCCATTCTTGAAAGCCACCAGAAATGGCAATACATCTTTTAAAAGGGGACAGAAGATCTTCCACTATTTCCCATAACAGCCAAACAAGAACAAGCAGATTTCAAAATTGGTGTGACCTTTGTCAATTGGTATGACCCAGTGTCAATTGGTATGGCCTTTGAGCATAAATACTAGTCTTTAGACCCATTGCTTTTCACTTCACCAACCTAGGAGGTGAAAAGAACACACGACTGGAACTATATGTGTCCTCATGCCAGAAAAGGATGAAATGGATTAGAAAGCTTCAGTGACAAATGAATGATTGTGAAAGATGTAGTAAATTGACAAGAATGTGACTGAGGGTCAGAGTGAGGCAGAAGGTTGAATTTACTTAAAGTAACCTTTAGCTGCAGATTTTTCCATGATAATATTGTGTTTAAAAGGGACCTTTTGACATATCTCACTCAAATCAGTAAATCAGGTCATAAAATATACAGTCATTTTTTTTACTGCTACTAGAACTCTATTTCTTGGTTCTGGCAATGAGATTTATTATATAAATTACTCATAATGATACTTTTACAAAGTGAATGTGGAAGCATCTCAGGGAAAATTGTTTCAGTTTCTCCAACAAACATTTTGTTCTTTCTGTTGTGCACTTCAGAATATAATTGAGGATTTAAGAAACTGCATTTTAGATGCTTCTCTGGACTCTTTAATGTCCAGCTCATCACTGCTATAAATGTCACTAAATCTTTATAGTAACATAAAAAATAAGTTTCCCGAATCACAAAATAGTTTCAGTATTGAGGGTAGGGGAACTTGTGCAGCAAAGAGGAGTTGAAGACAAGGACAAAGCATTTTCCCTGTGGGGATGAAGCAAGTTAGAGATTGCATCCCTAGATTCAGCATAAAGGAGCAGGAGTTTTCTAAAAAATATTAGAAAAGGGATGAAGAAACACTCATCCTTCTAATCATTTGGAATACAACTCTTTTCTTTCACAATGTGAGACAACTTCTACATTGGCCAAGCAGGTTTAAGCTGATGGGATGTGTAAGTTCAAACATCTGTAGGAACAAATATTTTCCACCTCTGCCTACAAAATAATGTCTCTCTAAAAGAGAACCAAAGGACCTGTCACAAGTCACCTGAATGGCATAAATTATAAACATTATCATATTTCTAACTTTTAGCGTACTTCATACTGAATTCCAAATTCCATATAATTAATGAAACGGCAAACCAGCTGTCATGTGCTATATGATAATAGTGTTTTACCCAGTAACTTGGCTAAGAGAAGTACATAACATACACTTTAAACAGTCTTTTCAGGAATTGTCAAGAGAAGATTTCAAGGCCAATAATTTACCTGTCATCCAAAGCTTTAATTAATGTAACAAAAAAGGAACAAACATATATGTTTAAAGCCTCTACTTTGTAAGCATGTACTGCTGGTTACCACCTCCAGCATGAGTAATGACTCAAGGGTAAAATGTGACCTTTCCAGTAATGATCATGTTTTTATACAAAACAGATAGGAAACAATTGTATATACAAAACCAAGATACACCTGTTCCAAGTTTGGAAAAGATATGATGTGCAGCAGTATGTGCAAGGCCAGGGACCATTTTGGGACAGGTTGTCATGCTAGATATGAATTCTTGATCCCTCCTGATAAGGTGGCCTTAGCATTGATGTTGAAGTTCCCCTGTATCACAAGCCATGAAGACTCTAAGACCACTCCAGAGACAACCTTGGATAGCTCAGGGGAATTGTTGGTCAACGGGGTGAGCAATACATCAACATATTCACTATATTCTCAGCTATAAACTTTTAAATCTATATATTTAAAGGTTTTTGTCCAACAAAGGCTCCTACATAGTTTGATGGACCTGGACCAAAATTATTTATCCAAATTAAAACAATTGAGCATCTTAACTAAAAAAAAACCAAAGAACACCCTACCCCTGTTAGGGCCAGAGCAGAGGGAAAGAAAACGTTAAAATGGATTGGCTGTGGCTAGATGAAGTGGTTATCTGTCATATGACTGTGAAATAAAGGGAGTGAAGCAGACTGGCTGTTGGTAGGTGACATATGTATGAGGGGAGAGGAGGAAGAAAGAAGAAGGGGAGAAAGAAAATGGAAGGCAGGGAAAGGAAAGGAAAGGGGGGAAGGGTGTGAGGGAAGGGAAGGGGAAAGGAAGGAAGGGAGAAGGAAAAGAGGGAGGGAAAACAAAGAAAAAAGAGGGAAGGAATGAAGAGAAACGGGAAAGGCATGAGGGGAGGGGAGGAAAAGTAGACGAAGGAAGGAAGAGAAAGGAAAGAGGGGAGAGGGGGAAATATATGATGGAAAGCAAGGGAAGAAGGAAAGAAATGAAGAAAAGAAAGGGATAAGGTGTATAAGGGAAATAGAGGAAGGAACTAAAGCACCACAAGAAGACTGCCTTTTATTGCAAGACCATTGTCTTGAAGACATTGTGAGGTAGGTCTTCTCAGACCTGGAGAAGGGAGAAAACAGGTGGCACTGACCAGTAGTCCCTCTGGCACCCAGGCAATAGATATATGATAGTAAACACATTAAAGCCTGCAGACTGAATAGATATCTGCTCAGGAAAATGTTATCCTGATATATCATTGCAAGTCCACTTCCCCAGGTTGCACAGAAAATTCTGGTGGGAAAAGCAGGGAGAGATTATTCTCCCCTCACCTCCCAGCTACTCCAGTCTCTAATATATGCCAGGTGGACATGCTCACCTAGGATCAACTCCCAAATGGCAGTCATGTTACCATTTACCAACATGGCATTAAGCAGCATTTTTAACCT
Source organism: Anolis sagrei (assembly GCF_037176765.1). Taxonomy (NCBI): domain Eukaryota; kingdom Metazoa; phylum Chordata; class Lepidosauria; order Squamata; family Anolidae; genus Anolis; species Anolis sagrei. Next base: position 84,643,386 of record NC_090023.1, on the reverse strand, counting down.
AGGAGGTTGCTACCATGCGTATCCAGATTATTTGGGATGGGAGACAAGTTTGGGGTGACCAATACCCTGTTGTAAACCCTACCCACAGGATAATACAACCATCTGTCATTCCTTTATCTCCCTCTAACCTGTAAAATTGGGTAGGTGCTATATACTCCCTTCTTTCTTTTTCCTACACAAAGATCTAAATAAAGAATAAATTGTCAAATCCTAGAGAGAAACAAAAAGGGATGAAACAAGGTTGTCCCCTGTCACCTTTACTGTTTATTTGGGTGCTAGAAATAAGAAACTTTAGAATTAGAGAAGAAAGTTGTATTTAAAAAGTGAAAAGAGCACGAATTTAAAGTGAAGATTTATGTGGACAATATGATGTGGATTTTAGAGGATCCAACAAGAAGCATCCACAATTTAATGGGGATTATCAACAAGTACAGCAATATTTTGGGATTTAAAATTAATAAAGAGATATCTATTAGGGCTGGGTAACCACGGAAAAATTTGTTTCTAAACTCGATTCGTTTTTAGGGGGTTTTTGCATTTCGTTTTTTAAAAGAATTCCGAAATTTTTCTTTTAAAAAGTTCAAAATATACGAAATTTCGTAAATTACAAAACAATTACGAAACAATTACGAATCGATTCATTAATGGTGGACGCGATTGCGCAATATGCTAAAAAACCCTCCAAATGGGACAGGGGGAACTTCTGAAGCTTCCCTCTCCCTCTGTTGTTGACTGTTGGTGTGATAATTTATTTTTTATCACTGATAAAACAAACAGCAAACCTAAAACTTGCACCAGACATACGGAAATAATAATGAAACAATTTCAAAACAATTTTGAAACAATTTCGAAACAATTTTGAACCAATTACGAAACAATTACGAAACAAATTGAAAAATTCGTTTCGATTTTTAGTTGCTCCTGCATGGCTCAATATCGGATCATAAGCTAATTTAAATACGAATCAATAACGAATTACGAAATTAACGAACGAAACCACCCAGCCCTAATATCTATGTTTTGAATGAAACATTTCTCTACAAGCAACCTTGATAAACTGCAGAAATTATTGGTATGGAAGATAGTAACAAAAGTAAAATATTTAGGATTACTGATTAAAACATTAATTTAAATCAAAATAATTATGAAAAAAGCTTGGAAAGAGGTGAAAAAAGACTTGGAAAGATAGCAAAGAGTTCAATTAACTTGGATGGGGAGGAGAGATGTGATAAAATGATAGGATTACCTAAAATGATGTTTCTACCTTACCAATTATGAAAGACATAAAGGTCTTTGAGCAGTGGAGGAAAGATTTGGTTAAATTCCTTTGGGCTGGTAAAAAAGAAGAAGCTAGAATTGCATATAGAAATTTAATAGATACAAAAGATAGAAGGGGCCTAGCCCTTCTGGACTTTGGATACTATTACGAAGCAGCAGGTTCTAGCTGGTTAAAGGAATTGATTAAAATAAATAACCACACTTTACTTAATTTAGAGGTCTATAACTTAAAATTGGGATGACATGCTTACTTATGGTATTAGAAAGATAAGGCTAATAAAGAATGTAATAGAATACAATATGAGAAGAGATACAAGGAAGGGATGGAATCAAAGACCACTCTATCGCTATGTCCACTGGAAGCATATTAAGGCCAACATTTTATAAGGAAACAATAACCTACAGGGAGTATCTAATTAATGAAAACGATCAATGGAAATTCAAAGGGAGAGAAGAGATAGGGATAAATGATTAGTTCTATTATCACCAATTACATGATTGTGTCATGAAAGAGGTCAAGATAAGGTTCTCCAAAAGAAAATTAGTGTTGGAATGCATTCTTGAGATAGGGGACAAGGGCTTAATCTCTAGATTATACCAATTTATTTTAGAATACAATTTAGAGGGTAGCTGAATAAAGACAGTTATAATTTCATGGGCTAATAATCTAGGGAAAAATATTGATTTGGAGAATTGGGAACATCTACAGAAAAAAAGATTTACATTTTCAATAACTGGCTCTATTAGAGAAAATGTGTATAAAATCTTCTATGGAAGTTATATAATGTCAGAGATGAAAGCTAAAATTGATAAATCTAATTGAGAGAAATGCTGGAGGTGCAAGATGCAGAAAGGCATCTTTTTCACATTTGTTGTATTTGCAGATGGTACAAGATTTTTGGAAAAAATGTGATTAAGGAAAAAATATAATGATAATAAGGTTAGGAAAAACACAGAAATATGTTGTTTAGGACTATTTAGCAAGAGAATTAGTAAAAGGGATGAAGAAATTGGTCAACATAGCTTTGTTGAGCCAGATTGACAATAGTTAAATCTTGTAAAGGTGAAAAAGAACTATCTAAAAAGTATTGGGGAGAAAAGCTATTAGACTATATTCAAATGACCAAGCTATCTAATGGTATTTGGGTAGGAAAAAATGAAGAGTTGACAAAAAAAAAAATAGAGGCTGGCATTTGAATATCTGGAAAGAAAGACAAAGGTAACTTTTAAAGCTATTGCAAGTAGTTATAAGATTTATAGAGAGTAGTGACGGAAGTCATAGGTGGTGGCTTCACAGGTGTAGGAAGGGGGAAAGGGTTTGTTAGGACTCTCTAAAGTATTTGTTTTGCATTCTAGTATTTTTTATGTCACTTGTATACAATAAAAAATTTACACACGCACACACACACACAAATAACCTGCATAATTGGAATGGCTGCTCCCTGACAACCATTACTTCCTTTCCTTTGTTGGAATGATAGCGACCCTCCCCATAAGTGATCTTCATTTATTATATATAATAATAAGGTGTGCGTAAGTGTGTGGGGCATTCTGACCTACCAAGCAATATCAAGGCAGGCTCTAATGCTTTTGTAGCAGACCCACCTTTGATTTTAGTTGTCAGCTCCCTCAACTCCAACTGTGGTAGGTGGAACTGCTTGACAGAATCTGGAGTCAGGGCTGATGGTGGTCCCAATTCTGCAAGGAGGCAGGAACAATTGATCTTCCTCTATATTGCCACAGGTGGATATAATCCAGGCAGAATGGCAGCAGTACCTGGATCTAAAAATGCTTGTCTTTGAGCTTCCTGTCCTGATAGACAGTGAATGCCTTGTACTCTCAATATCATTCAAGGACACAGTAATATCCATATAAATAAATGGTGAGGTTTGGCAAGTAGTTTAAAACCTATATATTTTAGACATTTTATATAACCTCTTCTTATAGCATTTTAAAATTCATGTGAGATACCATATTAAACAAAGATCAGAAAATCAGTCCTGCTGTTTATCCCATGATTTCTCACTTAGCACTTTGTGCCATTAACTAAAACAGTAGAATTTCCATTTATACAGAGTCTAAAGTTTACGGTGATTTTGCTCCCAAATAAGCAAGTCTAGAAATTAAGATGCTCATGTTGAATTTGTACTATATTGCACCTATATACTCTTAATCTCAAACACAGATATTTTGTGTAAGGTGCCCTGCACCCATTCAGCATCTGTCAGCAACTCTGGCATGAATTTTTGAGGTCAGGGATGGTGTCAGCACAGCTGGAAAATATATCAGCAGAACATTGGTGTACACTTCATTATTACTATTTAAATAAGACTACTTTCTCAGTCATTCTTCCCATGTTTGGGAAGGACTGAATGGCAGGCACAGTGTCAACAAAGCATTACTTAGTTTTGTGACATTCACATCATTATTTAAATCTACATTCCCCCATCAATGTTTTTTAGAAAGAAGCACACACGCTGCAGAATATGTGTATTATTAACAGCATTTTTACGAACAGTAAATGCAATAACAACTGTGCTTTGTAATGCAAATTCGTTCCTGAAGCTTTTTTCAATGCTCACTAGATAATCAGAATGCATCCTCCATAGAAGCAATTTTATTATGATGTTTGGTAAACATGCAAACACATCAAGCCCTTGAGAACAAAGTACTGCAGTGTTGCTCAGTAATTAGAGATGAACTGCAAAACAGTGTCATCAACATCTGCATATATTTTGATAGTGTTAATTCATCATTTGGACATCAGGCTAGTGTTTGATTTGTCAGCTACAGACAACTGAGACCCCAGGCAGTTTTGTAGGGCAAGGATCTCAAGACCTGGAAAGGATTATTTTCAGCGTATGTCTAGGTAGCTTGAGATTTCAGAGGTTGACTTCAGTTTCAAGAAGTACTTGTCTTTGCAAGTCAACTATATTGTCACAAATTTGCCATGACCCAATCTTCAGATGGCAGAGAATAACCTGTAAAGGGATTCAGGAAGTTCTTTTCACAAAGGTTTCTTGTTCTTCCCCAAACCTGCATGAAGAACAATCAGAAGCACAAAAGGCTGCCTGAAGGAAGAGGGCAGTTGAATCTCTCTGTGACCGAAAGGCCAGGGAGTCATTTTTCTTAAACAGGGAGCCTGAAAATCTCTTTTTGTGTTCAAAGAGGTAGTGAAGGGAAACAAAAGTTCTTGGATCAAATAAGGGTCAAATAGTCCATGGGATTTTTAAAAAATGTTTTAAAAACTGCAATGAGTGAAACTATAATTATTTGTTCCATTTGCAACTCCAGTGTTACATCTTAATCAAATGTGTGATATAGAAGAGAAGCATTTTCCACTTTTCCAGTTTCAAATTTAAAACATTTCTGCACCACATTTTCCCAGTGCCACCTGGGTTTGTTTTTTTTTTGTTTTTTTTGCAACAATCATAAATCATAGAGTTGGAAGAGACATCATGGGCAATCCAGTCCAACCCCCTGCCAAGAAGCAGGAAAATTGCATTCAAAGCACCGCCAACAGGTCATCCAGCCTCTGTTTAAAAGCTTCCAAAGAAGGAGCCTCCACCACACTCTGGAGCAGAGAGTTCCACTGCTGAACAGCTGTCACAGTCAGGAAGTTCTTCCTAATGTTTCAAATGGCCTGAGCAATGACTCATCAAGCACTCTTCAGATCACATATAGCCTAACCTTTGAGTATCAATGGAGGGGAGGAGCAAATGACCATGGTTTTAATTTCATTACTTGATTTATATATTTCCCAAAGCTCAGATTTCCTTCTAACTAGGAATGAAAGAGGACAAACCTTTAAAAATTCTCATGGGAGAAAATGAAACTGACCTGACTGTCTAGGAACCTCATCACATGAAGTGAAAGGGGTGTCTTCTCTCCACATCTCTCCACTGCCAGAATGGGGGCCTATGGAGCCCATCACATGATGCTGGACAACTTCCTGCAGGACTCCGTGGAGCTTTGTTTTGGTAGGAGACAGAAGTAGAGCCCAGCATGCCCCTGGAACAATGCAAAGCGGAAGCAGGGAAAAACTGATTTGACAGAGGAAACAATGTGAGCAGAAGATGGACCCTAAGCGGGAGGGAATAGAGCCTAATGGTTCCCATTATTGTCCCACACTTTCCCCTGCTTTCTCATGCTATCCTCATGCTTGTTTTACAACACTTAAGAAACACCCTTTTTCACTTATTATTCCAGTTTTTTCAAATATTCTTTCTTCACTACTAAAGAGATTCCATAATCATAGCTGAATGCATGTAGATTCAAACAAAATAAACAAAGCTTCTCTCCTAGGACCTCATCAGATGGACAGGTTTAAAGTGTGCGATAGCAGATGGGAATCTTTGAATCTTTGAATCTTGGGATTTACTCTGTGTAAAAGCTGCACATATTTTGCTTTACACAGAAAATGACTTTTTCTCAGGAATAAACTCTCGTGTAGTTTTAAGACAAAATAAATCCTAAATAGTTTTTGAAAAGGGTTTCTTGCACAAGGGAGCAAAATGGTAAAATGATTCATTGCCTACAAGACAAATTATGGAGATTTACGTTCCTATTATGCTCTCTTTCTCCTTGTATTTTTTTTAATGAAAGCCTTCTCATCTTGAACAATCTGCCAGTTTGCTGCAATAGGCTCTTCTTTATGTAGTTAAAACAATTATCAGTTGATATTGACCACGACAAATTTAATAAGAACTTGCTAGAATTTTAAAAATTCTTTGTAGACTATACGGAAGGAGATTACAATTATGAAAATCCAAATTTTGAACATCCTCTCACACATTTTTGGTGGGGCAAGTTATCTTTATTCTCTTTATGAAGAAATGTGTATATTTTCTTATGAGAAAAATGAACAGATGCAAATTCTCATTCTATCTCATTAAGCCTAAAGCATTTCATAAACTTTCAAGGAGTTTTATCATGGATAGGAGGTTTTGTTTTAAATGTAAGCTTGCATTTTAATGATTTTATACAATTTATAAGCCATAGTTTTAATGTAATGACTTTGAATTGTGTTTACATTTTATTAAATATTATTGTTAGGTGTTAGCTGATACTTTTTGCAATCCACCTTGAGCTGCACTCCAGGAAAAATGCATCAAATAAATGGAAGGAATGAAAAATGGATTTAAAATGAGTGCATACAAAGCTCAGATACACATTTGCATCTTACCAGTGTGGTGCTATATATGAAGATGGTCATAGGAGACATGCTGTTGTCTCACGAATGCCTTAAACACAGGCAATACAAAAGCTGTAACTGACTCGGATGCTTATTGTCACCACGTTTTTCAATTCCTACACTGGGAATTTGGAAATTCTAGAATGTGAGGTTCCAGCCTAGTTTTCTTTGTCTTAGATTCTTTTAGCTCAGGGCTGAAAGGTTAGGATTCTGCAGTCATCAGTCTAACTCAGATAGTTAATGACTCAATCAAACTGAGACCCTCATTGACAGAGAAATTATATTTAGCCTCTTGGGAGCTATCCCAGTTCATTCACTGTTCTTCTCTTTTCTATCTTTCAGGAAATGTTTCAGTTGTTTGCACACCTCTCTCATTTTTTTTTGCATGGGTATAAAGGAAACAGAACAACACTGTTCTAAAACAAATAGAAGCTGTTCATTGCTCATGGTTTTTCTCCTGAGCAAAGAGGTATCCCATGGCAAATGAGAATTGTCTGTTTTCTGGGAATTGTTCCACTTTCCTGATGCCTCGATCAGATGTTGATAAACAGTGTATCATGACATTTCTTTATTTAAAAAATGAAGCTTGAAAAGTATATGAAACTCCTGAAAAAGTAATAATGGAATCTCAGAACTTCTGATTAGTATCTAGATATTTTAAACATTTCTTACTTATCTGCCAATCATAGCTTTCAAATAGTGTCCCTTACAGGCTCCAACATTCATGGTGGTGAATTTGCTCCAGGCTTTAATCCAGAGATAAGGGATAGGCAAGGGTGGGGGGGATGATAAATGTTGTTCCCATGTACCCAGCAACAGGCTTCATGTCACTACAGAATCACCAGGCATATTTTTTATTAAAAAAAAAATCTGGTCAATTTTAAACCAAAATCCCCCAAATTGCTCAAAATCACTGAGGAGCACTGTTTTTCTCTCACCACAAGCTCCCAATCTATTAGATAGCACTGCAAAATGAGAAAAGTTTGTAACCAGTATTTTAATTTCATTGATCAAATTTATATAAAATGCTTCATGGCAGTATGCCACTCCCAAGTTCAATAAATTAGCACTGTATCATTAAGTTCAGGCACAGAGTCTTCCTCCGAAGAATGAGATTTATTTAAGCCTGGACTCTTGTCATCCACTCTTCTATACCCTTCCCCAGGTTTTTCCATAAGAACCAAAGGTAGCCCCTGACACAAACAGTGGATATGTTTTGTGTTTTCTTTCTTTGTACCTGGCTGAGATGCAGCCAATCTCCTAAATAAATATTGTTGGAGATTATTGGATGATGCAGGAAAACTGCCATTGAAGCTAGACCATCACAATTGATGACGGTCCCTACCATACAATGCCATGTGTACCCAAGGGCAAACCTCTTCTCCATAATTAACCTATTACTCACTTAAGTGATGAGAGGTGTAATATTGTAGTTGATCGTACCAGTGTGTATCCACTACCAATGATAGCATCACTGTCATGGAATAGCAGTTTTGTGCAATAAAGTCCTTAAACAGAACTTGGACAGCCATCCCAGATAAAAGTTTAGTTAGGAAAGGGTTTCTTTATATCAAATACCAGCTGACTCACTACTTTCAACCAAGTCTACTTCTTGCATCAATTTCCAGTTCTCCTATATGCTGAACTTCTCACTATTACTGTTCCTCTTTTTGAATCATAGGACTTCCAGCTCTTTTTAAACTTTGTACAAAATCTCAAATGTCAAACTGTCAAATATTATCTTGTCTTTTCTTTGCCCCTCAGCCTCCCTTCTCAACATTTGGAAGGTTGTGATAAATTAATCCCAAAGGTTTTACAGGATGCACCCTCCCAGCACTGTTGTCTATCACAGGCTGTTCCAAAAAAAAAAAAAAGGTCTGTCTCAGATACTCACCAGTCCAGTGTGTTGGCAATTATGAGGTATACAACTGAATCTCCATTGAAGATCTGATTCAGGGCAGACTCGTTATCTTTTGATTAGCCAGGTCCCAATCTGAGTAAAGAAGGAGTAAAGAAATTGTAGCCCATAGACCACAACTACAGTCCCTAGTTGGAGGTTGATCCTTCTGCTGATCAACTGAAATTCTGTCTTATCTGGTATTAGCTTCAATGTCTTTGGACACATAGAATCTATCAATGATTATCTCCAGTCCTCTATTTTTAATCATGAAACACTTTTAGGCCTCAGTCCTAAAAATGTTAGTTGATTATTACCATATACACCAAGACATCTTCTAATAAACCAGGAAATGAAGACAGGGCTTGAAGCTGGATTTTAAATTTAGGCTTGTCAAAGAAGCAAGAAGAAGTGCAAGGCTTGCTTCTTCATCATTTTTAGGGCTATCAGGATGAAACTAGGCATAGTTTTAGGCAACATTTACACTTTTAAGCCTGCCGAGTTTCAGAATGTTTTGGTCATCCGATATTTTTAGGAATTTTTAAAAAGTGTTTACATTTTTTAAAAAAACTACAAAAGGCATCCCCTTTGTTGCTTTGAGTTTTTTGGACTGTATGGCCATTTTCTAATAGCATTATTTCCTGACGTTTCACCTGAAGCTGTGGCAAGCATCCTGAGAACAAACCTCTGAGAATGCTTGCCACAGAAGCAGGTGAAATGTCAGGAAAGAGTGCTACTGGAAAATGGCAATACAACCCAAAAAAAAAGCCTCACAGCAACCTAGTGATTCCAGCCATAAAAGCCTTCAGTATTCTCTTGAATTTCTGCACAATGAGACAACATAAGAAGGGCATCAATCCTGCAGTTTCAGAAAGATTTCTTCATCTACTGATTTCTAGGAGTTATTAAAATTTGTTTCAATTAAGAAATATTTTTTAAAAAACTACAAGAGGGATCCCCTTGAATTGTGACAGAGTAAGACAACATAAGCAGGGCAAAAGGCCTGCCAGGTTTCAGAACAATTGGCCTATCTACTGATTTTAAGAATGTTTTTAGTTTAAGCACATGTGATTTAACTAAATCACTTTCTTATCAATGAGACTTATAAGCAATAAGCAAGCAATACATACTTGTAAAGTTAAAAGCTGGTCCTGATAGAGGAAGCAGGCAGGTAAGTAGTAGGATCTTGCTGGCTGTTAGGAGCTGTGGGAGTTGAAGTCCAAAACACCCGGAGGGCTGAAGTTTGCCCATGCCTGTGCTAGCTGCTTGTTGTGTGGTTTGCACACAAAAAAAGCCAGAAAAACAGCAAGGAAAAGGAAAATAGATAAACAAACAGTTTAAACACACAGAAGTAGACACAAAGCTACAAGCATGAAAAGGTGTGAGGGTTTTTTTGTTGCTATTTTTATATTTGGGGAAAAGAGAGAATAGGCAATCACAAAGCTGAAAACAGAAGGATTTGAGGGAAAGGTAAGGGCTGAGGAGGGATCAGCAAGCTAGCTAGTTAGCATTGGGAATTAGAAAAATATACATTTGGGGAATGGATAATTTCAACAGAAGAAGGTTATAGACTGGATATGATTGGACAGAAAGAAACAGAGTTCTCAAAAAGCTATTATATGTTTATGTTTTAAGAAACACATAGAAACAGTACGGTTCTACAAAGGACATGTGTTTCTTTCTCTCCTGCAAACACTATGCCACAAAAGACATAGAGGAGACACTGAGGGGAGTATATAAACAGCATGCAGTTGCCCTTGTTAATCACATCAGCCCCCATCCCCCAGCACCCGCAGAAAATTACAGATGATGGGGTAATGAAGTATGTTACATTATTTTATTTTTAAAAAGCTCCAAAAACATTTTTAATGAATCTTTCTGATAGTTTTGGAGTCTTGTGCTTTAATTCATAAATGCTTCACAGGGGTTCTTTCCAATTAGTCATTCAGAGATTGGTATTTACAAAACATCCAAATCTCCGAATTGTGAAGTGGTGCTCCAAAAATTTACTCACCCATAGTACTTATGCCACATTCTCACAGTCTTTACTTGATGCAGTGGTCATGTGCTTCTTTAATCTAGTAAAGTAACATACTGAACAAAATAAATAAAAGAAAACCAATAAAAAGAATCATATCATAAATTCCAGATAGAGAAATTGTTTCTGTATATTGCATTTGCAAAACCGTCAGTCATATGATAGCTTATCCACTGCTAAGGCAAAGAATAAATCAGAACTTGTAAGATTACACTGAGATATACCATTGGAGATTGGTATGTGTTAATACAAGTAAACAAGGAACTGAGTTTGGTGGAAATAAAAGTAATATGCTATTATTTTATAAACATATTGTGGCAACACATCCAGCAATTAACTGCCTCCTTGTGATTTAAATAAGAGTCATTCTGTTGAGGAAGACTCTGTATCTAAACATCAATGATACAGTGCTGGACTCACTTATTTATATTTAATGTGTGGCATTGTGTCCTTTTTGAAATCAGATATTTAATTTATTGTAGTGCCTAGTTTGTGCAGATTGTTAGGTAATAATAATAATAATAATCTTTATTTGTACCCTGTTCCATCTCCCCGATGGGAACTCGGTGCGGCTTACATGAGGTCAAGCCCAAAACAACAATTACATGAAATAAAACAAAACCGAAAATGCAAATAATAAACAATAATAACGCAATTACATAAAACAAAAGACAATATAGCAATATAAAATGACAGTAAACACAATCGCAATAACATGGGTGAGCTACATGTAATGGATAAAAGAAAGCTGGGTAGAAACAGATTAAAACTCAGGCGAGACAAACACAAGCTAAACAAGGACAGATTATTTGCGGAGGAGAGCTCGTTTTAGTGGAGGTCGTGAAGCAAAGGTTTCCTATAGGGGGGAATGCACTCCAATAACAGGTATTGTAACTACTTTCATCAGCCTTAATTTGAGTATATCTTACTAGCACCCATGGAGTGTTTTCAATCTCATTTTGGACATCTCTAATAAATATAAAGTGTAAATTATAGAAAATCAGGACCTGGACTCAGAGCAGATAATTTACAAATCATTCCCACCTCCGTCTCAAGCATAGTTGATGGGGAAGAAGGAGAGGGCCTTTCCTGGTGGTGGCCCCTCAGCTCTGGAATGCCCTCCCCAGAGAAATTAGGCTAGCCCCCACACTCCAAAGTTTTCATAAAAACCTGAAAACATGGCTTTTCGAACAGGTTTTGGAACAGGGTTAAAACATTAGTGTATACCTGAGGACCATGCACATTATTAACTTGGGCACTTAATGTGACAAATATTGATGATCATTTTATCCACAGCTATTGCTGCATTTTATGGAGTATTTTAATTAATAGACGTTTTATGCTGTTTTGAGTACATTTGTTTTATGTTATTGACATGGTTATTGTTTATAATTGTTTGGTGGTTTACTGTATTTTGTGTTATGTGTTTTATGGTGTTTAACTGTATTTGTATATTCCACTGCACTAAGGTGCCCCAAGTCCCTTTCTGGGGAGGTGGTGGCAGGATATAAATAAAGCTGTTGTTGTTGTTGTTGTTGTTGTTGTTGTTGTTGTTGTTGCTGCTGCTGCTGTTGCTGTTATTCCGTTGTTATTGTGTGCCTTCAAGTTGTTTCCAACTTATGGCAACCCTAAGGCAAACCTATTATGGGTTTTTTATTGGGGGGAGGGGCAAGATTTGATCAATTTGTTTTTGTTTTCCTCTGAAGCTGAGAGAACATGACTTGCCCAGGTCATTGAGTAGGTTTCCATGGCCAGGTTGGGATTCATACTCCAAACTCCAGAGTCATGGCCCAATGCGAAAACCACTATACTATGAAGGGTCCCTCTATTAAATGTTGTTGTTCATTCGTTCAGTCGTCTCCGACTCTTTGTGACCTCATGGACCAGCCCATGCCAGAGCTCCCTGTCGGCTGTCACCACCCCCAGCTCCTTCAAGGTCAGTCCCTTGGTCGGCCCCTCTTCCTTTTTCCTTCCACTTTCCCCAGCATAATTGATTTCTCTAGGCTTTCCTGTCTCCTCATGACGTGGCCAAAGTACTTCAACTTTGTCTCTAGTATCCTTCCCTCCAGTGGGCAGTCGGGCTTTATTTCCTGGAGGATGGACTGGTTGGATCTTCTCGCAGTCCAAGGCACTCTCAGAACTTTCCTCCAACACCACAGCTCAAAAGCATCAATCTTCCTTCGCTCAGCCTTCCCTAAGGTCCAGCTCTCACATCCGTAGGTTACTACAGGGAATACCATGGCTTTGACTAGGCGGATCTTTGTTGCCAGTCCGATGTCTATACTCTTTACGATTTTATCGAGACTGGACATTGCTCTCCTCCCAAGAAGTAAGCATCTCCTGATTTCCTGGCCACAGTCTGCATCTGCAGTAATCTTTGCGCCTAGAAATACAAAGTCTGTCACGGCCTCCACGATTTCTCCATCTATTTTCCAGTTGTCAATCATTCTTGTTGCCATAATCTTGGGGGTTTTTTATGTTTAGCTGCAACCCAGCTTTTGCGCTTTCTTCTTTCACCTTGATTAGAAGGCTCCTCAGCTCCTCCTCGCTTTCAGCCATCAGAGTGGTGTCATCTGCATATCTGAGGTTCTTAATGTTTCTTCCAGCAATTTTCACCCCAGCTTTGCATTCATCAAGCCCCGCACATCACATGATGTGTTCTGCATACAAGTTAAAAAGGTTGGGTGAGAGTATGCAGCCTTGCCGTACGCCTTTCCCAATCTTGAACCAGTCTGTTGTTCCATGGTCAGTTCTGACTGTTGCTACTTGGTCCTTGTACAGATTCCTCAGGAGAGAGACAAGGTGGCTTGGTATGCCCATCTCACCAAGAACTTGCCACAATTTATTATGATCCACACAGTCAAAGGCTTTAGAATTAGGCCTGGGTAACAACGCAAAAATTTGTTTCTAAAATCGATTTGTAATTGGGGTTTTTTTTGTTTCGATATTTAAAATAATTACAAAATTTTCCAAAAAAAAAAGTTCGGTATTTACGAAATTTCGTAAATATTTACAAAACATTTTGTAAAGATGGCGCCCTTTTTTTTTCAATATTTTTAAAATATTTTTTAATTTAATTATTAATTTAGTAGAATTAAATTATTATTAAGGAGGGAAGGCAGGCACTCACTCTGGCGGGCCCTCTCGCTCGCCAGAGGGAGGAAGGAGTGGGGGGGGGGAGGTGACCCTGCTGAGACTCCCCAACGCCTTCCTCATGGGGAGGCTTCAATCCAAAAGGGACCCTGAAGGAGAGAAAGTGCTTGACAGGCGGCATCCCGGCCTCAAACTTCCCTCTGTATTTTATCTTGCAAATCAAATAAAATATGCAGACTGGTGGAAACTAAGGCCCCTCTCTCAAGCACCCTCCTTCCCTTCTTTATATTTAATTAGGAACTCCATTGCCTTGTCGCGTTGGGAAACCTCTCTCCTTCCTTTCCTCATCTCTCTCTGCCTCCCAAAGTGAAAGGGAAACTTGCCCCCTCTCGCGAGCCGCTCGCGAGCCCCTCTCCCTTCCAAGGAAAAGTAAGCTCACCCTCTCAGCAAGCATCGGCAGGCGGCCATCTTACGTATTTCCGAAATGGACGGAAATACAAAATTTTTTGGCGCCTGCCGTTTCGATATTTAAAAACACTTCCGGGTTAAAAAAAAGTTTTGTAATCGTTTCGTAATTACAAAAATAACGAATTTTTAACGAATTAACGAATTAACGAAACGAATGGCCCAGCCGTATTTAGAATAGTCAATGAAGCAGAAGTAGATGTTTTTCTGAAACTCCCTGCCTTTCTCCATTATCCAGCAGATATTGGCAATCTGGTCTCTGGTTCCTCTGCCTTTTCTAAACCCAGCTTTAAAATAGCTCTATTAAATAACTCTATAAATCATTAAATAACTCTCTTAAATAGCTTCATGAAATAATTTATGTAGAGAAGGCAAACATGCTTAGTAAAGTTAATGAAAATAAAGCTGTGCACATAGTACCCCAGCAATTCCATAATGAAAACTGCAAATATAACAAAAGGGCGGACTTCCTCTTCTACCTCTTCCACCTCAAAAGTGTTGACAGTTCATAATAATTATTATTATTAAACTTTATTTGTACCCTGCTAGCATCTCCCGCAGGACTCCATGCGGCTTACAAAGGCCAAGGCCTCAACACAACAATAACATTTTACCACATTGCATGACCTGAATATCCCAGTTGTTTCTGACTTATGGCCCTAATTTGCCCAAGGCAAATCATGGCAATTTCTTGGCAAGATTTTTTCAGACAGAGTTTACCAGTGCTTTCCTCTGAAGCTAAAAAAGTGAGTCTCACTCGAAGTCAGACAGTGAAATTCTATGGCTAAGCAGGGATTCCAACCTTGGTCTCTCAGTATTCTAGTCAAGCATTCAAACCATAATGCCATGCTGGCTATCATATATACATATGTTATCCTTTGTGCTGTCTTTTTTAAAAAATATATTGTAAATAATATGCTTTTTTGTAAAAGAGAGGAGTATGTAAACAGGTGGTAAACAGTCGAAATATGATCTCTTATTTTGGTGCTCTTCTAATAAACTCACATACTAACATTTTTAAGAATGTAACATCTGTGCTGTAAAGTCTATCTTTATCCAACCTTGATTCCAGCAGTCAGAGCCCTGGGCCAGAATGTCATTTGACAGAATCCCCCAAGGTCATATTTTATGGGGAGTTAAAAGCAGGCACTGCACAAATTGATATAGGTGTTATAAGAACAACCTGAAATCAAACTGAAACGCTTGCAGTTTAGACATTGCCACCTGGATAAATGAAGTGCAGTCTATAGCTAGTTGGTACAAAATGTGCCATTATGACAACAAAGTTAGTATCAAATCTTATCTGTGTTTGGGACACTCTTGATGGTCTTCATGGATCAAATTAATCTCTGATCTGTCCAGCAGTCATCAGTGCTAGTCATGTCGCTTGTGAGAAGCATATTGCAGCATTCTCTAGCATGTATAATTACATAGTCTGATAGGTGTCAGTGCTTTGACTGGGGGTGCTTCTATGATGTCTTAAACTTGTTTTCCTGGTGCAAGAGTGTATTAATGAAGACAAGGTTGTGTTCTGCACATTTGGTGTGAAATAGGATGCCATTTGAGTTGCTGTTCCCAACCCCATCTTTCCCTATATTCTCTGGCCACAGGTCAAAATCTCATCTAACTTGTGCATTAAAATCACCCAGGAAGATGTATTTGTCCTCCTTAGGTATTTTCGATAGGATGGTATCCAGCTGACAGTAAAAGATTTCCTTGATGTCTTTGTCAGCATCTAGTGTTGGTGCATAGGCAGTTATAATAGGTGCCTGCTGGTTTTTGGCAAGATTTAAAAGTAATGCGTCACTAACACATTATTCAAAATTAATGCAACAAATTAACATACAATACTGACAAAGCAATTAATGATATGAATTAATTTCCAAATTACCACTCAGGTATTGACTTCAGCATTAACATTTCTGATCTCTGGAGGAAACTTTTTTGCAACAACAAAGCATGTAATTGCCAAACCTGAAAGTGTACAAAAGAAAACTGGAATACATGTTGATTTTTACTCTATACATTCCTTAAAAAAACACTTCATAGGTAGAATCAGTCTCACACTATCTTTCTGTCTTCTAGAGTTCTATTTTTTCTTCCACTTTGAACATAACCTTTACACCTCACTTAGTTAATTAAGCTGTTTTCCAAGCAATCTAGCAACCCACCCTTGCAAATTAATATCAATGCCCAATATATTTACAGCCAGCTGCACAGTGGAAGTTGTTTTATCATGGGTGACATTGCTTCCTCATGAATGTGGATTTAATGCATTTTCATTTCATGGCAATGGTCAGCATTAGGTGTGTCTAGGCCATTTCTCACATTCTGAAGAAGAACAAGATGATTTAATGGCTGTTGCCAGCTGTTTCTTTCCTCCTTGAATTATGTACCATGCATTGTACAGCATCCTGACAAAAGCCTTTGCTGAAGAGGAAACGATTGCATCAAGACATTTCTTTAAAGAAGAGCAAATTATTCCCAAGAAGAATTGAGAAAAACAATATAACTGAAGAGCATCTAGGTTGATTTCATAATTCAGGGTAGACTAAGTGCAATAAAGTTTGCATTAAAATGCCCCTGTTCCATGCCCACTCTTGTACCCTTCTCCATTCCTCATATATTTGCAATAAAAATTATATGAAAAAAAATCTTATGAAACATGTCATACTTAACACCTTTAATCAAACATAATCATTTAAAAGAGTTACTCCCACTGCTAAATATGGGATATGATGTAATACAATAAAAAATAAGCAAATATGAAATAATAAACTAAACACATTGCTGTGTAAACAATTTTTTCTACCCCAAATCCTTTTTCACAAAGAATGTTCCCTTTTCTTAATGGTCTCCTGAACATATAACCATGCCAATTTACAAGGGACATCTTGCACTTTAATATGCATCACATATTTATTAAATCTCCAGAAGGTTTCACGTTTGGGATACAGAAGATTTCCTTAAATGTGCCATTTTATTTTCAAAGCATCAGCACAGGAAATTATCATACCAGTTGAGAATAAGGAGAACTGCCCAGTATGAAATGACCCCACCTTATACCACTATCACCTTCCCTTTCCCACCTAGACTTACCTAGCTTTGGTAATTACATCAGGTTATAATCAACAAATCTTTTACAAATTTCTCAAAGTTTTGGTCCCTTCTGTTTTGATTCATAAATTCTTCAGAGGCATCCTTTCCATTTTGTAATTTGGCTATTCATCTCTCCAAATCACCCAAATCCTCTGAAATACAAAACAACCTCCGAAATTTCATACACCCCTACCAGGTAGCTTCTGGCTTGATTCTACAGATAGTTCCAACAAGAGTATCCATGGGACATATCATTTAATATTTGATGGTATTCCATTGGGACTACTCACCTGCCATCTAGATCTACTTCAAAGGGTTATTTAGAGAAAGAGCAGATTGAAAATATTTTGGGTGGAGAAAGGATACGTGTTTCAATCCCTCCTCTCCCCTTGTAACATTCCCATCTTGCTGGAAGGTGAGCAGTGGAAATGTAACCTTGATTGGAAAATTATCATAGGTATAAAGCTCCACATAATTTATTAACTTAACAGCCAGTGTAGGTTCTCATTCACACTGAGATTTATAACCATATTCATGTAAATATGATTACATCTCCACTTCTTTGTCAAAATGAGGATGTAACTAATGGGTCTACATGCCTGCTTCTACACAGTGGTTGTGTGTGCAGGTGGCATATCAGTAAAATGATGAACTCATTTTAAAGTTTTGATATGCACTTTAAAGGAGTTATCCAAGGTGCTGAAGATATTTGGGATGCACTATTCAACATCTTGGATTTATTAAATAAAAACAGGGTACTTTGGTTTGAACTTTAAAGGAGCTATCCAACTGCTGAACTGAAAATAAACTTATCTCTTCAGATGGCTCATTTACATTTCAAACTTAAACGCAAAGCAGATTTAGTACCTGCTGTCATCTATCACTGCTCCTATCCATGCTTACAAATGTTGAAAATTATTATACTCTAGAGATGGCTAATGTTTTTTCCAAATATGTGATATTGCTGATTTTTCATATAAGTGAGAGAAAATTGTATTTTTCTCGCAGAAAGCTTGAGCATATAGACATCAAGGAATAATACAAAAAAAGTTTGGAATCTCTAATCAATAACTGATTGCTGTATTCCATCTTTAGTTTCAAGATTCTTCCTTTTAAAAGTCATGAGCAATAGAGACAGCAGTTATAACTGATACATTTTTGAAATAAAAAGAATGGAATGCAAAATGGGGGTTGGGGAAAGAAAAGTACATTTTTTTCAGTAAGTATGTTGGAATCTTGCATATAAAACAGAGATTAATGATGGTATCAATACTCCATGTACATTACTTAAGACTGAATATAAGAAATCTGCTTTATAACATCTCCATATTGTTGTCTCACTCTAAATAAGAGCTTACCTTACTCAACAACAGTGCAACTGTGGAACTTATTCAGAAGTAAGTTCCACTGATTTAATTGCACTACTCCCTCCCTAATTGTATAGAGGGTTGAAACCATGTCCAGAAATGTTTATGCCATTGCCAGTTTATTGGTATTTAAAATGTCGGTCAATTCTTTGGTTTTAATTCCAATGTAAGTCCACAATTTGTAGTAACTGGGGATTCAGTCATCCAAATGTCTGAATCCCACACCCATTATATAGGTTTACACCTTGCCCAGCTAATCTAACCTTTGCAATATTTTCATAACTCATGGTAAAATCATGCAACAAGATCTACAGTCCATCTTGATGTTAAAGACTTACATGTGCAACAGTAAACTATAAGGGAACAGGTCTTGTCTAATTAAAACCCTTAAAGTGTTCTTCAAAGAATTAGGCAAGATGATAGCATGTGGTGTTTGAATGAGTGCTGCTAATGACAACAGGTGCAAATCTGTGAAAGAAACATATACAAACATTAGCTGTCACCAGTATGTTTCCTGGTGGTCTGATAATAAAATGAACATTCCCTTTTGTAATAACACCTCCAAAATCTAATAACACCACCAAAATCTATTCCAGATTAGCACATGTGGAAGCAACAAGATGGAGAGAAATCACTATAAATGGTTTGGTTTTCTAGATATGCAGAAAGGTAATTTCCTCATTTTCATTAAGAATGCAATTTGTATAATGCAAACAAACAGAAAGATATTGATTGATTGACTGGCTGATTCACTGATATTTATAGGCTATTTAGATCTAAAGATTTTGGATTGCATCCAGTAATTAAAAAATAACAATGACAAATACAAAACACAAAATGCAATAATTACAGTCAATCTTGACTTGCAGAAGCTTTTTCTGGCTTCATACAGCACTACGGTTAGATGTGCAATTTTTTTTTGATGTGCACTCAAAATTTAGAGAAGGAATGTAGAAACTTTGGTTTTCAAGATATCTTCAGTGAAAAGCCCAACAGTTAGCATTTACCTTGCTGAGAGGGACTGCTGGGTGTTGCAGATCAAATAAAGAACTATGCATTTTCAAGCATCCATCCCAAATGACTGTCACAAAGTTCTATGCTGATGACCATGCCCAAACAACACAATCAAAAGCCTTTGAAACAGTCAAAACCCAACTTACTAACACCTTGAAAGATCTATCCATTTACTACAAAGATAACAATGTGAAGTCTAATCCGGCCAAGATAAAAGTGTGTACTTTCTACCAAGAAACCAACAGGAAATTAAATGTTATCTGGGAAGGCCAAGAGCCCAAACACTGTTCCCATCCTAAATATCTTGGTGTCACCTTAGATTGAACACTATCATTTTGGAAACACTGTATGAACACCAAAGACAAAGAAGCTGCAGGCAATAACATCCTGTGGAAACTTACTAGTAGCACATGGGGTACAGACTGCAAATTAATAAGAACATCAGCCCTGGCCTTGTCTTATTTAACTGCTGAGTATGCCTGCACTGTTTGGCACAAGTTTGCCCATGCACTGAATAAAACATATAAAATAATCACAGGATGTCTCAAACCTACACTGGTTGATAGACTCTATAAGCAAGCTGGCATTGCTCCTCCCCCTGATGTGCGATGGGAAGTTGCTGCCAACTGTGAGAGAAATAAGGTTGAACACTGTGAAAGCCACCCACTGCATGGTTATCAGCCTCCTCCCAGTAGACTCAAATCAAGGAAAAGTTTCATGAGAACCACCAATCCTCTTAATGTTCCACCAGCAACAGCAAAACTAGAAATCCCAATTGGACCCCCCCCCCCCCCACACACACACAGGTCTTCCTCCAGGGGCAAACCAAGAATAGACATCTTGGAAATCCCTGAACAGAGTCCGAAATGATATTGGGAGCGCAAAAGACAACCTGACAAAATGGGATTACCTAGAAGAATCCTCCACCTTGTGCAACTGTGGAGCAGAAAAAACAATTCCTCATCTGTATGCTTGCCCACAATGCTCTGGCTCATGCACAGAAGAAGAACTGTTTAAAGCTACAGACAATGCAGTCACTGTTGCCAGTTTTTGATCTATAGTTATTTAGTCACTTGTGTTCCCTCTATTTTATCAGTTTTATACTTGTTTATTTATGCAATGTTTTTGACACAAAATAAATAAATGTTAACATATATATAAAGAAAAAAGTACAATCACAAACAAGAAGTAGCATTTCTCCAGAACATTAATGCACAGAATTACATATGACTATCAATATACTATTATCAAAAGCTCTAAAACAGAAGTCCACTAGAAAATAAAACCTTTGAAATCATTTGTTTGACATTGTAGACTGCTTAAAGAAGTCCACATGGATATACTGGCAATTCATTGTTAGACCATCTGTTTGACCTTTTGGGGGAACTTTTCAGCTATCAGCATCTGTATCTGTGTTGACTGGCTTCTCCCACAATTAGGGTCAGGGCAGATTCTTTGGCTGGACAACATAATCATCTGAGGCACTTGAGAACACACATATACACTATCTGTATGTGTATGTGCATGTGTATGGGGGAGTATTTTGGGTTTATTTCTAGATATAAATGGAAGTAAATTTCTGATATCTTTACAAGAAATATATTTTCCAATACAAACTAGACCAGAAGAAAAACATTTGGCAAAGGTCATGCTGTAAAATCTATGGGGAGGACTGAATAAAAATGTATTCCATTCCTTCCTTGAATTATTTAGAACTCAGTGGACATCACTGTGTGTGTTTCACTCACAGTACTACACCAATTAATAGATTTCATTTCAATGTTATATGCTATGTTGTTGTTGTTCATTCGTTCAGTCATCTCCGACTCTTCGTGACCTCATGGACCAGCCCACGCCAGAGCTCCCTGTCAGCCGTCACCACCCCCAGCTCCTTCAAAGTCAGTCCAGTCACTTCAAGGATGCCATCCATCCATCTTGCCCTTGGTCGCCCCCTCTTCCTTTTGCCTTCCACCTTCCCCAACATAATTGTCTTCTCCAGGCTTTGCTGTCTCCTCATGATGTGGCCAAAGTACTTCAACTTTGTCTCTAGTATCCTTCCCTCCAGTGAGCAGTTGGGCTTTATTTCCTGGAGGATGGACTGGTTGGATCTTCTCGCAGTCCAAGGCACTCTCAGAACTTTCCTCCAACACCACAGCTCAAAAGCATCGATCTTCCTTCGCTCAGCCTTCCCTAAGGTCCAGCTCTCACATCCGTAGGTTACTACAGGGAGTACCATGGCTTTGACTAGGCGGATCTTTGTTGCCAGTCTGATGTCTCTACGCTTTACTATTTTGTCGAGACTGGACATTGCTCTCCTCCCAAGAAGTAAGCGTCTTCTGATTTCCTGGCCACAGTCTGCATCTGCAGTCATCTTTGCACCTAGAAATACAAAGTCTGTCACGGCCTCCACATTTTCTCCCTCTATTTCCCAGTTGTCAATCATTCTTGTTGCCATAATCTTGTTTTTTTTTATGTTTAGCTGCAACCCAGCTTTTGCGCTTTCTTCTTTCACCTTGATTAGAAGGCTCCTCAGCTCCTCCTCGCTTTCGGCCATCAGAGTGGTGTCATCTGCATATCTGAGGTTGTTAATGTTTCTTCCAGCAATTTTTACCCCAGCTTTGCATTCATCAAGCCCCGCACATCGCATGATGTGTTCTGCATACAAGTTAAAAAGGTTGGGTGAGAGGATGCAGCCTTGCCGTATGCCTTTCCCAATCTTGAACCAGTCTGTTGTTCATAGCAATTGTGTTATATGCTATAATATCCAGTTAATGATGATTTCTCTTGATGGTTTCCTTCCCAAATTCTGATAATATCTTTGAGGGCTGCAGTCATGTGCTTAGGTGACTGCAGTGGCCTTTTCTGAAAACTGAGATGTTCTTTAGACTGTACATTGTTTATCCATTTGAATTCTATTTTTAAATATTGCTCCAAAAGGTAGCAAATGAAAAGCAATGTAGTATCTCCACCCAGTAACTGTCTAAAATGCTAGTTATAATTTCTAGAACTTCTTAAATCAAGGGAAAAGAGCCAGCCCAAAGAAAACATTAGGTATAACAACATGCACACACAAATACAAAATATGAAACAGATTCACAGGGATAGTGCAAAGGAGAAGAAAGAGGCAGTCACAGTTCAAAATGCAAAGGCCCTAATTTGTTATGTAAGAACTCTTTGTTGAAGGAAAGGCCAATATGAATTGTGTAGCAATACACCAAATCTTAGTTTATTCATATGAACAAAATGGCAAAGAGTACACTAGCTATAGGGTTGTTGTACTGTAATTCATGGAATTATACTGATTGCATTGCATTTGGTAACCTTTGTGCTTTGTAACCTGCAATTGTTGACTCTGTTTTAGACAAACATTCCTGTATGTACCTGGGAATAACTATCAGCACATAGAGTGAGTCATGCCAGATGACTATTGAGCAAACTTCACTGTATCCTTTTATGCCTTAGGTGTTGCACAATTGTGGAGGATGTGCTCAGTAAGAACACAGAAAAGAACCTTAACATAGTTTGGATTCATGAATAAACCCACTGTATTTTTAAAAGGCTAAATTTGATAGTTACACACCAGAATTATATGAATACATACCTCCTCTGCCTCCTTGTAATACTTTAGTCATAAATTATGTTAACATGATGACCAAAATCACCATGTAGCAAAGTCATATTTGCTACAAGACAGAAATTAGGTTAAACTGGTATAGTAAACCCCTCTCCAAATTGAGAGCTATATTGCTTTAAGAGAAAGGCACATAAAACTACTAAGTAGAGTTGAAGCCAGTGAAAGGAATGGTAAGGTATTATTTCTCTCCCCCCCCCCCCTCCATCTCTCTTTCTCTCTGGCGCCCCTTTATTACTCTTAATCCCTCTTCAAATATTCTATATATAAATTAACTGAATTCCCAAAAAGATGAGTATTCCTGTCCTCTCTTAGCTCTTTGCTTTCATTAAAAACAGAGAGTATAAAGAAGAGATTTTGTTATATATATAATATTTCTCCATATGATTCTCAACCTTAATTTTGGAAGATTCTGGCTTATGTGGAGAACCTCTATAGATACCAGAAGCTTGTTTGTTTTTTCTCTGAAACAAAAGTGATAGACACATATTTAAAGGCTTTCGGAACATACTTGAATGCAACTTTATTCTCCCTCAAAAGCAGAAGGCCTTATTGCCCTTGTCAGATGTCTGTTGACACTAGAAATAGGTTTCTGAAGGCAGCTCTAGAAGTTGATTGATCCTTGATGGATAAACTAAGAATACCATTTCAAGTCTTTGACAGAGAAGCAAAGAATAGAAGTTTATAGAAAGTAAGTAAGAACTGCATTTACAGAAGAGACAAAAATCAAGCATGCCGAGCATAACATTCTTTTTTTTAAAGGGGAAGAGAAATGAAATTCAGCACACCAGCCACAAGCCCACTCAAAAAAACAACATCTTGACTTGTTCCAGTGAAGTGCTTGCAAACTAATGTTTAACAGTGACGAAGAGCTCTTTTAAAAAAAATCAAAATACAGGAATGCATCATTTTGATAACTGGTAGGACTTTGAAAGAGAAGAACAAGAGTTTGTTGCTGTATGTGTGCTAAGGTGTTTTTTTTTCTTGTGTCAGGAGCGACTTGAGAAACTGCAAGTTGCTTCTGGTGTGAGAGAATTGGCCATCTGCAAGGACGTTGCCCAGGGGACGCCCGGATGATTTGATGTTTTTATCATCTTTGTGGGAGGCTTCTCTCATGTCCCCGCATGAAGAGCTGGAGTTGTTAGAGGGAGCTCATCCACCTCTCCCTGGATTCGAACCTGCAACCTGTCGGTCTTCAATCCTGCCGGCACAGGGGTTTAACCCAATGCGCCACCGGGGGTACTGAGGTAAGACAGAGGAACAGGAGACATAATATCTGCTCACAAGGAATGTGTATAATATGTGAGAGATTGTTAATTTGTACTTCTGTCAATTAACCTATGGCTTCCCCTACACACATACAAAATTTACACAATGGTTTTTCTGAATTTGGGAAAAGGGAAGAAAGCTCAGTGGAGAAACAATGTTTTTTGGTCATAGAAACCTGTTTCTACTTTAAAAGTGTTACTTCCTGCTTCATTGTGTGGTCTTTACTGTGAAAGTAGTTGTTATACTCCAGAAACTTTGTTTTTGTGGCAAAAACTTTGGTAAATTGGTGGAGACTACAGCAAAATATGCTGCAGGGCAATCTCCCTTGCGCAAAGATAAAGTTTTTGCAGTGTAGTAAACTTTTGCCATGCTTTTATGACAGAATCAATTAGGACCATTTATAACCCAGGAACAAAAATCATGGTACAGATACCATCATGGGTCATGTAGCCCCCTTCTACTGAAGCAGGAACAGGGGGAACGGCAAGCCGCTCCTCACACTGCTTTCGGCCGGGATCTTGCTGAGACACTTTGAAGACCACTCGAAGCCCAAATGAGTTTAAGAGCAAGCACCTTTATTGTACTGCAGTAGAATAGGCGGACAGAATGACACTAAGGCTCAGTGTCAATACAAAGCTGTCGCGCCTCGAGCCCTCTGGCTGCGAGGCTAATATACCCTTGTCTAGGAGTTTCCCTTTTTCTCTATCAGGTTACACAGATGGGCTAACACCTCTTTCGAGGTAAACATCTGTGGGGTGTAGCTCACCACCAACGGTCCAAGACACCTCCCCTGGAGTAAACAACTCCCATAGGCATCTCTATTAACGTGACATACTGCATATATCTTCATCATATCTGGCCGACCACATTGGCTGGCCACAAACTGTTTCTTGGAACCAACTGTCATAACACTTGCCTCCCTAAAGAAAGAAAGACAGGCTGTTTCTTGATTAGAAGTGGAGAATATGCCCTTTTCTAAAGAATAGACAGAGAAGATGGAGTGACTTTGGTTCACTGTTTCTCTCATTCCCCCATTTTTTCTTGGAACTAAGAGAGAGGCTCTTAGTTATCATTTCTCAGATTACGGGGGAGTTTCTCCTTTTTCATTTTTCCTAGTTTCATGTTCATGACGTTTTTCCTCTGTCTAATCCTGGTGTTGGAAGCATTTACCACATTTTCAACCATCTTTCTTAAGCAAGACAACAAGCATGGCAGTAACATTATTGCAAGAACTATGAGTAGCAAAATAATAAAAACAACAACAACAACATCTTTTAACCACTGGAAATTTGGTAGCCAGGATGTTAACCAATCGAACCAACCCGCTCCTTTTGGGGAGTATCCTGCCCTAATGGTGGAGACTATGTTATTGATCTTTTCCACATCGGATTCAATCTCTCCTGATTCATTGACATAATGGCAACACGTCACATTAAGCCAGACACATAATCCACCCTCAGCGGATAGAAGATAGTCTAAAGCCAGCTTGTGCTGCATTAGAACTCCTGCCAATGAATCGATCTCTGTTTGGAGAGCTTTGATCCCTTTAACGGTATTATTTGCCAATCTTTCCATTTGTGCTGATAGCCTCCTAATCTGTCTCACATTGAGGGCCACCCCCACCTGGGGAAACAAGATGGCTCCCAACCTGGCTCCTTCACTAAGGTATGTTTCATCTGGATCATATCCATATTTCTCATCATAGGCTCTCTTTGCCCGGTATCCTCCACGTTTGGTCCCCCAAGTCAAATGAGGCTGCTGTTTAAGATAGATTTCTATGTTGGTCGGGGCTAAAGTACCAATGGTACATGTACCTTTCCAGAGTGGGGGTAAAACCTTTCCACCCCACTGCCCACATATCCAATAGAAACCTGAAGGCAGGCCTCCTAGGGCATGATTGTCAACAAGGATACCGGGTTTTGATCCTCCGGGGATCCGTTGTTCTAATGGGAGGTTTTCCTGAGGTTGATCAGAATCTGGGTGACGGGGAAGGGCTGTCGCTCCATCCGCCCCTGACGGGGCCTTCCTCGTCCCTGCCTTTCGTGCTGTAGATCCCTTTGGGAGACTCCCAATTCTTCCCTGGCGTCCAGGACGAGGAGGGGGGAGTTTTTCATCTCCCCCTGATGATCCTGGGGTCTCCCTCCTCAACCTCTGGGGTTTGTCCTCCTGTTTTGGCTCCTCTATTTTCATTTGGAGATTACCATAGTACACAGTATAAGTGACATTACAGTGGGGGTAATCTCCAAGATCTATTGGTATTGCCTGGGAAAAGTTCTTGTGAATTCCTTTCTGGGTTTCTGCCTTGCCTCGAGTGATACACACAGGGGCCTCTGGCGGAGGTACCCTGTGAGCTAACATAAACTGGGCTGAATCCTTTAACCCTTTTTCCATGTTATAGGTCCATGGTGTGAAAATTTTCCAACCCTTCAGGTCTAATACTGTTCCCACTACCATGGACCATCCCTCATATTGTGAACGAGGACCATGGGCACAAACCCAGCAGTTAGTTATTTTGGATTCATTCACTATTTCTCTTATTAGTTGATGGAATATGTTCTGTTCCCATCCTCCTTGGATCTCCCTCAAGGGGGCCATACTCAGTAGTATCAGATAGCATAGATACTTCATGTTCAGGTATGCATATGTAAGTGTTAGCAACAGTGTTCAATCAATATTCAATTCACAGACAATACACAATCCCACTCCCAACCCCCCAATGTCCCTTCGGTCTTTGGGGTAGCTCTCGGAAGCTACCCTCCTTCCTTTCAGGGCGGCGCTTGGTCGCCTGACCCCCGGGGGAGGAGCTCTAGGAAGCTGGATCCCCCTCCTCTTCAGGGTAGCCCTTAGCCTGTCCCTTAACTTTGTTGAGAGTGAACTTTAGTGGATTGTCCGGATTCAGGTTTACTTGCCAAAAGTCTGGGTCCTTAGCAGTATAGTCCTTCTTGATGCGGGTATAGTGCACCCACGGTTTCACACCCTCCAATTTCACAGCAGTGGGAGTTGTCAACAGCACTTGCAGCGGGCCCTTCCACTTCGGTCCCAGGGGATCACACCTCCAATCTTTTAGCCACACCTGGTCTCCTGGTGAGAAAGAGTGTAGTGCAGTAACAGGGAAGGGATACCGCAACATGCCAGTATAATTATACAATTTATTTAATACCATTCCCAAAGCCTGAACCTCCTTTATCAGTTCTTGTTTTCCCAACTCCCTTATGTCTCCCTGTAATGGCTTCATCTTTAAAGGGGGCCTTCCATACATCAATTCAAATGGCGACAAGCCCAGAACTTTAGTGGGAGTGCATCTAACTTTCAACAAGGCCATTGGTAGTACTTGAATCCAAGACATCCCAGTTTCCTGACACATTTTTGACAGAGTCCCTTTCAAAGTCCTATTCATCCTTTCTACCTTCCCTGACGATTGAGGTCTATAGGCACAATGCAGCTTCCAAGTGGTTCCTAACAACTGAGCTAGGCACCCTATAACCTGGTGAACAAAAGCTGGACCATTGTCACTTCCAATGTGTAGGGGTATTCCGTAACGAGGGATAATGTCCCTTAACAGTGCCCTACTAACCTCTACTGCTCTCTCAGTGGTGGTGGGATACGCTTCCACCCACCCTGAATATGTACAAACCATCACTAACATGTAGTGAAACCGTTGGGCCTTTGGCATTTCAGTGAAATCGACAGATAAGGACTCGAAAGGTGTTTTTCCCAAATACTGCACTCCTGGGGGAAGCAAGCGCCCCGCCCTGGGATTGTTCTTCGCACAGATCTCGCACCTCAAGGCGGCGGCCCTAGCCAATGCGTGCAAACCATCCACCCAGAGTTGTCTTTCAAGTAACGTTGCCATACTGGTTGCTCCCAAATGAGTTTGCCTATGTACTTCCTTTATCAATTCCCATCCTAAAGCCTTGGGGACAAATACCTTGCTATTGGGTAATAAAAGAATTCCGTCCTTCCACCTCGCTCCCTCATTCAAAGCCCACTCCTTTTCCTCTGCAGAGTAGGTCATGGTCCCTATCACTGGTGTGACATCTAATTGCAACACTGTCTCCTCCGGTGCACTACACTCAGCCACTCTTCTGGCTTGTTGGTCAGCCAGCCGATTCCCTTGAGTCACTTGGTCCTCACCGTACTGATGTCCCTTACAATGCATTACGGCTACTTCCTTTGGTTCCCATACTGCTTCCAAAAGCTGTAGAATTTCACTAGCATTCTTAATCTGTTGTCCTGCTGAGGTTAACAAACCCCTTTCTTTGTATATGGCACCGTGGGCGTGCAGGGTAGTGAAGGCATATTTTGAGTCAGTGTAAATATTGACTTTCTTTCCCTTTGCCAATTGTAGAGCCCTGGTGAGAGCAATAAGCTCAGCCTTCTGGGCGGAGGTCCCTGGGGGCAACCCCTTTGCCTCCAAGGTCTTCCCATCCCCTGTCACCACAGCATACCCTGCTTTTCGTTGTCCTGCAATCACCACACTGCTACCATCTGTGAAAAGCACCCACTCAGGGGTCTGAAAAGGTACATCTTTGAGATCTGGCCTACTTGAGTAGACCTCATCCATCACCTCCAAACAATCGTGCTGCATCAAGGTTCCTTCTTCCACCGGTAGAAGGGTAGCTGGGTTTAAAGTTGCACACACAGATAAGGTGACCTGAGGATTGTCCACCAACATGCTTTCATATTTTAACATTCGGCTGTTTGTGAGCCAATGGTGCCCCCTATGTTCCATCAAGGTTACTACAGCATGGGGGCACTTCAAGATGATGGGCTGTCCCAAAGTCAATTTATTTGCTTCTTCCACAAGGACTGCAGCGGCTGCCACAGCCCTTAAGCATGGGGGCCATCCACAAGCCACATTGTCCAGTTGCTTCGACAAATAAGCCACTGGTCGAGGCCAGCTACCTACAAGTTGAGTCAACACTCCAACTGCCACTCCCTTTCTTTCTCCTACATATAAGTAAAAGATCTTCTCCAAATCAGGTAGCCCCAAAGCGGGGGCCGACATCAAAGCTTTCTTGAGGTCTTCAAATGCAAGTTGCTGCTCTGGACCCCACACCAATGGGTCTCCTGATTTCCCTTTTGTAGCCTCGTGGAGGGGTTTAGCATATAGTCCAAAATTTGGAACCCATATGCGACAGAACCCCGCCGCCCCCAAGAATTCCCTAATCTGTTTCTTCGTCTGGGGGGTGGGGATGGAACAGATGGCCTCTTTACGTTCCACCTCCAACCTCCGGAAACCTTGAGCCAGCCGAAAACCTAAATACTTAACCTCTCGCTGTACCAATTGAGCCTTCTTCTTAGAAACCCTGTAACCTTTCTCTGCCAAGAACTGTAACAGAGCCTGAGTTCCTTCTAGACACTGTTCTCTAGTATCTGTTCCCAAAAGTATGTCATCCACATACTGCAAAATAGTCCATCCCTTGTCATTTTTGACTAAAGGCAACAAGTCCTGAGCCAAAGCTTGCCCAAAAATCGTTGGTGAGTTGCAAAATCCCTGCGGAAGTCTGGCCCACGTCATCTGGCCCTTGTGTCCCGTCTCTGGATCTTCTCTTTGAAAAGCAAAGATCTCCTGGCTCTTCTTAGCCAAACGGATGCAAAAAAACGCATCCTTAAGATCCAGGACCGTGAACCACTGGTGGTGAGGTGGAATCAGGCTCAGCAGGGTGTAGGGATTTGGGACCACCGGGTGAAGAGGAATCACCAACTTATTAACTGCCCGTAAGTCTTGTACAGGCCGGTAAGTTCCATCCGGCTTCTGGATTGGCAAGAGGGGTGTGTTCCATGGAGACTGGCAAGGAACCAGAATACCATATTTTTCCAACTTCTCCAAATAGGCTGCAATTCCAACCACCGCCGCCCGAGGGAGACGATACTGATGGACTACAGCCGGATTGGCGAAGGGCTTTAACTCAATCACCACTGGTGGAACATCTTTTGCCAATCCTGGAGGGTTATCTTCAGCCCATACCTTTGGGACACCAAAAGCCTCCCAATCGGTTCTTTCCTCTATTACCGTGTACAATCTCCACTCCTCCTCCACTGGTAGTTCCAAAGCCATTTGCAAACGCCTATCCAATTCCTGCCCATTCTGTCCTTCTCTAAACCCTGCCAACAGAGATCCGTCCTTCTCAAAAAGCAATGCTGCTCTCATTTTACACAAAACATCTCTACCCAGGAGAGGCACTGGACATTCTGGCATATAGATGAACTTATGCCGAACCCGGTGCCCTCCCAACGAACACTCCCTTTCTGCCAATAGGGGGCAGGCTCTTCGCCTCCCCGTGGCTCCTACAATATTTACATTTTCACTAGTAGGGTGAGACACAACCGTGTTCACCACTGACTTTGAGGCCCCGGAATCAAGCATAAACTCAACAGATTGGTTTCCAACTTCCATACAGACCAAAGGCTCCCCCGGACCAATCCGAACCATCCCATGTCTTCCCCGGGGCCTCGGAGCCGGTCTGTCCTATTGTTGCTCGATGTCCTGCCACCCATCCTCTTCCCTCATAATGGCAAGACCAAGCTCATCCTGGGCTGGGTCGGCCAACCCCGCTGCCACTGGGCCCCAACGAGGCTGCTTCCCAGCCCCGCGACCTCGCCCTTTTCCTCTCCAATTTCTCCCTTGCACTCCCTTTCCCTGTCCTTCCACAACATTCATTGTACATTCGTTCTTCCAGTGCCCCTGACGGTGGCACCGAGCGCATTCATTCGGCCCCAGAGGGGGCCTGCGGCTCCCCTGGGCCTTTCCCACCTGGCCTTGTCCTCTCCCTTTCCATCCTGGCCCATTGGGCCCTTTTCCTTGATCTCCTTGAAACACAGCTGCAACCAACTTTGCTCTCCGACACACCTTTGCCTCCTCCTGTTTGGCCTGCACAGCCTCACGGGACATGTAGGCCTGACTAGCCACCTCCATCACCCTTTCCAAAGTCATGTGTACCAGCCCAGGGCTCTTCTGAAGCTTTCTCCGAATGTCTGGTGCACACTGACTGATGAAGGCACTCTTCAACACCACTTTCCCTTCAGCCTTATCATCCTGATCTTCCATATCATACGGAGAGTACTTCATAAAAGCCTCCCTCAACCTTTCCAAAAACGCTGCTGGGCTCTCATCTTTCTCCTGTTCCATCTCATAAATTTTCCTTACGTTAGGGATCCGTGGGGATCCCTTTCTCAAGGCACGAACAATCAACTGCTGGTACAACTTCAAAGAATCCTTGTTTTCCTGCACATTAGGATCCCAGCGGGGATCTCTCCCTACTGGGAATACCGCTTCCTGGTATACATCTGCTGCTTGCTGACTGTGTGTGCTTGCATGCTCTTTCAAAGCTTCCTGCTTCCCTACTTGTGTCATCAACACACGCTCCTCAGCTGTTAGCAACATTTCTATTAATTGTTTCAAATCTACCCAACTGGGATTATGGGTCTGAACAATGCCTTCCACTAGACTTGCCATTCCCCTCGGGTCCTCTGTCCAGGAAGGTCGAGATGCCTTCCAGTTCAGAAGATCCGAGCTAGTGAATGGCACATGCTGATACACCACCCGAGTCTCAAACTTTGGTGTTCCATCTTCATCCGGCGCTACAGGAACAAGCTGAGGCACCTCTCTAACAGGGCACAGTGCCTCGGCTTCCCGGAGCCCCTCCTCTCGCCCAGCCTCTCGCTTCCTTGCCTCCTTTGCTTTTTTCATTGCCCTAGTAAGCCTCCGATTTTGTGCCTCTAGGGACATTTGTTCAAATTCCTCCTTTGGGGGTAGGTACGGTTCAAGACTGGAGTCCACCTCAGGCCCCTGCAAAGGTGGGGCCGTAGCGGGGCCAGCTCCTCCAATCGCACCTAGACCAAGTTGAGGCGGCAACGGGGGATAGAAGGCGGGGGTGTATGGGGGAACCGGCTGCGGCTCATCAGCTGGATTTCCCGAGTCCGGATAGGGGTTAGCTCTCCCTTCCAGTTTCTTTTCCCTTGGTGCATCCACTATGGCACCAACATTCATGCACTTGCATTCCTTCAACCACCCAGGCTGTTTCTCCAAAACCGCTCCCCAAGCATCAAGATACTTCCACTGGTCTGGATGAACCCGGTCTGCATATATTAATGCCTCCAAGGCCAGTTTGGGATCACTTGTCCCCTCAGGGGGCCATGGGCGGGAAAGAGGGTACTGTGGCCAATCCGTTTCACACAAATTCCGTAGTTTAAATTTCTGCAGCCCTTCCTCCTGAGTATACACTTTAAATTCCTTAAAATGATCCAACATGCATTGGAGGGGGGTCTTTGGCCCCTTTGATCCTCCCCCTCCCATGACTTAATTTCAAACACTTCTATTGCCTAATACCTAGAGCTCTGTTCCTACCCCTGGGGATTTATGACTTTTCCTTGTCCACCCCAAAGGTCCCTGTGAACCCTGGACTCTCAACACGGTTTCAAGACATGCACTTTCGGATTCCCTGGTACTTCTCTCACAAGTCCCACAAAGCCCTACTAATGCACACCAAAAAATTCTACTTGCCTGATCAAGGTCCCGTCCAGGTTCCCGCGGCGGCCGCCTCCCGGGTGGTGGTTGTCTCAAAAACTCCTGCTTTGGAAGAGGGACTACTCACCCTGCCTTGGGTGCCGCAAGAGGAACCGCCGGTCTTAAGCGCGGCCGCGTCTCGGCGTGAACCAATTGCTGCACCCCAGAAGGGGAAGGTCCACTCTCAGCTCCCAAGAACAGCTTCGAGATGGTCCTACAGCGAATACTCAGCCTTCGATTCCCGGTCAGGGAACCAGAAATGAAGCAGGAACAGGGGGAACGGCAAGCCGCTCCTCACACTGCTTTCGGCCGGGATCTTGCTGAGACACTTTGAAGACCACTCGAAGCCCAAATGAGTTTAAGAGCAAGCACCTTTATTGTACTGCAGTAGAATAGGCGGACAGAATGACACTAAGGCTCAGTGTCAATACAAAGCTGTCGCGCCTCGAGCCCTCTGGCTGCGAGGCTAATATACCCTTGTCTAGGAGTTTCCCTTTTTCTCTATCAGGTTACACAGATGGGCTAACACCTCTTTCGAGGTAAACATCTGTGGGGTGTAGCTCACCACCAACGGTCCAAGACACCTCCCCTGGAGTAAACAACTCCCATAGGCATCTCTATTAACGTGACATACTGCATATATCTTCATCATATCTGGCCGACCACATTGGCTGGCCACAAACTGTTTCTTGGAACCAACTGTCATAACACTTGCCTCCCTAAAGAAAGAAAGACAGGCTGTTTCTTGATTAGAAGTGGAGAATATGCCCTTTTCTAAAGAATAGACAGAGAAGATGGAGTGACTTTGGTTCACTGTTTCTCTCACTACCCCCTTCTTCCAGGCAGAAAGGCACCATCCAAACTCTCCTGACATCCAACTAATAGGCTTCCCCTATTGAGTTGAAATGGACCCCCAAGAGCCATCCATTTCGGTCATTTTTTTTCCAGCCCAGCACAGAGATTGGTTTACTTATTAGAGAGAGATGTACCAGTCACAGTACTCCTCTTTGAAGATTCTGTGGCTGCTAAGGAGGGACAGACATCTTTCTCTGCTATCCTGATTGGTGCTTTCTGATGCTGATGCAGCCTGGGAAATGTAGTTTAGGGCAGGCATATGGCTCCTCACTTCCCAAACTATGTTTGCACATGCACATAATTAAATTACTATGGGGAAAATTCTGGGGCTTCTATCTCCCTCATTTTAAAAGTTATTGGGCTAAAACTTGCTACAATTGTAGAAAACATTCACCACTGTTTACCCATCAAGTTCCAGAACATTTCACTTATCCATGGATGTTCGGCAAATTTTCAAATGTTTATAAACAACATTTTTAAAAAATAAAGAAAATGTGTTCCTAGTTTCAAAGTGTTATCTCTAGTTTAATTGTGTAGTCCTAAATTTAAACATAGTTCTTCTACTCCAGAAATGTTGTTTTTGTGGGAAAAACTTTGTTAAATTGGTAGAGCATTTTGAATTCTTTGGCATAGGGCTCCTCCCCTTCCCAAACTACATTTCCCAGAGTTCTATGCTGTTCCCAAAATTTACTGCTCCCTCTTTCCACTGCTGCTAATGCCAAGAGGCCATTGATTCCAGTCAAGCAGGTAGCCTTTTAGTCTTAATGTCCTTGTTTCTTTGCACTGAATATGAAACTGACTTTAGGAGCCTTCTGAGATTTACAAAACTAAAATGAAGAAGTATGGGGTAAGTTTTGATTTCTTAATTTTTGGCATGGACCACACATGTGTGTCATATATCACATTGTAAGTATGAATCATATGAAATTGATCTGACTTATGATGCTTTCCAATTTTTTTGCACATATCTTTCCTGCTAGGTAGAACAGCCACCACAGTATTCTCCCTATAGACCTTGTGGGGAAGAGATCAATGGAATGATACAAAATGGGACAGGTTCATCATGACTGTGGAGAGAAGAAAAATGAAAGATTACCATAATTATATATATAGTGAAAATATATGTTTGCAATTGGGCATTTATGTATTATCTATGTTTGTGGATGATTTCCAAGGCAGCTCCCACTTCCATAGAGTCCTGTGACTTCTACCAATGATGAATCTGGACCAAACTTGGCACACATACGCAACATGACCATCTTTAAATCAGGTGGGGCTTGGAGAGTACCAACTTGGAGGTAGGGACTTATTTAGCCAAAAACCTTTTTTTTTCTTGCGGTTGAAAAGATTCCAGAGAAAGAACTAGAAGGCCTTGCCTTGACAAGGAGTTTCTTTCTTTGTCAAGGCAGAGTACAATCTTTTGCATAACCAACAAAAGCCTGCCTGATCTCAGATAGGCTTTTGTAGGTCAAAACCAGTTTTTTGAGCTTAATTTCAGAACAAAATGCCTTTGCATGGATACACATCTTAGAATCAATAAATCCATATCACCCCTTTGTATGCATCCAAAAGTGTTCAGCTACCAATGCATACACTCATTCATTCATTTTGTTATGGGTGTGGATAGAAAAATAGATAGTTGTTTATAAGAATATTGCATAAGGGTATGAATTCTGCCCTGGCCTCAGAGAGAGGGGAGAAGAGGCAGTATCTGCTGGATTTAATCCCCTTTTCTTTTGTGTCATGTTTAATTAGATTATAAGCCTCAGAACAAATAACTGTTACGTTGTTCTTTTACTTGTAAAGCACTGTGTACAATGATGGTGCTAAATACATTGATGATTATTTATTATGATTATGTTTTTGATAATGTTGATATTATCATTGTTGCATTAGAAAACTACAATTATTAACCACAAATAATGTTTGGTTCCCCAAATTCTTTTCCAAAATGTCTGAAGAAACAATGTACACATCACCTCAAAACAGAGGATATCAACCATGTTGTTATATAGAAAAATTATTATTATTCTATTGAGCATATCATAACTCAATAGGTATCCTACTATTATGAAACAGGTGCATTGCTAAAATAAGCAGAAAGGTCATGTTATCTCTAAACGTACCCCAAGACATTTGTGTATAAATGATTATTTCCAAGAGACATGATAATAAGGATGTCTTGTTAAGATAAATAGACAGATTAACAGATAGGGAAGAATAGATGAAATAATACCTGGTCCTAGAACATTAATAAAGGTGAGTCACATCTGAGCACCATGACTCCTTTAATCAAACGACAAAGTGTAATGAGTCATTTATTCTTTTGTGCACTGTCAGAGAAGAAACTTCATTAAGGGAAATTAGAAAACAGATTGGAATTCTATAAGGACTTTTTTCTACAAATAAAAACAAATAAAGAACTTCCATATCCCCAGAGAATGGATTCCCAGACTATTTATGGCTATACAAAACAATGCATAATAGTGAACCATACTGAACTGAAGGACTTCTGGCCCAAGAAGACAATTTTTGGAGGACCTAGAACATGATTGGAGATTACATATTGTTGTAGCCCAGCCACCAATCGGACACCTCTGCACCTAAAATAACGGTCAGCCAACAAGACAGCAGTCAACTGAGTTAAAGTTTATTGTAAAAAAGAAGTGTGATATAGTAAATACCGCCTTGAGTCACCTGCAGGATGAGAAAGGCAGTATACCAGTAAATAAATAAATAAATAAATAAATAAATATCTAATTCAAGATACATTCCAAATAAAAACTAGAAAAGTCTCTTAAAAGTATACATAAAAGGCAAAAGCATGAATACATTCCAAATCCTGGTTTTAAAAATTAAAAAAAAATCAGATTACAGTCATAATATTCTTGATCCAGCAAACCACACAGATCACTATAGAAAGTAAAGCCAGAAATCCACAGAACTTAGACAAAAAGCTATATCCAAAACGTGACTCTCCAGTTTCAAACCTGGAAACATGACATGAAAGCAAAGACCAAAATCTTCTATCCCGGAGCTCATCAAACCACGATAATCTTCTCTTGAAAATGTAAAGTTGTGCTCACGAAGAACAACTCACTAAACTGACTTAAGAAACTGACTTGTTTCCATGGGGACACTAATGATCTACCACCTGGCATTTTGTTATTTATTTATTTAAAACATTTATATTCTGCCCTTCTGGCCCTGCAGGGGACTCAGGGCAGAGCACAACATATATATGGCAAACATTCAATGTTGGGACATAAAACCATAAATATATACAAACATTAAAATCACTTATATCCACTTCAAAATCAGTTGCTTAAAAACATCTCAGAACACCATTCTATTATGTCCTCATTGCACTGCCCCAAAGGCTTGGTCCTACAGCCAGATCTTCACCA
This sequence comes from Anolis sagrei, assembly GCF_037176765.1. NCBI lineage: Eukaryota > Metazoa > Chordata > Lepidosauria > Squamata > Anolidae > Anolis > Anolis sagrei. Next base: position 84,606,270 of record NC_090023.1, on the reverse strand, counting down.
TCCTTATGAAGGACAGGAAGGAGGGGACTGATCTAATATTGCCAGGAAGGGAGTTCCATAGCTGGGGGCCTGTGATGGTGGCGGGACAGAGAGCAGGGGCTCTTTAGAAGATCTTAGTCTTAGCCATACAAATGAGTGTCCTCCCAGACATGCTATACCTTTTCCAGACCCTCCCAATCATAAAAACGAAGAAAACGTTCGAAAGCTGGCATAGAGATATACAGAAATTTGTATGGAAGGGGGGAAAACATAGAGTGAGTTTTGTTAACCTATGTGACAGTAAAGATAGAGGCGGATTTGCACTACCAAATCTGAGGCTTTACCATGATGCATCAGCCTTATGCTGGGTCAAGGAATGGATTAGCCTTAAAGAGAAAAAGATACTAGCATTGGAGGGTCACGACATAATGCAAGGCTGGCACAATTACTTATGGAGAGGGAAAGCAAAAAAAGAAAGAAACTTTGAAAATCATTTCATTAGATCCCCACTTATAAAAACATGGGAAAACTACAAAAACAAATTCCATCTCAAAGTGCCGCTATGGTTTTCCCCTAACGAGGCCAGCCAAATTAGAGGAGCTAGTAGAGAAAAGTGGCTGACATATAAAGAAATAATAAAAGGTACACCAGGCAATCCAACCCTAAAATCCCAGGAGGAGTTAAAGAGTTATGATCCTACACTCTCGTGGTTTCAATACCACCAAATAAGAGAAAGCTACAACCTAGACCTTAAAACAGGCTTTGAAACAGGGAACCCCTTCTGGGAAAAAATCATAAACTCCGAGGGGAAACATATAAGGAAAATATATCAGGTGCTATTGAGGTGGGAGACAGAGAAAGAACAAGTTAAAAGCAACATGGTAAAATGGGCAAAAGATATCGGCCGCCCTATCAGCCTCAAGGAATGGGAGGGGATCTGGAAAAAAAAATTAAAGTATACATATTCCAACGATTACAGGGAGAACTGGTACAAATTATTTTTTAGATGGTACCTGACCCCAAAACAACTGGCCAGATTCAGTAAAGGGAAACTGGAACAAAAATGTTGGAAATGTAAAAAAAATACTGGATCCTTCATACACATGTGGTGGGGGTGTAAAAAGGTGAGAGCATACTGGAGAACAATACATAGAGAGATAGAGAAAATTCTGAAAAAGAAATTCCCCCTAAAGCCCGAATACTATCTTTTGGGCATAACGGACTGTGAGTTTGACATAAATAGTAACGAAAGTAAGACGTTTTTCCACTTCTCGACAGCGGCCAGAATCCAATTGGCACGACTCTGGAAATCCGGAGAGGTCCCAACAACAGAACAATGGACCTTAAAAGTTTACGATGTGATGAATATGGACCTTCTTACTCAAAGACTAAGAATCAACAGTGATAAAAAGAAGAATACAGATTGGAGCGACTTTCTGGAATATCTTGAAAAGAGGAAATAAAAATCCATGAAGATGTAGTGAGACCGAGACCAATAGAGTAAGAAGGCTGTTGTATTACTAGTCAGTAGTACTGTATAAAAGAAACAATTTTCTGTCTATTCAACCTGGAAGTCACGATGTTTTTATTCCCCTCCCTACATGTATCCTTCCTTCCCTTTTCCCATATCCATCCCCACTTACCCCAACTGTACACCATACCCAGTTTCCTGACCCCCAACCCATACCCAGTTACCAATCCCACCCCAACACTACCCTTCCCCACCTCACCGATTGCTGTTTTAATGTATGTATCTGAAAAAAATTTGCAATAAAGATAATTAAAAAAAAAAAAAGAAGATCTTAGTCTTTGTGTTGGTTCGTAAAGGGAGGTGTATTTGGGAGTCATTTAGGGCTTTATAGGCCAAAGCCAGCACTTTGACACTGTGAGAACCTTAACTGCCTTTGCCTAGCATTATCTCGCCTTAACTGAAGGTACTGAGATATAGGCAAAACGCAAACCTTTTTCTCCTCCCCCGCATCATTCACAAGGTCAGGCTGAGCCTCTGGCTGTGTTTCATGTTAAACATTCTCACCACAATCAGATCTGTCAGTGAAGCAATTTCCATCATCCCAAGAAGAATTACTTTCTCCCTGAGACACTGCAGAAACAGTGGGCTCCCATTCAGATTCTACTTCAAGACTATCAGACCCCATCACCAAAGATCCCCCTCCTCCTCCTCAGACCAAGCCTCAATGCATATTTTGTCAGGTGTGGATAAATGGAGCCACTGAAACCAATCAAAAATCCAAATTCTAAAATGCTTCTGATCCCAGGCTTTTTGGTTAAAGGATAATCATGCAGTAATACCTTTTAGTCCAGCAATTTCTTGCTGAAATTGCCTTCTGAGGCTTCTTTTGTTCTTAAGTATTATTACTTTCAGGTCAGCGGCAGGGTGCTCTGTGAGATCAAAATGTTTCCCTCCTGATGTGTCAATGTACAACCTCTGAGGTGAAATTTTAAACCATTTCTTTTAGTGATAAGAGGTTAGATTGTTCTACATAGGTGGCTGAATGGTAATGGAGGACATTATGGAATAAGAAATATAGAAGGCCCTCCTATCCACTGGAGTTCATTTCAGTGACATGACATGTATTCCAATAAACTGTGGATGCTCAAGTTTCATGATAAGCAATGGATTAATACAATGTTATCTCTTTTATAAAAATGCAAAAAAAATGCTTTTTGTATTTTTAAAAAATACCTACTAGTCGTGGATGGTTGAATCTGTGAACATTGTACCATGAAAATGAAACCTCAGTACGACCAGTTCAGGGTTTGTCTGTACTCATAGTATCTTTTTTTAAATTTCTATATTTTTTATTTTAAAATTACATATTTATAAAAACAATTAAACAAATCTATATATGCATGGACCAATACAATACAACCTGACATCTATACAATGCCTGTATTGGACTATGCCCTTCCCTCCTCCTACCCTTCCCATTATGGTGACTTCCTGTCCCTTGGGTTGGCAACATTCACATATAGTTCCCTCCCTCCTTCTTATGATGTTATTCTTCTTTCTGCCCTAATAGTTATTTATATAGCTTCCCTACAAAGATTCTAACAGATTAAAATAGGATGCTTTCTATACAAACTTTTCCCTCTTTTCTTCTTTTTTTAATGAAGTTTGGAAATGGCTCCCAGTCCTTGATAAAGGTTTTGTGTGTGTGTGTGTGTGTGTGTGTGTGTGTTTTGTTCATAATTGCTAATTTGACACTTTCTGGTATTTTAAACATATTTTTAAATGTTACCAATCCATTATTCTATTGTTGGGAGGTCTGCCTTCTTCCAAAATTGTGCATATAATGTCCATGCTGCTATTATCATGTAGTGCAATACTTTGCAGTTTAATGACATCCCCAATAAAAATAATTCAGGCTCCAATTGTATCTTTGACTGAAAATTTTCTTGCAGTGTTTTTTTTTTTGTACCTTGCCCATAATTCTTTTGCTTTTTTTTAACAGGACCACCACATGTGAAAGAAAGTTCCTTCTTCTTTACATTTCCAGCACTTATTTTTTTCCCTTATACATTTTAACTGGAATCAGGTACCACCTGTTCATTATTTTATAAAAAAAAAATCTGAGGTCAGCACAGAATTTTCTTTAAGCCAACAGTCCATATTTTTCCCATTTATCTAATTCTTTGTTGTGTCTGACATTTTGTGCTCATTTAATCATGCATTCCTTTTTCAGTTCTGGTTCCATTTCCATCTTTTGTAATGCTTTATATATTTTCCAATAAGGTGTTCTTTATTCTCATATTATCTCTTTAAGGTCTTATGATCATCATGTTGTGACATAACTACTTCCACCAAAGCAATGCTAAGATTGTCCAATGACAGTCAAAATCACTGAGAATGGTTCTGAAGGAATTCTAGAAATTATTTAAAAAGTTGTTGAATGAGATAATAAAAAGAATGGTTGAAGAGAGATGAAATTGGAAATAAAGAATGAAATAGGAAAACTAGGTCCCCATCTATATTGACCATTTAGTGCAGTTTGGAGCTAGCTGTAGTTCAGTTTAGTGCAGTGCAGTTTAGTGCAGTTTGGAGCTAACTGCAGTGGCGAGACAACAAATACCTACAAAAACATAAGGAAGTATTTAATGTACATTAGTGCTCCTTGAAGGAGCTGGGGGACGGCCGACAGGGAGCTCTGGCGTGGACTGGTCCATGAGGTCATGAAGAGTCGGAGACGACTGAACGAACGAACAACAAAGTGCTCTGTGGCTTGTATAACCTGCATTCTGATCTGAAACTGGTTCCAGAATTTCCTGTGCAGACATCCATGCAGCAAAATCACTTTTTAAATACCCCTTTGAAACAGCATTAAATGGTCAGTGTAGATGTGCCCTGAGAAAGAGAAGAATTAAAAAAATGTGGGGAAATTGCAGTGAATGTAACATAGAGTGGAGAGGCAATCTTCCATAGGATTTTTTTCCAAAAAAGGAAAAGTAGCTGGAAAAGAGTGATTGAAATACAGTAAAGCCTGAATTAGAGGCCAGAACCTGATTATGGTGTGGACTCTTTGAAGATGAAAATGCTCAGAGTCAAGAAGACAGGGAATACTTGTAAAAGTAAAGAACTGTCAGGCATTGAGAAGGGAGTGTCAAGAAACAAAAGGGTCAGGGTGACAGGAACCTCTATCTTTTTCTGACAATCAGTTGTTAAGGAATATTGATGCTGGATTACAGCACAAACATATGTTTTTGATATTGGAGTAGGCCTGCCCTTCTGGTTTAAATCTTTGTGTCAAGCAAAAAGGTTATGAGACATAGACATGTTTTGTGACACCAATTCAGCTCTACTAATTTACAAACTACCCAAAGTTGACAAATTATTTTAACAATATTGTATGCTTCACAAAGGGACATGAGACATGTCAAATTCAAAGAGTAGCTTGCCAAGAACAGAATGTGTTGGCTGTTTTATGAGGAAGAAGTCTAGGAATTTTTGCTTTAGTGTAGACTTTGAGCTACATGAATCATTTAAAAAAAATAGCTAGACAGTTGAGGTTGTGGAGTAGAAAAGAACATGAAATACAAAGTGGGTCACAGAAATAGTGAGGAAAGTTGCCTCCTTTCTTGTTTCCCTGCTCCAACACATAATGAGGCACATATAGTCCAGTTCTACAATTTTTCTTCTCTAGCAATGTATGTTTTTATTTTAAACCAATATAAGTGGCAGTACTGACTAAATCATTCTTCACACGCACTTGGCATGCTGTCTACACCATTGCATGTGCCATGTGTGGTGTTGATTTCTTAAATGACATTAGCAATAATTTTAAAAAAATACATTAAGAAGGTTCCAATCATTATAAAAAACAGTTCATTAAAACTATGTTCTTATATTTCTTGAATGTGAACATTTGAGATGTGTTGTGAAGTGCTGACAAAAGTAAAAGCATATTACTTTTAGAATAATATTTTAAAGCATTTATTTTCTTAGATTTTTATAATGATTGAAGTTACTAAGAGAGTCAGCCTAAAAACAAATGCTATTATCTATTTTAAGAAGCATTATCATGTCATACAGCTCAACACTATACATGAAACAGCAGCATTAGATATGTAATTTTGGGAGCTAGGACAGACCCAGGGTGTATCACTATCTAGTATCTACATTTTCTGTCAAACAGCTGGAGCTTCATTAAATTACAATGGCCACAATCTTATAATACTGACTCATGGCAGTTAAAGTGGTACAAAACTGTATCAACTTCACAGTGTAGATGCATTCCCAGTCACACTATCCCCCCCCCCCCCAGTACAGGAAGTACAGGAGTTATTCCCTTTTCAGCACTGTCTGCAAGCATTCTGCACACAACCATGTTCCTTTCCAGAATCCCCTAAACCTTTTGGAATAATGAGTTGTCGGTAGCATGTTTTCCCTTAACGAATTGCTTTGGGAAGAGATTCAACCAGTGTAAAAAGAGTTATGTTTCAAAATAAATGTTTTTTAAAAGTAAAATGCTTTTAATGCATTGGTTAAAACATTTCCAAATATTTTCAATGGTTTTGGTTTAAAAGTGTTTTTAGAAATATTTTGACAAGTCTTTTTCCAGGTTTTATGCTATTCCCCTACCAGTCCTAAAATTGTTGTTCTGCCCCCCTCAAAATAAATTGGAAAATTAACACAAAATTAATGAGCAATGCAAGAAGGGATGTGACAGTCTGTTTCCAGACAGTGCTAATAACAGCCATGGGTAAGTTTCAGACGCTGTAACAAGAAATGGGACCAATTACTTTTAAAAAGCAGCTTTCTTAGTTGTAGATGGGAGAGGAGGCTAAGTCACAGATATAAACCATGAAGAAGTAAATTGAGTGTGAGGATGAACATTAGTATTCTTCACCTTTGACCTTATTACTGGAACCCGAGGTCTCATTTTCTGTATAACTGGGCAGACAGAGATTTAGAAGAAGCTATCTATCTATCCATAAAAAATTAATCTTGTGTTTTAGAAGCCCAATCACTTTAATAAGTGACAGATTGGATATAACTAGGATAGTTCTTCTTCATGTGCATGAGTGTGTAGTCAAGAGTCCAAATAGACTGAAAAGGCTGGGCATTGGTTAATGAGCCCAGATCCCTCATTGCCGGATAGCTACCATCCCAGCTGAAGGGGAATAATTAATTTTGGAAATTAAGTAGAGATAGGCTGGGAAGTGTATCTCTTACTAAGTTCAGCTAGCTTAAAAAGCTGCTGATTAGAATCAGTTTTTGCTGGAAGGCAGTAGCTGACCCAAGAAAGCATAAAATAATGCAATAGGTTCACTGGAGTGAATGTTTATTCTACTTCTCAGCCAAGAAATTTCATTCATTAGTGACATTTCCTTGCATGTAATAAAAGTAACATCTTTATCATTCTGCCTGCCTCTTGATGAATTGTAATTTGTGTAAAATTCCTGAATTTCAGAAAAGCTCTCACGTTTTCTTCATATAAGATCTTGTAGTATTCCTACAAGTAAAGAACAGTTGCACTGGCATGTGAATAAGGCCTCTTCTAAGTACATAATATTTGAATGTTTCTTATAGGTATAATAACATTTTAATTTCTTTTTATATCAGTGACTCTTTCTGATAATTAATATGTACTTTTTCAGCAGCAACCTTTTTTTGCATGAATTTCCTTTTGGAAGAGACATACTAGAGCATCATGGTATTTTTATAATATTTATTAACACATATCCCATGGGATAATCAGAAGATAAGCAACCACTAAGCCATAAAATTATACCTTATTATTTTTTCTTAAAATAACAATCCCTTGTTTATTCATGTCTGGGTACTTTATGCTACTAATTCTTAAAATTTAGATTTCTATCTTTTTAGCTGGTGACATTTATAGTTTCTTTTCCAACTCCTATTTTAATCTTGTTCAGCAGTAAGTGGCCATCATAAATCATCTGTTACTTCACACAAGCATCTTCTAATAATTAGTTTATACTACTGAAATTGTTTAAAGTAAAAAATATGCTATCTCCCAACTTCACTATAAGAACAACATGACTCAGTGGAGAATTCTGTAAAAACTGCCATAAATGCATTCCCAATCTCTAAATATGTAACATTCTAGACAACAGGTGGGAAATGCTAGACAAGGTTTGGTTCTATGTTATTACTTCACTGCATTGCTTACCAATCTGAAGTAGCTATGGTCTCAGAGCATGTGAATGCATTAATAAATGTTTTGAATACACATGCCTATTGGGGATCTTGCAACTTTGTCAATTGCACACTTGGGGCAAATTGGACTCAAATCTAGATGTACACAATAATTGAATTGGGCAATAGCAAATATTAAGAAATATATGCAAAGAAGAAAACTATCATTTTAGGATAGGGAGATATTAACTCAAAAGCAGCAAACTTGCAAGGCTGTGACATTTGGAATTAAGCATGTAGGGTAATGTTTCCCAACCTTTGGTCCTCCAGGTGTTTTGGACTTCAGTTCTCACAATTCTTAACAGTTGGTAAGCTGGCTGGGATTTCTGGTAGTTGAAGTCCAGGACAACTGGAGGACCAAAGGTTGAGGACCATTGATATAGAGACTGAGGGGGTTGCTAAGATAATGAAAGAAAAAGAAAGAAGAAAGAAAAAGCAAGAGGTTTATTATTATTTATTTACTGCATTTCTATACCACTTTTCTCACCCACTAGGGGGACTCAAAGCGATGTACAGCATAATAATTGGCAAAAAATCAATTCCTCACATACAAATAAAAACAATACATTACATATCAAAAACAATAACATATAACTGTAACTTAAAATCATTAAAATTGTCAGACATGATTGTTTGCCAGTTTGTGTAGTTTTTCAATTACCAATCTTGTAGACAGTGCAATTATAACGAAAGTTTGTGATGAGGACCAGAGCCACCAAAGCTGTCCAAAACAATCAGTAAGGAGTTCATGGAAAAGCCTCAGTTTAGCTAATCTGTAACATCAATAGATGTTACAGGTGCCAGGCAGCAAGGAGGCAAGGCAGGGGGACTGTGGGGGCTCCTTGCACAGATGTTGCTGGTGCTGGGTGGCTCCCTTTTCAGGAGGCTTGGGCCCTTAAAGGAGCCAGGCAGTGGGGCCATGGGGGCTTCCTCCACAGATGTTGCTGGTGCTGGGTGGCTCCCTGCTCAGATATAACTGCTGTTGGGCGGCGAGAAGGCTTGGGCCCTCAGTTCAAAATTTATTGTGCTATAGTAATGTTCCTAATACGCACCAGAGAAAGGGAAAAGTTTGGGGAGATATAATGTGTTGGGGAAGCCCTCCTTATAAGACAGGTTTTAGAAATATCATACATTACTTCTCCTTGGTCCCCTTTGGCTTGTGAGAAACTAGGGAAAACTGACAGGAACAGCATAAAATCAAGAAGAACAAGCAAAGTCAGAATAAGGACCTTGAGAAAGAATGAGGTGCAAGATTGTCTGTCCAAAATCCCAGATTCTGGGGGAGTTACATGCCGGGTTCCAGCTAGAACGTGTAGAGCTTAATCTTGGCAGGGATTTCTTCAGAGAAGCACCTAAACTAGGCTAGTCACTTTTTGGATTTTGGTTCCATTTTAAAGCATTGCAGATCAGAAAACTTAAGCATAACATCTTGAAGTAAAGGTTGTCTTTTTGGTCTTCCAGAGACATTAGCAAATACTTGGTTCATCAAAGGGTAGGACAAGCACTTACATAAGAGAGAGATCATCAAAGCATTAGATTGACCACCTTTGTCTGAAAAGTGAAATTTTGTATCAAAGTAATTTCTTATCTCTAATACATTTTTACCAATTGCTAGGCCTTATGCTGAGAGAAACAAAACCATGGAGCAGGAGGTGGCATTCAATATTTTAATAGTGCAATCAGGACATAAGGTTAACTTGTTAATGGTGAAAAATGTGCTGTCTATAGGATTGGACTAGAGACCATTTTTGCTAACCATGCCCTCCTTGGCCAGACATAAACATGTACATCTTAGTAGGGATGTTATGCAGATCTGGCAATTTCCTAACAGTAAGGGATGGGAGTTGGAATCCAAGAACACCTGAAGATCATGTGCTCCCATTTGTGACCTAACATGCATGAAGAATTCAGTATCTATCCTGCTTAAGATCTTAAGATTCACCCAGGGTGTCAAATATCACTTACTAAATATATGCAGGTTACAAGTGATGAATGACAAGTGGAGAATTTTTGCAGACTGGAACATTCTGTATATAATTTGCATGGAGTTCTTTTGCATAAAGACAGTTTTTTTTCTTTGTAGAAAATATTTCTATAAAGAAATATTACTTCTGTAATCAAAGGCTGTTGGCTGTGCAGAAAGAGCTGCTTTCTGCGCAAAATACCCGTGTGTGTAAATTTTGCACAAAAGTCCTGAATTGTGAAGACGCTTAAAAAACATTGTAATTTTAAAGGCCTTTGTTCAGTGGGAAGAAAATTGATTAAACTATTTGCTGCTTTCTTCAAGGAAACAACTTAGTGAATAATTATGTCCTTATTGCATACTGATCTCACATGATTTCAACCTGCATGTTGAAATGGGCAGAAAAATGTAAAAGATTTTAAAAGATTGATATCGTTGAGTGAATGGGAAACAATGTGGAACAAAAAACTAAGCTATGTGTGTGTATATATATATATATATATATATATATATATGCAACTGACATAAAAGAAAATTGGCTGAAAATGTTTCATAGGTGGTATATTACACCAATAAAATTAAACCACATGTATAAAAACGCATCTAAGAACTGTTAGAAATGTAAAGAACACGAAATGTAAGGAAGCCCAGAAATATTGGAAAGGAATCCATGAGGAATGTCAACAAATTTTCAAAAAGAAGTTTTTAAGAAAACCGGAATATTACTTATTAGGAATTACCAATGGGGACTTAAAACTGGACAAGAATGAAGATATTTTATTAATATACATGACAACTGCCGCTAGAATAAACTATGCGAAATATTGGAAGGAAAAGGAAGTACCGGAGAAGGATCAATGGATAAAAAAGTTAAATGAAATGAAAGACATGGACATATTAACTTTTTTATTAGAGAAAAACACAGGAAATCCGATTAAACAAACAAACTGGATACAAGTGGATGAATATATAGAAAAGAAACAAAGAATTGTAACTGGTATATTACATAATTATGAAGTATAAAAGTGGTTAATTAGATATCAGGAAGATTATATAGACAATATAGATGAAACCTGTTCAGATTTAGAAAAAAGTCACTGGACCATTTTTTAATTTATTTTTATTTATTTATTAGATAAACATCTTTATTTCTCTAGCTTCCTACTTTTCTTGAAAACACCATGTTCCCCCTCTTTACTTGGATACTATATTATTTACTTTATATTAATAAAAAAATATTTGAAAAAAAGTATACCTTTTATGTCCTTTCAATTATATCTTTCAGTAGAAATTAACTGAAATAAAATTATAGCTAACTTTAAAGATACTGAACTCAGCACTGAGCAAATACCCCTGCTGTTTCCAATCATATGAATACATTAATTGAAAATTATATACTGGAATGCTACATGTTTTCTGGCTTTAATAAATCAATGTTTTAATAAATCAATGTTTCTGGCTTTAATTAATCAATGTTCAGACCTCACAACCTCTGAGGATGCTTGCCATAGATGCAGGCGAAACGTCAGGAGAAATGCCTCTAGAACATGGCTCTATAGCCCGAAAAAACCCACAAGAACCTAGTGATTCCAGCCATGAAAGCCTTCGACAATAAATCAATGTTTTATTTAGATATTTCACCTTCAAATTACTTTTTAAAAGTATTCACCCTGTGTCAAGATATTAAGATGTGCTTTAAGCTGTTCCAACTTGTAAAGCATTATTATTTATGCAAAGCATTTAGAGGAACTTATGGAAGAGGGGGTTGAAACTTGAACATAATAAACTGCTAAGACACAGATATGCTCAAGCTGATGTCATTTGCAGTAGTTCATATGGAAATGATTTCACTCTTTAAATGTTTTCTTTTCACCATGCATCTTAATAGCTCAGTAAATGTCACACCCTTTCAAGTGTCCTTACTTATTTAGAATATTCTTCTTTAGACTGTAAATTTCTAAGTAGTTCAGAGTTAACTTGTATTTTCATACATTCAACAGTGGTGTTCGGATATTGGATACCACATATGGCCTAAATCCAGATTTTGCTAGTAATTTACTGATAAACAACAGAACAATCTTCTTAGGAGGATTTATTGGTTTCTGGACCATATTTTTAAGAGCATATCGGAGAAGACTGGGTGACTTCTGTTTTCACTACCAGAAGCAGTTACCTTAGGGGAGGAGGAGGACCATACAAACATTAAGGAAGTAATCTGTTTTTTCTGCAAAATCAATTTTTCATCAACATATCTTACAAACTTATGTCCATGACGTCCCTGGTTGAATCAATCCATCTGCATTGTTGCATTCTTCTTTCCCACTGTCTTTCACTTAACTATTATTTTCTTCTTCACTGAGTCACATCATCTGATGACATGTCCAAAGTACAATAACTTCAATTTTGGAAGAATCCTGTCTTGGTTTGCTCTAGGACCCATTTATTTGTCAGAGATCATTTATTTGTTTATTTATTTATGTATTTAGAACTTTTATATACCGGTCTTCTCACCTCAAACGAAGGACTCAGGCCGGTTTACAACAAAGGAATTCATACACAATAGTTTAAAACATCGCATCCAATAATACACTAATATAAACACATTAAAATACTATCATATAATTATATAAGGCCAAGTCGTTAACATAAAATCACTATTCATCCCCATCCATCCGTGTGGTCAAGAGTTATTGCCTCACTCATCAAATGCCAGATTCCAGAGCCAGGTTTTCACCAACTTTCTAAAGGTCAGGAGGGAAGGGGCAGTTCTAATCTCCAATGGGAAAGAGTTCCAGAGCCGAGGGGCCACCACTGAGAAGGCCCTGTCCCTGATCCCCACGTAGAGAGCGTTGCAGTAGTCTATATGGGATGTAACCAGAGCGTGGATCACCGTGGCCAAGTCAGACTTCCCAAGGTACGGGTGCAGCTGGCACACAAGTTTTAATTGTGCAAAAGCTCCCCTGACCACCGTCAAGACCTGGGGTTCCAGGCTCAGCTATGAGTCCAGGATCACTCCCAAGCTGCAAACCTGTGCTTTCAGGGGGAGTGTAACCCCGGCGAGCACAGGCTGTAACCCTATGCCCTGTTCGGCCTTTCAACTGACCAGGAGTACATCTGTCTTGTCTGGATTTAGTTTCAATCTGTTGGCCCTCATCCAGTCTATTACAGCGGCCAAGCACCGGTGCAGGACAAACAGCCTCTTTAGTAGCAGGTGGGTAGGAGTAACAGAGTTGGACATCATCTGCGTACAGATGACACCAAACCCTGAAACTCCGGATGATCTCTCCCAATGGCTTCATGTATATGCTAAACAACATAGGGGACAGTACCGAACCCTGCAGGACTCCATAGTACAATGGCCGTGGGGTCAAGCAGGAGTCCCCTAGGAACACCTTCTGGGAACGACCCTCGAGGAAGGACTGGAGCCACTGTAAAGCAGTACCCCAAGGCCCATTTCTGCGAGGCGTCCCAGAAGGATACTGTGGTTGACAGTATCGAAGGCCGATTAGAGGTCCAGCAGAACCAACAGGGACACACTCTCCCTGTCCAGTTCCCAGCGAAGATCATCCACTAAGGCGACCAAGGCTGTCTCAGTACCATGTCCCAGCCTAAAGCCAGACTGCGCCGGATCCAGATAATCCGCGTCTACCAAGAAATCCTGGAGTTGCGAGACCACCACATGTTCCAGGACTTTGCCCAAATAGGGAAGATTGGAAACTGGCCGATAGTTGACGAATTGAGTGGGGCCCAGTGATTGCTTTTTCAACAGCGGTTTTATAACAGCTTGTTTTAAGCTGGCTGGAATATTGCCTTCCCAAAGGGAGGCATTAACCGCCACCTTTACCCACCCTGCCAAACCCCCTCTGGCTTCCTTTATCAGCCAGGATGGGCAGGAATCTAGGATGCATGTGGTAGGCCTCGCTTCCCCAAGAATCCTGTCGACATCCTTGAGTTGAACAGATTGAAATGAATCCATCAAAACTGGACAAGCAGGTGCTCGTGTTTGAAAATTAATATATTTTCAAAAGGGTATTCTGTTCTAGGAGAAATAAAAGAAAATATTATACATTCCATCCATCCCTACTTTAGCAGGTTCTTCCCCTGATATAGTAAACATGGCATGGGAATTATTCTTTTCTATTGTGTTTCAATCCAAGTGTCTTGTGCATTCTTCCAATGTGGCTCTTATAGATGCATAAATATTTTTCTGTAGATGAAATTATTAAAGCATATTGATGTAGAGTCACATCTTATTAGAAGCATACACAAGCAGCATACATTTTCCTCACACTTTCCTATATATCATTTTGCTCATTCTTCCTATTGGTATTCTCTTCCTTCCTAAGTATCATCCATTTTCCATGGAGACTGTCAAAGGACCCCAGTAGATTCAGTGGAAGATTTCTCAGTCTGCACCTGGCTTTGGGAACATAAATAGATACTTCTCCAATCCCTCTCCCTACTTTCTACCAGCAAAAGAATGATGAGGTGTGTATGTCTATATCAACAATGCACTGATTCAGTTCTTGTGGGTTTTTTCGGGCTATATGGCCATGTTCTAGAGGCATTTCTCCTGACGTTTCGCCTGCATCTATGGCAAGCATCCTCAGAGGTGAGGTGACCTCACCTCTGAGGATGCTTGCCATAGATGCAGGCGAAACGTCAAGAGAAATGCCTCTAGAACATGGCCATATAGCCCGAAAAAACCCACAAGAACTGAGTGATTCCAGCCATGAAAGCCTTCGACAATACAATGCACTGATTCTTAGAACTGGTAACAGGGACACTATAGCCGAATCTCACAAATGGAAATTTTATGCTGTGCTTGATTATGTTTTCTTTATTAACTTTTTAAACTGTTAAAACTGTTTTAATTGCTGTCTATATTTTATCTGTATTACTGTGTAGGCATCGAATTGTGCCTTTTTGTAAGCCGCCCTCAGTCCCCCCCTCGGGGGTTGAGAAGGGCGGGGTAGAAGTACACGAAATAAATAAATAAAATAAATATGTAGGATGTTTCCCAAAGTGTGCTGACAAATCATGATCTCAATTCATGTCTTTGATGATGGACTGGACCTGGCATTCAGCTGTTTTCCTGCTCTTTTTTCATTTAAAAAATTATTTTGTCCCTAAATAGCTCCTGTGTTGGACCATATTCAACCAGTTCTGTGGCAGCTGCACAGGGGTTTTTTTTTTTGGTTAGTTTTTTTGGTACCAATTGAATGTGCTAATGTTGAGCTTTTAGGGAATTTCTATTGTCAGCTAATGATGATGTAATAGAAATGCATGTTATGTGCTTATTGAAACACTGGTTAAGCACCTGGTCATAAATGTCTTGAATAATTAAATTTTTGAATGAGATTGAAGGTTCTTAAAGGAAAATGACTGTAAACACAGAGACAATGGAAGATTTTAGAATAAACTTAACATTGTTATATCCAGGTGTTCCCACACACAGTGTGAAAGTATGGAGTGAAGCAATCTCTGAAAATATTCACACATACCTCTACACATTGGGAGTTGAACGTTTGCACCAGAGGTGGGAATTGGGGGGCCATGCAGATACCATAGGGCTGTTACTTCCAGGATTCATTACTGCTAGCTGCATAGGGTTTCTGAAAGTTGTCCTTCAATAACATCTAGAAGGTTACACAATTTTTACCCTTTCTCCACACATTTGGTAATGTCCATCTGCAATAGAGCATTTGGCCTGCTTGTGTTGGCTCATCAAATGTTTTATAAACCTTACTGTACAGAACCCTTCAGCTCATATGGTAGGTGACTATGAGGACAAAGCTAGAGCCATTTCTTTTGTCTTTACCCTCTCCCACTATTCCAAATCTGTAATATAACTGAAAGACAAAATAGTTCTTATTTCATCATGAGTAATGGCTTATTGCTATTTTCATCCTGCTAAAATGAAAATCTGTAAAGATTGTGGTCAACATTATCTCAGTGGTATATGAGGGATGTTATATACATGTTTATGGTCAGCAAAGATAGCTAAATCCAGCTCTGATCATTCACTTTAAAGCAGTGGTTCTCAACGTGTGGGTCACCAGATGTTTTGGCCTCCAACAGCTGGTAAACTGGTTGGGATTTCTGGGAGTTGTAGGCCAAAACACCTGGGGACCCACAAGTTGAGAACCACTGCTTTAAACAAATGATTCAACATGCTGAAGTTTATTGTGAATAGAGTTCCATGTCATGGATTACTTCATTAAAATTTTGACTAAACTACTGATTTTTACAGAAGCTATCAGTCAACATAAATTAGTATTCTTGTTCAGACAAACCCAAGCCTAGATGGATGCTTGAGCAGTATATAGACAGCCTAAAATTAAATTGAGCAGATCAAAGAGGAAGCATGTATCCAGTAGAACTATGAGAAATGGCTGAAATCCAATTATTAATTCATTCCATAAAAATTCAGAGGGTCCCATTCCAATTAGTAATCTGAATTTCTGAAACTTTGTAATTGTTTTGTTAAGATTTGCTCCCTTTGTATCAATGGGGAAAATTTAGAAGCTTATTTCTCAGGCATTTTTATGGTTAGCAGAATGAAACTTGGCACAGTTGTAGGAAAAGTTTACAATTTTAGGCCTACCAAGTTTAAGAACGTTTCAATCATCCACTAATTTTGGGAAAATTTTAAATGTTTTTACAAATAATTGTTTTTTAAAAACTACAAGAGATACCCCCTTGAATTTCTGCACAATGGGATAACATATGTAGGGCATCAATCCTGCAAAGGTTCAGAAAGATTCATTCATCTACTGATTTTTTGCTATTTTTAAAAGTTGTTTCAATTAAAATTGTTTTTAAAAAACTACAAGAGTATCCCCTTAAATTGTGGCGCTGTGGGACAACATGAGCAGGGCGATAACAACAACAACAACAACAACAACAACAACAACAACAACAACAAATATTTATATCCCACTTTTCTTCCTAAACGGGACCCAAAGCAGCTCACAACATTTTAAAACAATATAAATCAAACATACACAAACAATAAACAATAAAACCAACTTTACAATAAAATAGCAATAAACATTTTAAAATCATTTAAAACCTGACAAGTTTCAGAACAACCAGTCTATCCATCCAGTGATGTTATTTTTTTTTTCAGTTTATGCATGTGTGATTAACCTAACCCCCTTCCACATTGGGACTTTGATGCCTAAGCCCAATTCTTCTGGTCTGAGAAGAATTCTGGGAATTGTAGTTTAGGGTGGGGCCTTTTGAACTCTGCTACAGAGGTCCTCCTCTTCGCAAACTACATTTCCCAGAATTCTGCATGTGCCAGAAGAATGGGGCTGCCCACATTACAGCCCAGTGTAATAAAACTAAATCATTTTCATTAGACTTATAAGCAATAAGAACACATAGTAGGCTGATAAGAGAAGGATTTGAAAGGAAGGGCTGGGGAGGGAGTATAGTTAGCTAGCTAGCTAGCTAGCTATGGGAATTTGGAAAATTTAAGTTGGGGGTTAAATAATTTCAACAGAGGAAGGTTATAGAGTGGATATGAAGGGACTGAAACAAACAGAATTATCAAAAAGTTACTATAAGTTTAAGTTTTAAGAAACATACAGAAGCAGAAACTCCAAACACATGTCTTTTATTTCTCTCCTGTAAACACCACATACACAGAGAGATGCTGAGGGGAGGAGACCAGCTTTGACTGACCGACAAGAAAATAAAAACTGAGCATGCAGTTGCCCTTGTCAATCACGTCAGCTGCATCCCCTCCCACCCGACAATTGCGAATTGAGAATGTTACACTGAAAAAAAATGCTCCCAAACAAGAAATCTTTATTAATCTCTCCAAAATGTTTTGGAGGCTTGTGTTTCAATTTGTAATGCTTCAGAGAACTCCCTTTCTGATTAGTAATTCAGAGATTCATATTACGAATCCTACAAGTCTCTGAATTACGAAATAGAGCTCTGAAGCTTTGCACAACCTAGTATCCAAGCATGGATAAATCCAAAATCAAATGCCAAGGAGAGCTTGTACAACACAAGAAGGTCTAGCAGAACAAGAAAAAGTAATCAAGGAAAAGTAGAGTTCAACCAGAAGCTGATACATTCTTTGTCAGTAATCCTCTCGGTCCAGAACTGACAGTCTAGACATTTAAGCTTACAATGCTCATTAACAAAAGGAGAACAGATGGGGAAAGTTGGAATAAAAATTAAAATAAAATAAATCAATACTGCCCCATTGCTTGGGTGAAACAATTACAAGAACTTATAAAAGAATCCTGAAGAGCAATGCTGTGCAACTGAGACAGCACATTGTGGGATTCCTAGAGGACACTGATTTTCTAGATCAGTCACGGTCTGGGTTTAGGCCTGGTCATGGTACTGAGACGGCTTTGGTCGCCTTGGTGGATGACCTCCACAGGGAGCTGGACAGAGGGAGTGTGACCCTGTTGGTTCTCTTGGACATATCAGCAGCTTTCGATACCATTGACCATGGTATCCTTCTGGGCCGGCTCTCCGGGATGGGTCTCGGGGGCATGACTCTGTCGTGGCTCCGGTCCTTTCTTGAGGGTCGTTCCCAGATGGTGAAGCTGGGGGACACCTGCTCAGACCCCTGGCCTTTGACCTGTGGGGTCCCGCAAGGTTCCATTCTGTCCCCCATGCTTTTTAATATCTACATGAAACCGCTGGGAGAGGTCATCCGGAGTTTTGGAGTTGGGTGCCACCTCTATGCGGGTGATGCCCAACTCTACTACTCCTTTCTACCTAACTCTAACTCCAAGGCAGCCTCTCGGGTGCTGGACAAGTGCCTGACCGTGGTGACAGTCTGGATGAGGATGAATAAGCTGAGGATCAATCCCGACAGGGGTCCTCCTGGTCAATTGTAGGCTGGATCAGGGTATAGGGTGGCAACCTGTGCTTGACGGAGTTGTTGTTGTTGTTCATTCGTTCAGTCGTCTCCGACTCTTCGTGACCTCATGGACCAGCCCAAGCCAGAGCTCCCTGTCGGCCGTCACCACCCCCAGCTCCTTCAAGGTCAGTCCAGTCACTTCAAAGATGCCATCCATCCATCTTGCCCTTGGTCGGCCCCTCTTCCTTTTGCCTTCCACTTTCCCCAGCATAATTGTCTTCTCTAGGCTTTGCTGTCTCCTCATGATGTGGCCAAAGTACTTCAACTTTGTCTCTAGTATCCTTCCTTCCAGTGAGCAGCCGGGCTTTATTTCCTGGAGGATGGACTGGTTGGATCTTCTCGCAGTCCAAGGCACTCTCAGAACTTTCCTCCAACACCACAGCTCAAAAGCATCAATCTTCCTTCGCTCAGCCTTCCCTAAGGTCCAGCTCTCACATCCGTAGGTTACTACAGGGAATACCATGGCTTTGACTAGGCGGATCTTTGTTGCCAGTCTGATGTCTCTACTTTTTACTATTTTATCGAGACTGGACATTGCTCTCCTCCCAAGAAGTAAGTGTCTTCTGATTTCCTGGCCACAGTCTGCATCTGCAGTAATCTTTGCACCTAGAAATACAAAGTCTGTCACGGCCTCCACATTTTCTCCCTCTATTTCCCAGTTGTCAATCATTCTTGTTGCCATAATCTTGGGGGTTTTTTTTATGTTTAGCCGCAACCCGGCTTTTGCGCTTTCTTCTTTCACCTTGATTAGAAGGCTCCTCAGCTCCTCCTCGCTTTCGGCCATCAGAGTGGTGTCATCTGCATATCTGAGGTTGTTAATGTTTCTTCCAGCAATTTTCACCCCAGCTTTGCATTCATCCAGCCCCGCACATCGCATGATGTGTTCTGCATACAAGTTCAAAAGGTTGGGTGAGAGGATGCAGCCTTGCCGGACGCCTTTCCCAATCTTGAACTAGTCTGTTGTTTCGTGGTCAGTTCTTACTGTTGCGACTTGGTCCTTGTACAGATTCCTCAGGAGAGAGACAAGGTGGCTTGGGATGCCCATCCCACCAAGAACTTGCCACAGTTTATTATGATCCACACAGTCAAAGACTTTAGAGTAGTCAATGAAGCAGAAATAGATGTTTTTCTGAAACTCCCTGCCTTTCTCCATTATCCAGCGGATATTGGCAATCTGGTCTCTCGTTCCTCTGCCTTTTCTAAACCCAGCTTGAACATCTGGCAACTCTCGCTCCATGTATTGCTGGAGTTACACTCACCCTAAAGTCCGCAGCTTGGGTGTCCTCCTGGATTCAGTGCTTACGCTTGAAGCTCAGGCGTCGGTGGTGGCTGGGAGGGCCTTTGCACAATTAAAGCTCGTGCGCCAGCTCAACCGTTCCTCGTGAAGTC